>NW_015161959.1:797178-863284 GCF_001447785.1 Gekko japonicus
TTACATTAATTAGAAATTAATGTGCAGTAAGCCACTGGTGCAGAGAAAGCCTTCCTATCTCCAGTGCCCATATCTCTTAAGGCCTTATGGAACTATTTGCTGAGTTCAGCTGCACAGAGAGATACAACCCAGCAGAGGGAGTGCAGACATCATAGCTGGAATGGAAAGAAGTCCAGTTTTTCAAAGAAAGAAAAACAACAGACTGCATAATAGCGGCAAAAGTTTTGGGCTGAAAAAGGTGGGATCAATGCACCTAGGTATTTAATTAATGCTGTCAAATCTCATTGTGCTCAAAAGGAAGAATCAATTCAGGCCAGAAAGTTTGCTCAGTTTTTACAATCAAGATCTCCACAGTTGTTTCAATGAACTTGAGCTGGCCATAAATATCTGTTTTTCCAAAGATGGTCAGTTCCATGCTGGGAAAGGGGAAAAAAGGACAATACACCAGGATCATCTGCTGCTCAAGTGTCATTAAAATGAGTGGATGTTGTGCAAAAATGTATGTGAACCAGAGTTCTCCAAAGTTCACATTATTAGATTCTTTCAGCTTTGTTTTTATTGCAATTTTAAACCACATTGTAACCCATTTGAGTCCTTTTTGGAGAAAAAAACAGGTGGAAATGCTATAAATAAGTAAATACCCTTTTCAGCAGAATCTGTGTAGCAGCAGACAACTGATGTAGGAGAACAGGAGGCATAAGCATGGTCCCAGTGGACATTATGGAGGGTCCATAAGACTCTGCGGGTCTTGATATGGTCAGTGCTTATTGTATACCACTATAAGTGCCATCAGGGAAGAGAGGTGGGGTTATAAATATAAGTACTGCCTTTGAAATGTTTAACTAAGCCCCAGTGGCAACTCTTTCTTTCTTTTAAAAATCAGCTTCAGGAATGGGCAATTTAGAATATAGAGGTCCTGGAAGGGCAGGGGGGTGTTTAAGCCTTGCTTGGTGTCCAGATCCCTGCTGCTGCTTCCTCCCCTCCATGGAGCTGCAAACACAACTTTCCTCTGGCAAAGGCATCTTTGGAATCCTACAAAGGGAAAAACAGCTGAGAGAAAGCTGAACTGGAGAAATGGCAGACATGGGAAGGGCCAAGTCCTCCCTCTCCTCCTTCCCCAGTTGTTCTACTCTAAATGAAACAGGTTGGTTTTTTTAAGTGGTCATTGGAAGTTCCCCTACGTACATCAACATGTAATGTTGAGTTGCACCCTTTAACTAGGGAGATTGGTTCAGACTCCACCCTCCTCAGCCATGACATTTTCTGGATGGCCTTGGGATAGTCAATTAGTTTCACCTTCCTTACTCCCCCCCCCCAGCTCTACTGACCACAGGTTGCTCCAAAGTTTCCTATTGTCTTAAACCATTCTGCTACACGCTCTTGCAAGCCTTTTATGCCAGTATCACCTGGGGTGGGTGTGTGTGTGTGTGTTCTCTGTCTGTTCCTTCATGCCTCTCCTAAACTCACCTTTTTCATGAAGTCTTTGGCCTTTCCCCACAGTCCTCACCATATACCTAAATTAAGCCTAAGGACATCTAAACTGAATTTGCACACATATTTCTCATGTACTCTTTCACCTTCTCTTTTTCCCCTAATGTCAAAATTTAGCTTGTCAGGTCCTTGGGGTAGGGACCTATCTCTTTTGCTTATTTTACAGTAGATCTGTACCCTGGAGAGCACCCCCCCCATTACCCAAGTTTCCTGGCACTATTACTGTTTTCATGATGTAGGATGGGGAGGGAGGAGATCAAGACATTCCTCTCATCTCCCCCCCCCAGTCTCCAGTACTGTGAGGGAAATGTGGAGTGCTTACAAGTGGCTGACAGGAGACTACTTGTGCATGAGTTCATCACCCCACACTTGCTACTTTCTATTAGGCATTCAGAGGCTCTTTATCTCCACAGTGCTGGTGTAGCCATGGCCCTGTTAGTTCCATCACCACCTCCCATCTCCCCCTTCAGTGGTTCACAGTGATGGAGGCTAGAACCACCTCTGGTAGTGATAGTGATAGTATACGTGGCTTTTAAAGGAGAATAAACAGGTTCATGGATGGAAGGTCCACCAATGGCTGCTAGCCATGATAACTGAAGGAACCTCCATGTCCAGAGGCAATAAACCTCTGAAACCCAGTGCTAAGAGGCAAGCTCAGGGAAGGCCTTGATCTCTATGCCCTGTTTGTTGGCCCTTCAGGGCAACTGGCTGGCCACTGTGTGCAACAGGAATTTGAACTAGATGGACCACTGGTCTGGTCCAGCAGGACTCATCTATGTTCTTATGTAGGAGTGATACTAAAATATGAAGAAAAGAAGAGCTCAGCCATGTTGCTCACCTTTACACTAAAGATGAGGATTATGATCAATCAAGGGCTGCATTTTGAGCCTAGGAAATATAAACTTTGATGGTGTCACTGTCTGGAGCACAGTAGCTAAACTTTCTCCTCAAGTCGTACATACTCCCTCCCTATAATCTGCAACATTCATAAAGTGATGCTGCTGGTCACAGGGAGGGAGACCACACACAAACACTTCCTCGTGTGCTTGCTCTTTGCAGATGGCTCAGGAAGCACATGGAGGAGGAGGTGGGGCCAGTGTCTTCATGTCCCCACTTCCCCCCCCCACGAGGTCAGCCAACATGTGGGTGGGTTGTCTGTACAGAGCTGCTCTAGATATGGGTCACCAGGAACAGGAAACACATTTAGACCCTGTGGTGCCACTGAGTGTACCGTATATCTACCATTCACTCCCACGGGAAAGGTAAAGCACTGATTTGAAGATATTGTTGTGGTAAAGTTACAACCTGCCTTCCTCCTCTGAAACCCTGATTCCCCCTCCCCCACATTGACAGGTGTCTTGTTCAGGGTATGCCATATCTCTGTGCTGTACCTCTATAAGAATCCTTGTATAACATATTCTAATTCTCCACAGGCACCTTACCCTTAATGACATCAGGCATTTTGCTAGTTAATAATACACTGAGACTCTGAGCAGATTGTGCTACCGTGTTTAGAGAGTCTTTGACTGAAACAGTAACTTGATCTGGATAAATATTTTAGGAGATTTTGAAAGGTACTTGACTGAATTAGGAGCCCTGCATTTAACTTATGAAGGAAAATTCCTATAAACACATATCTGTTTTTTTAATACACAGTGTGGCTAAAATAGCCTCTTCGTATAAAATGAATTTTAAATTCTGAGCATTTCCAGAAGAAAATTGATTGCAAGAGTTAAACCCATTGGGTTGTGAAAATACATTCCAAACTAGCATGTGACCTTGATATCCAATCAAATCTGAGACAAATAATTGCAACTGTCTGGCTGACAAACAAACCACAGATCAAGAATATATATTCCTTCCTAGCAAATATTCATCAAGACAGGCAAATCCACAAGAAGGAGAAGGGGGAGAGAAAGTCACCACAAGCCTGATGCTAAGCACATGACTTCGCCTCACCAGACTCTGTGGGGTTTGCTGCGCCTGGGCCCTAATGATTTGGAAGGGAGAATAAATTTAAGAAATTAATCTAATGAATGATTCATTATGCACTATTTGCTCAGCTTTTAGTTATAACCAGGAGTGAAATGATGAAATGAAAGAGAAAATGGAGCTGAATCTCCACAATATTCTTCCTGACAGCAAGATGTCTCTGGCTATCAAATCGTTCCTGTCAAGGGACCTAGGAAAATTAGGCTGCCAAGAGCTACAGAGCATGCACTGTAAAGGAACCAGAAGCAAGGCCTTCCTCTATTTGGGGGTTGTCTTTTCCCTTGGACTTCTCGTCTACTGTCAATCTTAGGGAAATATCTATTGACTGATGCTGGAGTCAGTATGGACATACCACAAATATTGTTCATGCCTGACACAGCTGTCATTCCTGGCCTGTTGTCCTTAGTCTGATTGCCTCAGGGAGAACCTTTGTAGGACAGAGATTTCTTCCCATCAATTATCACATTAACATTTTCAATTTGAAAATTAGGTGGGTGGAGCCAACTACATGGGTCCTCCCCACATAAAGGTTGTCTAGACAGAAGAGAGAGTGATATCAAATGGCAAGGACGCATCCAGCTGGACCCACCCATGTAATTGATCCATATAATCAAATATCATGGATTTCAGGGAAGAAAATGCAAAGATGTATCATGTGCTGTACTGAGGTGCTGCTGTGGAATGTGTTTGGCATTAGGATAATCATGACCTCTATTTCACCAGAGCAATGCCCTAAAAAATACCTCTGTCTAGTTCCTGGCATATCCAGTGATCAACTGCAGAAACTTTGAGTGGATCTGATGTTCCTTCCCTCCATTGAAGTTTTCTAACCATCGCAAAAAAACAATGTTTATGTAGCATAAAAGTTGTGCTATAACAATTTCCTTTTATTTTGCTCTTTTGTATCACTTCAAAAGTGGATCTAAGGCTAGAGATGCACCTCAAAACCTCCACTGTGACTAATCTGGTTTTCCTGTTCCACTGTATTTTAGTGTCTATGGTGTCTAGAATCTAGAAGTGTCACTGTTAAATACTGGGTTTAGCATGGCAGAGGCGAAGGCATAGTGATTTCAGCAAGCAGCAGTTTATTGCATCTCAACAGGAATGCTTTACATGGGGCAACTGCCCTAACTATATACATGTAGGCCACTCCCAGCCCCCATGCAATTGGTGAGTTCAAATGGCCTCCAGGCTCCAGATTGGCTGGCTGTCCTCAGGGGCCAATCTGCAGGCAGGTTCCAGGATCCTGCCTGCCTTTGTTCTGGGGTTTCAAGCTTTAACTAGGTGGCCTGCCTGGACAAGTCCAGACCTGCCTCTCCATGCTCCCTCTAGGTGGCCTGTCAGACAAGTCCAGGCATGCCTCCAGCAGCAGTTAAGCTGGAGTGGAAGATTGCTCATGTTCAGACAAGACACTCCTCCCCCCTAAGTCCAGTCCTTGGTCAGCAAACGTGGTCCTCTAGGTAGTGGGGCCTCACACATTCCCACTGGGAACGGTAGGGTGGTCGCCGGAGGTGCAGACTGTATGACAGCTGGTGTGCTGACACTGGGCAGCTCAGGAGGTTCCAGGAGGGTCACAGGCTGTGAACAGTAGGGTGGTCACCGGAGATGCAGACTGTATGACAGCTGGGCAGCTCAGGAGGTCCCAGGAGGGTCACAGACTGTGATAGGTCTGGGGAGACTGCTGCTTCGGGCTGACGCAGGTCTGGGCAGTGATCACCCAAGATTAGAAGTGACACGGCTGTTGAGTCCACGAGGCGGCGGTGCAGCTGGTCCACATGGCAGCAGAGAGTCCGGCCATCTGGGGTGGTTACAGTCACCACTATCCCTTTTAAATTAATAGGATCCTTTAAGGGAAGATAGCGCTTGTACATAGACACTCCATCCTTTTTGTATGAAGTGGGTAGGATGTAAAAGCATGCTAACCAACCAAATAATGCAATGATATATTGATTCCAGGAAACCTCACAGATAGTCTGACATAAAAGAAAAGTTTTTAAAACTTTGTTTCAGAAAACATTTCCTGCATGATCTCTCCTCTCTACGCCCCTCTGTCTTTCCCATTCTCTCATCATGCACCTTTCTCTTTTTTGTCCCTATCATTTTCTAATTCCTTTCCCCAATTTGTTGCCATCTCTTTCTTGAGGTGTTTGATTTCTGTCATACATTTCTGTCATACTTTAGATCAATCATACTTTTTTCTAGACCGCATCTAGTACTAATATCTCTAACACTACATAGGTTTGTATGAACTATCAAATCAACTGCTGTCCCATTTCTTCACCTGTCAACTTGAGAGAGAAGAATGTTTACTTATTTTAATTATGCCCCACCTTTCTCATCAATGAAGAACCAAAGCAGCTTACATTGTTCTCCGCTTCTCCATTTCATCATCACAAGTCTGTGAGGTATGTTAGCCTGGATGTGTGTGACTGGCCTGAAATCACCCACTAATAAACTTTGGTTAGATCTAAGAATACCACCAAAACTAGCACTGGCTTTTGTCTAAGGATAGTCCTAGAAAATCTAATATCTAATTTAGAACCTGGCCCTCAGCAGATTGATAAAACCAGTGAATGTGGGCAGGATCAGAAAAGAGACATTTTTCTATAAACCCCGTGGGACCCCCAAGATTTGCAGAGAAAATGGCAACCGTAAAAAAAGGGAGGAGAGTTGAATTCCCACCCCCCAAAACCGAAAAGTGTTCACATCCCAGCCACTGCCTGATGGATGGGGCTATGGCAGTGTAGGGGAATAGGGGAAAGGTGTGGGTCAGGTGGATGGGAGGTCAGAGGGGTGGGGAAGGGTGAGGGAGCCCTGTCAGGCAGACTGGCTTGCAAGTGGTGGGCCAAGGATGGGCAGTTGTACAGAATGGTAAGGAGGGTATGGATGTGCAGGTAGAGTGACAAGGAGGGGTATGTCACACTGGTCCCCTTCAGGTTCATGGAGGAGGAAGAGGAGGAAGAGGAGAGAGCTGTAGCCTTTGCTGCCACTGCAGGCCAGGTAGGCAGAGGAGTGGTGGGGAACCAGAGGAGGGGAGAGCTTCCACTGATGCTGCAGCCACTGTGTGACACAGAGTGTTGGACTGGATGGGTCTTTGGCCTGATCCAACATTGGCGTCTCTTATGTTCTTATGTTCTTATGTTCAGGCTTGATTTGATCTAGAACCCAGTTATTTGGGGTTTTTTTGGTGGTCCATGGCATCCATAAAATTTTCCTCCAACACCACATTTCAAATGAATCCATTTTCTTCCTGTCAGCTTTCTTCATTGTCCGACTTTCACGCCCATACATAGTAATAGGGAATACTACCGTGTGAATTAACTTGATCTTGGTCGCCAGCAACACATCCTTACACTTAAGGATCCTTTACAGCTCCTTCATGGCTGCCCTTCCCAGTCTCAATCTCCTTCTGATTTCTTGGATGCAGTCTCTCTTTCGGCTGATGTCTGAAGCAAGGAATAGAAAATCTTTAACAATGTAAATTTCTTCGTCAGCCTTAAAATGGAACAATTTCTCAGTAGTTATTACTTTTGTCTTCTTGATGTTCTGCTGTAATCCTGCTTTGGCACTTTCTGCTTTAAACTTCATCAGTAGTCATTTCAAGTCTTTCTGTCTGTAATGTGGTGTCATCTGCATATCTCAAATTATTAATGTTCCATCCACCAATTTTCACTCCATCTTCATTTAAATCTAATCCAGTTTTTTTATGATATGTTCTGCATATATATTGAACAGATGGTGAGATAAAAATACATCCTTGTCTGACACCTTTGCCAATTGGAAACCATTCTGTTTCTTCATATTCTGTCCTAACAGTAGCCACTTGTCCAGAGTATAAGGTTGTGCATCGAAACAGTTAGCTGTTGTGGCACAGCTTTTCATGATCTACACAATCAAAAGCTTTGCTGCAATGTATGAAAAACATGTTGATTTTCTCTGAAATTTTCACATATCCTCAAGTAACCAGTGTAAATTTGCAATATGATCTGTACTGCATTCCCATTCTCTCACTCTTCAGATGCCAATATGCTCTGAGTATACAGCACTTTCACCCAAAATGTCCCATTCTTTAGCAACATAGATGATTCCATAAAATAGGTATGTTTCCATGTCTGGGGATTCACCCAGGAAAAATGTCTGATGTCATATATATTAGAGCAACCAGTGATTTTATCTTTAAAAATTATAATGAATGTGGGATGGAGGAAGTGGATAGAGAGAGCTCTCCACCTCTCTCCCATAATAGTAGATCTCAAGCCATCTTATGGAGCTGATAGATGCAGGTACAGGACAAAAGGGAAATACTTCTTTACTCAGGGAGTAATTACATTGGGGAATTCACTGCCAGTGGATATAGTGATGGGCACAAGCATTGATATAAAGAAGTGAAGCAAGCATTCTCAAAATATTGGTGCCAACTAACCCCAGATCTCTGAATTACTTCTCCCAGCATTTTTATGTAGATTTAAGTATCTTCATAACGTAAATTACTTAGCATGTAGCAAAAGTCTTTCAGCATCAGCTAATGCAAATATCTCCTAGCATAGGAATGGAAACAAATGAACTCTGATGCTTCCAGTTCCAAACTCAGGAAGGTAATTCAGAAACCCATCTTGATCAGTTGTATTAAAAATTATCAAGAAGTCCTAGAGAGTCAACAGGCTTAGACTATCCCAGTTCCAGAGTTTAAGTAAGACTTCAACAAGTCCCATTATTTGTATGGTTAACATAAGAATATAAGAGCCATGCTGGATCAGACAAGTGTCATTGAGTCCATATTCCTGTTTTACACAATTGCCAACCAGTTGCTCCGCAGGGACAACAAACAGGACATAGAGGCCAAGGTCCTCCCCCTGATGCCTCTTGCACAGGTTTCTGAGATTTCCTGCCTCTGTTTCTTTCCCCCCACATGTTGTATTATTTGGCTTAGCAGAGCGCTGAAGGCACATAAACACAGCGGAGTCTATCTGGTTATTGTAAGGAACTCCATCACCACAGCTTTTACAAGGTGTTATAAAATTGGCTGCTTTATTTCCAATCTCTTTTCAAATAATCCCCAGCATAGAGTTGCCTTTTTCACCACTGCCACATAGTGACCCAACACTCTGTCCTGGATGCCAGTCTGTTTCTGACCACAAACTGAAATATCAACCTTTAAAGCATGTTCTCTAGTTTACAACATTTACAGTGTAACCCTAAACATAGTTACACAGCAATGGGCTCAGAAGGGTGTCACTCTATTACGTCTGCATTGTTACAATGGTCTTAAGGGAAGATATTGAATGAGAACAAAGGTTTCTGAGGAACTTCCTTTTCGAAGAACTTGTATGCTTGCTGCAGTCTTTATTGGTAGCTCCGCTTAGAGTGTCTCTGTCACCAGATATTAGACAGGTAATAAACAGCAAAGGGACTTTCCAGGAGTAGTACCGCAACTATGGAATCTCCTCCCTAGAGATATGCACTGGGCACCCAACACTACTGTCCTTCCAGTAGCAAATTAAGAACCATTGTATTTGATGAACCATTTGAAAGGAGTAGTAGGTTATCTTTTTTATAGCCATTTTGCTCTGTTTTGTTTCTTTCCCCCCACACGTCATATTATTTGGCTTAGCAGAGCTCTGAAGGCACATAAACACAGCAGAGTCTATCTGGTTATTGTAAGGAACTCCATTCTAGACAGGATAGAGATAGGATTCTAATCTAGTCTAACTGGCTACGATGGATAGAGATGCAGGAATCATATCCTGCTCTCATGGTGCCAAGATAGAGAAGGCTAGCATAGTGTGGAGAGAAGGTGTCAGATCAGAAGGAAGGAAGATTCCCTGAGAGTGGTGATCTACACAACAAAGTATCAGAACAGTAAAGGGAAGGATAGAACAGTGTTCTGGTCTCTCTCTCTGACTCTCTTATAGACCCCCTCTGCAGTCTGAGGCTAAGAGACAGAGTAAAGTACTTTGCTTCCAACCATACTTATATTGTTTAAAGGTATTTTCTTCTAGTCACTCAGGACACCTTTAAATGGAAAGGCAGGGTATAAGTGTTTTAACTAAAGAATTGCCTACATAACACCACCACCCACTTCCATTTCTAGACCAACAGCAGGCTGGAGCATTTTATCAGTCCTTCAACAGCTTTTCCCTTTCCCCAGCTCTTTTTGTGTGTTCCTTTTTGCTTAACATCCAGTCTGAAAAGAGAGCTGTGGTTAACTAAAAAGCTTGTTCACTGTGCTGTAGGTACTTGTAATAAAAAGTATTATACTACTATTACTTTGGGGGAGTGGGTGGCGGACCTTAATCGGCCAGTCTACCTGCAATTTTTGATATACATTTTCCTGGAAAATCATATATTTTGATGTCTACCCTTTGTATTTTGTTTAATGAAATGGATTCTTAAGAGGGTAGGAGAAGAGTGTCTTGGAAGTTCTGCAGGATACAAGGATGAAGATCATCTGCCTACACAGGGGTTGGAAACAGGGAGTGTCCAAGCACTGGCAATAGGATGCGATTGAAATGATGCATGATAATGAGGGATGGCGGAGACGCAGAGGACACAGTGCAGATTTTGAGGAGCCATCCATCACTGGCTGCTGTGCCTTCTACTCCCTGTGCCAACAGGTGATGAAGCCTCATCCATAAAACATTTCCTGGGTGTCACTGACTGGAAGACACATTGGAGGGTTGCACTCTCTCTGCATGAGAAATATCCTCCAAGAGGAAAGGCACAGCTGCCATTTTCAGACCCTTCGCACAAGGATTGCCAAGCACCACTGCTAGAAATCTTACTTTGCAGCATGCTACTTTTTATTTTTTAAAAATGGATATGATTTGTAGCTTGCCCTTTCCAAAAGGCTCCATTTAGAAATCAAGACATAAAACTGATTCAGTATAAATGCATGGGATATATAAATCTCAAAATTTTGCTGCCTGATTCTTTGCTATTGCTGTGCACTGGAGCCAGTATATTTGAGCTGACATTCGGATTCGGGACCCAAGGCTATGGATAGGGGAGGGCATGTGCTGCCTTATGTCCACACCCATGCCCTTTGCTTTGCTTTCTTTCCCCCACCGCATGTGTTCAACAGAGCCCGCATCATCCCTCCCTCTGGGTCCCTTAAGTCTTCCTGCACTTTTTATGCTCGTGCTATTTTAATCATCCTGCACATGTATGCACCACTTGTTTTCAATGGAAGTGATGTGGGAAGGATGATGGCTTTGACACAGAAAGATCTAACAAGTGCCAGGTGGGTGGGCAAGAGCAGCAGCTGACAGGGGCTCAGTGGGATCCAGCCAAACCTAATTTAGATCTGAAGCAACGTGTAGAATCATATTATGTGATTTGTCCCGGGACTTCAGAATGGTGCTATTGATGTATGAAAGGTGGGGTAATTTCAACAATGTAGATACCCTCCTATCAACCCCTAAATGTACAAACGCCATCCTGTTCTGTATATATAATCTCCTACTCTTCCCCATTATTTAGTCCTCTTGTTTTGTCCTCTATTCCCTAACGTGTCATTCTCTTTTCTATTCTTGCCTCTAGGCATTTCTATTTTTATTCTGGGTTCTAGGAAGAATCTTTTTGTGATCCTTTCCCTAGCTTCAGTGTAGTCTTCTTGAACTAATTTATGAATCACAATCAGTTGCAGTCCCACTTCTTCAGTTTGTCACAACAACTGTACACTCTCTAAACATAGACGTGCCACCATGTGACCTCAGTCTCTAGCCTTCCCTCTTATAGCTCACCTCTTTTGTTTCCTGCTCACCAAAATACCAATCTCATGTTTACAGTGCTCGGATTACAGGAGGCCTGGCCTGGCTCCCTACTTCTTAGGATGGGCCCCTGGCTCCTGATTTAGAAAGGTCAAGGTGGGCATATTTTGGGCCCATTGTTAGTTAAAGGGTCCTCCTGGTCCCCAGCCTGAGTTTCTCAACCTTCTAGCTTTGTGCCTGGAAGACTGCAGTCAAGTCTCTGGCTCTGCATTGTTTGTTCATTTTGACTCTACCTAGAGCCACCTATATTATCACGCCATATTAGGTCTCTTTTTAGATAGCTAGCTGCCTTCCTTGCCCTCTCTCTCCACAATGTTTTCTGGTCTTGGTCATGTGCTCCGACTTATCAGTCAGAGCTTCTTGCAATATCCCAAGAGTCCCAGCTACCACAGACTTTACTACATAAACTGGTGAAGGGAACTTTCCAGGCAAATGGAAAGTGCTTTATTAGGTTCTTTAAAACTTCTTGTCTACACAGGGGTCCCCAGTGTTTTTGACCCTGTGGGCACCTTTGGATGTCTGATACACTATGACAGGTGCAGACACAAAGTGTCTGCCACAGGAGGTGAAGGCAGCCACAAAGTGGCTGCTGCAGCTTACCTTTAGTCACATACTGAGGATCCTTGTGCTATGGTAACAGCTGTTGCTAAAGCAATGTTTTTAAAAATCTGCACAGCCAATTAAATGTCCAGTGGCCAGTCAGAAGCCTTGCAGGGTAAAAGTCCCACCCGCTTTCTAAAAACATTTCATAGGCAGCAGGAAAGGTTTGGCAGGTGGTAATTTGGTAAAAGGTTTGGTAATTAACTATCGTATGGCACTGTGTGTAGAATAGCTAGGAGATCCTAAGTTTGTCTGGCAGCCAGAAGTTCTAGCTCTTTATCATTATGCACTACTAGGTGGTAAGCTAGACTTGTTTTTAAGCCAAGAGATGTTTTAGAGGTGGTTTGCCTCCGCATCACGACCCTGGTATTCCTTGGAAGTCACCCTTCCAAATACTAGCCAAGGCCGACCCTGCTTAACTTCAGAGAACTAACTGGATCAAGCTAGCCTAAGCTATCCAGGTCAGAGCAGGTGCCATGGTGCCAAGAAGCATCACATTGGGGACCTCTGATCTGGAAAAATATTGGCAGGGGGAGGGGGACCCTAGCCATTTCATGCAGAGCAGTGTACATCCTTAAACTCCAACAGGGAAATGAGCAGAAGAAGGTTAGAGAGAGTCCTATCCAGATGGTTATCAGAAACCAAACAGAGGAAGACAGAATTCTGTCTAGTTAGTCTATAGACATTGCTGCCGGAGAAGGGAATGGAACATTTTCCACCAAAGAAATGACTAGGCCTAGGTCATGTATTTGCTTGGTAAAAATCTAGCCTGATCTCATCAGATCTCAGAAGCTAAGGAGGGCTGGCCCTGGCTAGTATTTCGATGGGAGATCACCAGGAAATACCAGGATCATGATGCAGAGACAGGCAATTGCAAACCACCTCTAAATGTCTCTTGCCTTCAAAACCGTACAAGGTCACCAAAAGTCAGCTGTGACTTGACAACACTTTCCACCACTACCAAAGATCTAAATCGGGGAATGAAAGCAGTGAACAGTTTCTTGGAAAATTCCTTTTTGAGGTTAAAGGAGTAGAAAGAGCCTAGGTTCCATCTCAGGACAAGATGAAGCCCTGTGTAAATGTGCCCCCCCCCCACCATGTAGATAAGACTAGTGCAGCAATTTCACTTGCCAAGGGAAGTTTGAAGACTGGGGGAAAAAATCACTTCATATTATTGCCATCTCAGTTGATATCTGTTCTCTCTGCAAGTCATTGGTTAACATTTTCCTTTTGGGGAAACTTGGGGGGGGGAACGTTCTCCCACCCAGAAGGCCTACTGTCATCATTTGCTTGGGAACAGCCTTGTTTGGACAGCCCTTAGTTGCTACCCCACTCTTGACTATTTTTGGAATTGGAACTGGGAAAATAATGCATTAGATCTAGAGTACAATCAGTTGGGCGTTATGTTAATTGTCAAGACAAAATGTTCCTTTTTAAAAAAGGAACAAGCTTTCCCCAATATTCTGAGCAGCAATGGCTGAACTGAAATTGAGTTAGAGGAGAACTGCTGGCCTGGGAGGGCTCCAGTCTCCCAACTGAAACAAACCCTTTTAGCAGGCAGATCTCTTGTAAAGACTGTAAATCTGCTGCACTCACAAAGAGAAGCAGCAGATGCACAATTTTGCAGGATGTGGAGATGGCAAGGGAGACGACCAATGAGAGACTCATTGACTGGGTTAAGCCAGGAATTGCTATTGTGTCAGTGAAACAGAACAATGTAACTCTGCAAGCCTCAGAAGGATGTACTTCTGTTGACAATTCTGCTGAAAGACCCTGGATGGATGGATGGATGGATGGATGGATGGATGGATGGATGGATGGATGGCTTACTCCTCACAATAGGTCATTGTGCACCCCCACCAAACATTTGTTTTCTGATAAGGAGTCCCTTTTAACTGAAGGGCTTTTGAATATTTATCCACAAGTCAGGCTGCCCAGACCTAAGGTTGATGTGTGCTTCCTAATGCCAACTTCTTGACTAGCAGAGCAGTCCCCAGGGGATAGTATCCTTAGCTCAACTCCAGACCTTGCCCCGAGTCCCCAGGCTTTGGCCTGATTGCTAGGAAGCTGGGAATTAATGGGGGGAGGGACCCTGAAGAATGTCTTTTCCTTTCCTGAGGCTCTCTTCTCTCCTCCCTCCGCCCCTTCCCTTTTCCCTGAGTGTTTAGCTCTGAAAAGAATAATTTATCAAATCATTTTTATTCAAGTTAGGAGAAGGAAGGAAAAAAGGAGAGGGGGAGGGGGAGAAGGCCCCCTTTGCTGTTTTAATTGCTTGGCGGTGTACTTGAGAGAAGGGAGCCGGGCTTATCAAAGGCAGCACAGCTGAGTCGCTGCCGCTCGCTAATGAGAGCTGTCATGTGACCAGGCCTGCTTCTCCGATGGACCAGATAGTGCCTCAGACCATCCAGTGACTCAACGCTTAGCGAGTTAATTTAAATGATGAGCTTTAAAGTGAGTGCAGGGGGGCTAGCTGGGCAAGGACGTGGGGATACATGAAGAAAATATTTGTATTTGGGGTGGGGGGGGAGGAGAAGAAGAAATGTTATTTCTCCCTGTGGTGATTAATCTGTAAATTGTCAGGGAGAAAAGGCTTCTTGGTTAATGAAATTGTTACTGTTCATTTCTGTGGAGCTGTTCGTTAACTACGTGCTACAGCGTGTGCCTCTCACCCTCTCAAGCATCATAAACAGTGTGGTACTGTGGGGGGGCAGGGAGTGGGAAGTGCTGGCTGCAGACCTAGTCTCTTGAGGACCCTGTTTTGGAAAAGGCTCTGAACATATAGGTTCAATGGTGCTAAAGCTCTTGCCATTGCCATTATTTTACAAGAAAAAAAAAATTCATGGTAACTCAAACCCACAGCAAAAAAGGTAACATTTTCTGTAGCAAAACAGACAGGAGGCACAAATGAAAAGGAGTAGCGAATCAGCTCAGAGGAATTTGAACTTCGGCTCAGGGTCCTGACCAATGCTCCCTCTAAGCCGTGGAGTCTTGTGAGCAAAAATTCTACTTTGTGAGCGACTGGCATTAAAGTTGTGAGCGAGCGATTTGGCTACTGCATAAATTAGTTGGCTCTGGAGCCATCCTTCCTGAGCGAAGACAAAAATGTGTGAGCCAGAGGCTAAAAAACTGTGAGCTAGCTCAAACTAACTCAGCTTAGAGGGAACACTGGTCCTGACTGCACATAACTGTGGGCTTTTGGTGATCAGTGTACATGGGGGATCAATACAGATGTGTGGCTGGTGTTTAATTTGTTGCTTTCTTCACTGGGAAGTAAGACATTGCCTGCTGAAGAGTCAAGTCACTGGCCAGTGGCTTGACTCTCCAATAGCTGGGACCTCTGTGAGGAAAACATAGCTTTCTTTGGCCTTTCTTTGTTAAGTGAAATGTGCCTGAGACAGAGATTTTAACCTTTTCTTCAGATTGTTCACAGAGGCCCTAATCGGGTAACCTTTACTTATGGGATAAATCTTTTTTTGCTCCCATTTTCTGTATGGAAAACTGAGAAGATGCCCTATGTATCAGCCAAAGCTTCTGAATAATATTCAGGGACAGTCCATAGAAGAGGCACATTAATGTACACTGGCTGGCTGCTTTAATCTGGACCACTTTACATCCCTCAAGGTTCTGGCCCTAAACAAGAAAGCAAGAAGGAGGGAATTTCATTATCTGTTATCAAAGCCTTCTTTTGCAGAGATAACGTTTGTGGCATTTTTGTCTGTCATCCCACTTAGTTTTCACATTTTTAATTAAAAACCCTGTAACTGCTATTTCTGAGATACTGTTAAATTGGTGACTAAATTCCACCTGAGCACATTGCCAGTTTCCTCCAACAGAGAAACCATGTCTTGTCTCTAAAATAGCAAATGTTAATAAAATATGCTGGGAGGGAGAGGGGGGGAGGGCGTTAGAATGATGCCCTAATATTAAAGTACTGGTTTAATAAGCAGCTTGTTCTCTCTGGAAAGCAATGATGGGACAATCTATTATTAAATGAAACAAATCAATATTAATGTAATGTGATGGCTGAGATTTGCTGGAGTAGTATTTTATATTCATGTGTATGCTGTTAACTCTGCCTTATTAGATATGTGCAACCTGGGTGAGTTAAGGTTGCTGAGGGAACCATCCGTTCTTAAATTTCCTGACTTTTATGTGTGTAAAATCGACCCCAAGCTACCTTATATAAACATCATGTGAGGCATGGAATTTATTCCATTTAAAATCTAAAAAGAAGGATGCATTTGCTTGGCATTAGATAGCCAGTAAATCCTACATGAAGACAAAAAAGAGAAATGCAGTGTCATAGAAGCATGCAGCCATAGGCCTGTCTTGGTGCTGTAAAATCAAAGCTGGCATGCCCTTCTAAATGTGCAAATTATTGGAAATGCAATAATAGAATTATTGAATATTATCCATGAGCAACAGGGAGCTTATACCACTTCTCAGAAAACAACATCAGCCACATTTCCATGATATAGCAATAAGAGGAAATACAGGGTAGTGAGCTGGGTGTTACCCTTGGACACAGAGGCCTGGGTTCATCCAAGAAGCTCACCAGAGCCTTGAGCTGTTGGCCCTTGAGAACAACTCAACTAGCACAAAATGCAGCTGACCTCATTGGGCAATTCACTATGAACACTTAGCATTGGTCGTAAAGCAGCAATGCTAGTTGCCTATATGCTCACAGGCTCAAAATGAGTTGCTGGTTCTTATCTTTTAATCCCTCCATGATCTAAGGCCCATGTATCCATCTTTCCCTATACTGACACATGCACTAGCTTTTTTCTTGAAGAATGGACAGCTTCAAAAGGGAATTAGATAAGCATATGGAGCAGAGGTCCATCAGTGGCTATTAGCCACAAGGTATAGATAGGGGCTCTGGGGCAAGTGATGCTCTGTCATCTTGGTGCTTGGGGGGGTCAACAGTGGGAGGGCTTCTAATGTCCTGGCCCCACTGGTGGACCTCCTGATGGCACCTGGTATTTCTGGCCACTGTGTGACACAGAGTGTTGGACTGGATGGGCCTTTGGCCTGATCCAACATTGGCATCTCTTATGTTCTTATGTTCTTAAGAAGAAGAAGAAGAGATTGGATTTATACCCCACCCTTCACTACCCAAAGGAGTCTCAGAGTCCTTTCCCTTCCCCTCCCCACAACAGACACCCTGTGAGGTAGGTGGGGCTGAGAGAGCTCTTTCGAGAACTGCCCTTTCAAGGACAGCTCTTGTCAGAACTATAGCTTGCCCAAGGTCATCCAGCAGGTGCAAGTGGAGGAGTGGGGAATCAAATTCGGTTTTCCCAGATTAGAGTCCACGCACTCAACCACTACACTAAATTGACTCTCTTTAAGTGCCGCTTGCTACTTTTGTCCCTTCATTCTGGATTATCTACTGCAATGTCTGTCTTTTTCTATCACGGCTCCAGCTCTGAGGAATACCCTGCCTAGAGAGCACTTTTCTTGTAGCCCTGAGGAAAGCCTTTAAGGGTCTATGTCATGTACGATACTGGGATTTTTACCCTCTCTATTCAGTCTTGTTGGCCGATGGCATGTTATATTTCCACATTGTATTTGAATGTGGCTTACAGATGGTCTAAGGCTGTGGATATATTTGTTGTTTTTACTGTATACTTTTAACTGTTCATGAGATTGTGAGATGCTTTGAGCTTTATGGAAAGGTGGAGTATAAACATTTTAACATTAGGCAAGTCACTCCGTTTCAGCCTAAATTGCCTATTGTTGTGAAGATCCAAAGAGGTAACTGTGTCTCTTTTTGTAGCAGGAACTCCTTTGCATATTAGGTGACATTAGGTGATTAGGTAATGTAGCCAATCCTCCAAGAGCTCACAGTAGCCCCTGTAAGAAGAGCTCTGTTAACTCTTGGAGGATTGGCTACATTACCTAATCACCTAATGTCACCTAATATGCAAAGGAGTCCCTGCTATACAAAGAGTCCTGAATTAACTCCTAGAAGGAAAGTTGGACTACAAATATGAGAAATACTTTGAAAACACGGTGTATTCTTGAGAATACTTTCTTGCGAGTAAGCCACCATTGAATAGACCTGAGTAGAATTTTGCATAGATCTGCTTAGAATAGCACAGTAAATCCTAACAATAGTTCTGTTAGAAGGAGTAGGATTTTCAGCTGTTCCCTCCACCCACCCACCTACCTGCCTGCCTTATGCCCCTTATGGAATTCCTGGGAAGTCTCCAGTCCTAGACTTTGTAACAATCAAGTGCTGTCAAGTTGCAACTAACTCATGGCAAACCCCATGGCAGAGGTGGCTTGCCATTGCCTTTCTTTACATAGCAACCCTGGTGGTCTCCCATCTAAGTACTAACCATGGCTGACCCTGCTTAGCTTCCAAGTTCTGAGAAGCTCTGGCAAGTCAGGGCTATTGAGGCTGCTGTGCTGTCCCTAAGGAGCAGCATTTTGGGGAGATAAGTGGGTTGTAATGACAAATGGAAGACAAGGAAGTTTTGTTTTGTTTATGATAATATCTTCCATTAACGCATATTATCATTGGGATCGGAAAGTTATTCACAGTCTATTAGTGCTGAGAACACAGATTTGAGTAATAATTGAAGGACAATCTTTAGATATAAGAAAACACATACAAGCACCCAAAACCCTGACCTTAAAAGGGTTTAGTGCCATGTTGCATGCACTACATTGCACCCAGCCACCACAAAACTTTGTTTCTGTAGGTCTTCCTGCCTTCATCTTTGGTATTGGTTTAGAGATCTGTGCCACCATCAGAATAACTACTTGTATAAAGATAGTGGTGTTTATTGTTTACTCCACAAGGTTGCAACAATAGTGGCAGGAACAGCAGAAAATGGAACCAAAAGTGGAACCAAACGATTTCAAGGGCAGGTTCTTATTTTTTATATTTACATTTGCAATCTGAGTAACCCAGACACAAGTAACACAAAGAAAACTGTAAATAGTGGCTTTTTATAGGAATGTGTGGAAAACTTAGGAGTCATTTTATCTGGAAAATTGTTTCCTAGTCCAAAAAATAGATTTCTAAAGAAAATCTGTTTGCCTTTTTCAATTTTAGCCTGTTCTGCAATGCAGTATGCCATTATTACCAATTAATCAAGTCAATTACAAGCTCCAGATATGTTGGTGTTATGTGTATTTCACCCACATCTATCTATCTATCTATCTATCTATCTATCTATCTATCTATCTATCTATCTATCTATCTATCCATCCATCCATCCATCCATCCATCCATCCATCTATCTATGGCACATTTATCACTCTAAGAAGAGAGTTCCAGTACCCATGTGCTACCACTGAAAAGATCCTGTCTCACATAATCCATCCACTGCATCCCAGACAAAGGGAGACCATGTATCCTCTGTAGGTGACCTAATTATATAGATAGGTTCATGTGTGGAAAAACTTGTGATACTTTGGTCTCTGGACAGTTAAGATGTTAACGGTAACAAACAAACCCCAGCACTTTGAATTAGCTCAGAAATCAACTGTGTGTTAGTGATGTTGTTTTAAAATTGGATTTACGGGCTCCATACAGCCTTCCTTGATTAACAACCTGATAGGGTATATTCTGAACCAGCTGTAATTTTCAGGCATATTGCAAAGGCAGCACCAGATAGCCCACAGTGAGCTCATAGATATCTGAAAAATTAATGCCGGAAAAGTGCTGGTTCCCTTTTGCTCACTGTTCTACTACAAAAAAATAGGTCTGTAGGATTAAGGCTGCCTGACCAATTATTAGTTCTCACTCACAATATTGTGAAAATCCAGTATGATTGTTCTCTCTTATGCTGGTGTTTTTCGACTGCATCCCCCGTGAACAGGCAGTATGTCACTTTTAAGCAGTGTTCCCACCAGGGTTGCCAACCTCCAGGTGGTGACTGGAGATCTCCCACTATGACAATTGATATCCAGGCAATAGAGATCAGTTCACCTGGAGAAAATGACTGCTTTAAAGTTTGGACTCCATGGCATTATACATCAGTGAAGTCCCTCCCCTCCCCTCCTCAAACCCCACCCTCCTCAGGCTTCACCCCACTAATCTCCAGGTATTTCCCAACTCGGAGCTGGCAACCCTAGTTCCCACTCAGTTTTGAGCCTCAATTCCACATTAACATAATTTTGAAATCCCCTCCACCCCCATTCAATTTCAGGTAAAAATTAACCCTGGCCCTTGACTCTCTCAAAGATTACACACAGCACTAAAGTTCTCAATAGTGCCTTTTTCACAGTCTTGCCACAGTCATTTATATTTCTTAAAATATTGCCTTTTAAAATTTTTGGTACTTTACGAGTGTCAGCGAATCTACTACAGATGAAGAAGCAAGGAGTTCAGCCAGATACTTCCTGGAAACATGGTAATTCTTAGCTGCACTGACTCTCCCCCCCCCCCGCACACACATTTTGTTGTATGCCTTTCTGAATGTCTGGCAGCTGCACATTTTCATCTGATGTTATTCAGGAACATTTAACTCACCAGCTGCGGCCAATATTTATGTGCTTGAAAAATGCTTCCCATTTTGCAATCAGCAAATGGACTTGGGCATATCTGGGGTGACAGTAAAAATGTCATCTCACTTGTGAAGCATGCAATAGTAATAGAAGGAGGATCACAAGAGTACAGATTTTAAAACTATACCTTAAAGAAAAACGGAAGTCTTCAGAAAGTCAAATTTCTTTTTACTCACACAGCTGTTGTAGGTAATGACGGAACTAATGATGCAACTCAGCCTTATAATCATCTTAATGCATAAAAGAAGTTATATTGTTGTGACCTTTTCTGGCTTGAGTTTTTCTAGTCCTGCCAGTTCCACATCCTGTGTTCACTTTGGTTGATTTCATCCTGCACATGTTTGGAGTGGGCAATATATAGATATCATAACTGTGCCAGTTTAAATAAGTGTGCAAGTATTCCTTGGTGGCTCTTCCAACATTACAGAGTATTAAGATTTTTGTCCCAAGGTGTATCACTATACATTCACTTACACTGAACCTTGCCATGCTATTGTCCCCACCCCTTCCATTTGGAGAGATCCTTTCTAGGCATTACAGTTCACTTTGGTCATCTAAAAACTTTGCTCTCTCTATTTACCCCAGATTTATGAACATTTATGAACACTTATCTCACTTGATACAACCACTGAAAACTAGATCTAATTTCTTGTATATCTTAATGGCATCTGAACTGGTGTTGACCAACCAGAAAAAGATCTCATGGTTGTGTTGGATAACTCAGTTAAAAATCTCCACTCCATGTGCAGAGGCTAAACATTTAAAAATGGTTTCATATAGGGGAAAATATGACTTGAGTATTGACAGTATAGAAATTTATAGATTATGCATGGTATTGATAAAATAGACTGAACTGTTTCTCCCTCTTTGACAGTATTAGAACTCAGGGGTCATCCAATGAAGTCATTGGCAGTACAATCAGAATGGATGAACACATATAATGCATGGAGTTTATTAGCATAGGATGTAAAGACGGCATCTAGTATAGATAATTTTAAAAGGGGACTAGAGAAAGTCTTGGAGGATATCTCTAGTCATGGTTGTTAGCTGTCAGGCCTAAATGAGCCTTTATTTTGGGGGGTATTGTGTCAGTTGCTGAGGGAAATAACTGGACAAGGAAGTCTTCATGATCAGCTGGTAGCCCTCCTGGGGGGTGGTGCCCTTGAAAACATCTTCTTTTATTATTAGTTGGAATCATTTCTGTAATTCCTTATACTGTATCTTTTCTTGAATGGTGAAAGTGTAATACTAACAGAACCCTTGAGTCAGAAGTTCTGTACTAACAGAAACGTGGGGTTTATCATGGATGAATGACATCAGCCTGCATCCCAGTGAGGCAAGAATTTAGCCTGGTGAACACAACAGAGAACATGCTGATCTTTGCTGAACATGAGGAAGGTTTCCAGATCTGAGGGTTTAATTTGGCTTTCTACAGAGGTGAGATGGCCAAACAGAGATCAGATCTGAATCAAACTGTAAAGTTCAGGCTGGATTTGATTGTTTTGGTTAAGGCCTTTCTCCAGAAAAGAATAGGAAATTAGGAAGTCTGTTCATAAAGCTTTGTGCAAGCTGTCTTCAGATGGGCAGGAAAGATACTTGGTTTCCTTTGCCTTGGCAAAACATGCAGCAATAGAAGAAATTTAAAATCAGACATCAAACAATGGGGCTTCATATGGCTGGTCACATAAAAACATTTCGTCTGAACTAACTGTGAATAACTTTGTTCTTCATCCTAACCTGTATGCTTAACTGAAGACAGAGGAAAATACATTAAGACCCCGGTCACATGGAGAATTAGGTATGCGGAGGGGACGGATTAAGGGTGGAACAAAGCAGCGCGATCAGATGCCAACATCTGGCAAGTATCGCGCACCCGCCCCTAACCCGTTGCATCCGGCCGAAAATGCGGATCAAAAAGGTACTAGGGGAAATGGAGTACCTACCGGAAGATCCACAGCAATGGCGGGCGTGAGATCGCGGACATACCAGCAGCCCGTAGCATCCTGCAGCTGTCCGTGACCCGCGCATGCGCACCAATGCGGGACCACCGTGTTGCTTTGCTGGGACTATGCCGTTGCCTCCCCAGTGTGATCGGGTGCCAACGGAGGGAGAATGCAGCTGCGGGGGAGCGTAAGATAGCGCTCCCGTGCTTCTTTTAGCTCCGCCTCTAAAATGCCTCCCTTCCAGTGTGGATTTTCCTGCTCATGTGACCAGGGCCTAAGAAATGCAAAAACTACAATCCCTTGTAGCTTGAGAGAGAAGCCCCTCTTTCAATAGAAGTACCTGGCATATGGGGCTGTGGCATGAAAAACGCTAGTGATGATGACAAATGGACATGTCCCCTTCTGACAAATGCCCAGATGAAACAGCTTTAAAAAGAGGTTAGGTAGGCATCATTAGCTGTAGTTATGGGAAAGGTAAAGGGCCAGTAAAAACATGTTGGCAACCTTCCTGAAATAAAGTTGTGTAGATTCACTTACATGGACCACATAATCAAGACTGAATTAACTTAAATCTACTGCTGACCGTGCTGTGGGTTAGAAAGTTGGCTACTCCAGTGGCTGAATAGAGTCAGGAGTCTACCTATCCTCCTTGCTTTGAGCTCATAATCAGCTAGGGTAGACTGCAGGGACCTGCATGATCCTGATACCCACAGCTAGTGAGTTTCCAGTTGCCATGAACAGAACAGAATGTAATGTCTTCAAAGGGCTTGTGAGTGCATGTATTCCCCTGCATCATAGTGTATATTGATTCAGGATTGCTTTTTATATGTTAAAGGTGGGGAGAGGCGAAGGAAATATTATTTGTCTTTGAAGGTCTTTGTCCTCCAAAATAAGAGAGTACACAGAATTCAGGATGTATTGTGTGGGCGATGACAGCAGGTATGTTTACAGGAATTTTACCTTTTATCTACCTCGTGGCCTGTGAATGCCGTGGGGAATGTCCATAACCATCTGTGTTAAGCCCTTGAACAAATCCCTTTCAGCAGTTAGTAATTATCTGATTACTATCCCTTTAACTCCAACACACAGCCAATTACACGGCAAATTTCCTGTAACGACATGGGGATCATACAGCCTTTCACATTCTCGGATAGTCTAAGATATTGTAGAGAGCTTAATTTCTGCAGGCCTCACTCATTCTATGACTGTTCTCCTCGTATGCAATCATTTTTTACTTCCTGTTCTTTCAGCAATGCCCATACTATCCTCTACAGTCTAAATAAAGGATCAGGTCACCACCAATATGTTTTCTTCATTCTTGCAGTCATCTATACCTATGAGTTGCTGGCTCACATTCAAAGAAGTGTGAATGCCATGGAGTTCACAAAACACATCTTTGCCCGTTTCTGCTTCAACTTATCCACGCTTAAGAACAGTGTTTTATGGGACAATGGGGAATGAGAATTGGAAAGTCTCCCTTGCAAGGGTTTGTGTACCTGAATCCATGTACTACAGCCAACTGTAACTTTGTAGAGGCATTTAAAACTGTGGAAGAGGCATGGAAGGAAGGAGTTAAAGCACCTTGTCCTCAAGTAAATTCTACCAATCTTCAAAGTAGGGTTGTGGCTCAATAGCAGAACATCTACTTGGCATCAGGTAGCAGGTGATGTGAAAGATCCTGGAGAGCCACTGCCAGTCAGGGTAGGTAATAACCCTGATGAGCCAATGGTCTGATTCAGTATAAGGAAGTTTAAGAGCATAAGAAGAACCATTCTGGATCAGACCAGCAGTTCATCTAGTCCTGCATCCTGTCTCACACAGTGGCCTCCTCTGGAGGGTCAACAACAGAGCATAGAGACTGAGGTCCTCCCCTGATGTTGCCTCCTAGCACTGGGATTCAGAGGTTGACTGCCTCTGAAAAGAGAGGTTCCCTTTAGTCACCATGACTAGTATCCACTGATCCTCCATGGATCTAACTAATCCCCTTTTAAAGCTGTCTATGCCTGTGGCCATCACTACATCCTCTGGAAACAAATTCCACATTTTAATCACTCTCCATGTAATTTATGTGTTCAAAGTGCCTGGTGAGGTAGATTATCATTAGGACTACAAAAGTCCAATACTTTCAAATCAAGTCTGGTTGGCTCTAAGTAATGGAGCCTTTAGAAGGATTACAACTTCATAAACCTCAAAGCTTCTCTTATAAGCTCACCCAGCTCTGTTTTCAGTATCAAGGATCAAGACATGATTAGCTGCAGTAGTTTTATCTAACAAGTTCCAGATAGGAAATTGTCCCTGAGCATCTATAGAATATTTTTTTATTGGTAGTGAATATTTTCAGCCCTTCCCACATTTGTAGAATGAATGGAAATGTCTTTCACAACAATCCTAAGCAGAGTTATACCCTTCAGAGGTCCCTCCACACGGCAGGGAAAAGGACGCTCGAACTGCAGCTAATGTGAGCCGCAGCAAAGTTGAGACGGCCCGGCGAAATCTCACGGATCCCCCGAGCCGCGGCGCTGTCATTCCCCGGCACGATCAGATGCCGGGGAGAAAGCGACGGTGGGGAGGGGAGCCTGGCGAACTGCGCATGCTCACACATGCGCAGTTCGGCCAGGAGCCGGGGATGCGCCGGCGCAAGGACGCGCCGGCGATCCCACGGTCAGCGTTGCTGCAGCCCTTCGAAAAGAACCACCTCGGTAGGTGGTTCTTTTTTGGTGCAGAGCAGCACTGGAAGGGCCGGATCAGGGATGGAGACGGTACGCTTCCCAGATGTTGCGGTGGGATCGTGCCCGTTTGCTCCGCCCCCGTTCCGTCCCTCTCCCGGCCCAAAAGGCCTCGTATGGACAGGACCTAAGTTCATTAATTTAGGGAAGAGGCTCATGCTGCCAGCCATTTTGAATCCTGGAGCTCCCATCTTATTTTCCAAAATAAGCACAGGTTTGTCCAATGTTTCCTTTTGCTCAACTGCTGTCAAAGGATATGTAATTTTAAACACAGGTCTTCCCATCAGGAGTAGTCTAAGTAAAGTTAATGAATGTGGTGTGTTTTTTAAATATAATTTTTATTGAGTATATATTTCATATTTCATAAAAGTAATTCATATCCTTATATAGTATACTCTTTTTCGTGTTTTAAACAAAAATAAATAAATGGAGGTTACATTCCATCTACACAACCAACAAACCAAATCCAGTCCCAATCCAGTTTGTATCCTCTTCTTTTTCTTATTCCCTTATCCCACCCACATATGAAACCACCATACAACTCCCTCTAAGTCATGTTCCAAGCCTTAATACATCCTTTGAATCTTCAATGAATTATTACTCATCCTTCTGACTTCTATTCACTCAGTCTTTATTGTTATTCTATCTATTTCTGTACCTAACAAAGAAAGCTGGACAGGGTTGCCTCTGGTACTGGGGGCTGAAGAGGAAACCCCTTCAGCAGAAGGATGTCCTACCTCCCTGCTACCAGAGGTCTTGGGGGGAACACACCCTTCCCCTCCTTGCCATGCCCACTGGCTATAACACTTCTATATTATTTGTCATTTTGTGTACATAGTTACTGCTTAAAATATAATTCTAAATACCCTACTTATACTTATTTGATTGCTCTCAACATAGACTATTGTACTATTTGCCAAAACAAACTGTCTCTATCTGTTTGTTTGATCACTGCATCCAGTAGCTTTTTCCCAGTGTTCTGCTTCTTCCCAGTGTTCTCATTGTAAGCTGTGAAAGCTTTGCTGTTTAAATTGACCACTAGGTGGCCTAATGCAAGCCATCTATATTGAATTCCATGTTCTCTCAATGTCTTTACTGTATCTCCCAGCTTCCTTCTCATGATAAGTATCTCAGCTGGGATGTCAGCAAACAAGAAAACAATCATGTGTTAAAGGCACAGAACCTCTTTTCCCCTCACAATCTTAAAGAGTTTGTTTTTGGTCTGTACCTCCATGAACACAATTAAAATATCTGGTGTGGCATCTGGAGGAGCTCTTTTTGAGACATTTAAACAGAAGGCAGAAGTGATGATTCTTTCGGAGATCTCTGTTTCCCCTGCTGAATGAAGAATCTGCTGCAGCCATTTATTTAAAGATGCAGTAAGCTTTTGGAGAAGTTCAATGAGACTCCACGAAGTTTGGCCTTCCTTTCTCTTAATTTAATTTCTTGAAGTATGATTCTATTTTTGGCCCAAGCCTCAAATTCCTTTAACTCCTTTATTTTGTCTGCTGTTTTTTTGCACTCTGGTATGCTGCTTCAGCTTTCTTCTCCATCATCTTCAATGTTATGGTGAGTTCATCAAGTTTCTTATTTATTGGCTCAGTTGTTTGTTTAAGCTGGCCAAATTATTTTTTCAATTGTCCAATGTCCCCACTCAGAGTCTTTATTTCATTTTTACGTTCATCTTTTATCTCTGTCAGAGCATGTAGAATCATAGTCTGGTAACTTGGGCCACAATTGCTTCCTCCCATCGCCATATCCTCCGGCAGAGATGTCTCTTGGTCTTCTGAGTCTTCAGAATCTGTATTAGCCTTTTTTGGGTGTCTGTAGGGGGGATTTTTTGCTCCCTTCTTCCCCCTAGACCTTCCCATACCTGGCATTGAAGTTTGTTTCTATGTTGGTTTTGTTTTTGAGAGCAATTTTGATTTTCCTCACTGGGAGTAGCAGGAGCGTGGAAGGGATGCAGCCAGCTGGAAGCTCAGCCACCATGCCCCCCCCCATGAGTGTGGTGTTTTGATCCATAGAATTCACTCACTTGAGCACCATTCATTTTCTTGTAAAGAGTGTGTGGTATGGCTTCTAACTGGAATCTGGTGGGTGGCACAATGGCTCATTCTATTGTATAGCTGTGTTATATTTCTATAGTTTGATCAAAAAGACTAGGGGAATGATGAGTTAGCACAATTTGATAGGTTGGATCTTGACTAAGAATATTTCATCCAACTCCAGCCTGAATCCATGCATTAAGGGATCTGGGTGGGTAAGGATCTGCTCTTTGGTGCGCAGAGTCAGAAATTCCTGTCTGTATTGTACTCCTTCTGATTAACTAGGAAAGCTGCTGCTTTTGCCTTCCTACCTTATAGGTAAAAAACACCAACATCCCATGCAAATTACCTTCTTTGTTATCTTGTCACCAGGTGTTAGAATTATTTCCCCCCTGCTGGTTTAAACTCTTCTACCTTGTTATCATGAGGCAGTTGCATCTAATGCCTCCTTTTCATTACATGGCTAGCTGAGAAACATCTCACAATTTCAGGAGGTAGAACAAAGCATATGAGGTAGGCATTCAGAATGCTGGCTGCCTATCTTTGCTGGGTAATTTACTGTCTAGGATGCTTCTGGTAATTTCCTCATCAGTACAACTGTGCAGATTGAGCAGGATGAGCTTTGTAAACACGTGTGTTGTTTCCTAGAGACTCCTTATTACATTGTGGGGATATAGGAAAGGATCCGGTGGGTCTCTACAATCCACCTGTATAACAAATAGCTGACCTCATGAAAACTGTAGGGCTAAGCCTACAGTTGACGGGTTAGCCAAAAAAAAAAAAAAAGGAAAAGGCTGTGAAACGTTCAAACCCCATTCTTACCCATGTATGCATGTCCTTTGTAATAGTGTTTTTTTTTCCCAAAAAGTGGAACTGAATTCCATGCTCCTAGTTTGTAAAACTGGGTGGAAAGTAATGTGTGGTGCAGGAAAATCCCATTTAAATGCTAAGGTGGAATATCCACTATGTCATCTGTACTGACCATGTGATTTATTTTTATTTATTTGTTTATTTTACCTTATATTCTAATGGTAAAGTCAGGATATCTTTGGATACTTAAATTCAGTGACAGGAGCTGTAGACTGGTAAGACAGATCTTTCTACAAATCTGAAAAAGATCCTAGTTTTGCAGGAAAATGTGAAATCTTTAAAAAAAATACTGGGCAGCTTTAAAAAGCCAAAAATGGTAAAAGGAGTGCCATTAGCTTTAAGCAACGGATTCCCTCAGTGGTTGTTGCTAGGCAACCACAGTATCAGGCTTCAGTTTCTGTGAGTAAAAAGGCAGGGGGAGGGGGCAGAACCCTTTCCAGGCCTATTTTGGCCTTTGAGGGAGGGTTCCTCCGGGCCATGCCTAGGGTTGCCAGCTCCAAGTTGGAAAATTCGTGGAGATTTTGTGGTAGATTCTGAGGAGGGCAGGGTTTGGGAAGAAGAAGAGAAGAGGAAGAAGAATTGTTGCATACTCCAGTTTTCATTACCCAAAGGAGTCTCAGAGTGGCTTACAATCACCTTCTCTTCCTCTCCTCACAACACATACCCTGTGAGGTAGGTGAGGCTGAGAGAGCTCTGAAAGAACTGTGACTGACCCAAGTTCACCCAGCTGGCTTCATGTGGAGGAGTGGGGAATCAAACATTGTTCTCCAGATTAGAGTCTGCTGCTCTTAACCACTACACCACACTGGCTCTCAGGGGAGAGGCCTCAGACAAATATAATGCCACAGAGTCTACCCTCCAAAGCAGCCATATTCTTCAGGGGAACAGATCTCTGTTGTCTGGAGTTCAGTTGTAATTCTGGGATATTTCCAGGTCCCACCTGGAGATTGGCAACCCTAGGCCTGGAAGCAACCTATGGGTGACTTGATTGATACCACCCAACTTGCATGACTGAATTAGGCCTGGCTGCCTGCTACTGTTCTATAGCAGCCACCCTATGAAAGTCAGTATGGTGCATAGTTAGAGCTTCAGAGTAGGGTCTGTGAGACCCAGGTTTGAATCCCTGTGTTGCTGTGGAAGCTCACTGGGTGATTTTGAATGAGTCATATGCTTTCAGCCTAACCTACCGCACAGGGTTGTTATGTGGTGTTGTGTACCAACAAAGACTCAACATGCGCTTGGCCATGCATGTGGCCGGCCGAACAAGCGCAGCTTAAAGATTGTAAACAATAGCTGGCAAGGATCCTAGAGTGAGCCTATCGGCTACTCAGGATCCTACACCTGACCTATGGGTATGGACACTGTGTAAATAACCTATCACAGGGAGTGGGGTGTGTGTTGGGTGTGGTGTGCATCACAAATTTAAGCAGGGCTCCGGTCGTGCTGGTCTTTGTCTTGAGTTGAGTGTCTAATAAACTATGAGCTGAAATCACTACTACGCGTCTGGACCCAGTACATTATATGTGGATAAAAAGGAGAAGAGAATTATGTAAGCTGCTTTGGTCCCCACCGTAAAGGAAGGTAGGATATAAATGAAGTAAATAAAGAATAAATATAGCTGAAAATGGGTGGCAGATAAAAGGAAGGTTGGTGAATGCTGAGAAGGAAAGAATGAGGCAGGGAGAAGATACAGGGGTTGACTAGAGGAAGAAAAGAGGTTGGGAAATTCCTAGAAATTTGAAGGTGGGCTGGGATGGGGGGGTTGAGGAGGGTGGACTTTATGGCATTATACCCTGCTGAGATTGCTTCCCTACCCGAACCCACCTGCCCAAGGCTTGACTCCTAAATCTCCAGGGATTTCCCAACCCTAACAAATGATCTCTGTAGTTGGGAGATCTGCTGTGATTCCAGGAGATCTCCAGCACCCACCCAGAGGCTGGCAAGCCTAGAAGGAGACAAGGAAGCAGGAAAAGAGGAGAATCTATGGGGGCTTTCAGGAAGGGGAAAGAGGAAATAGTGGGAGAGGGAGAAGTGAGATGCCTCCCACAAGATCTTGTGAGTTCCCACTTGTTAGACCAAATGCGCCTCTCAGCAGCCAGAAAAATCCTATTGACTGGACTGAGGAACGCTGGGAAAGGAGACACTTTAGGGGTTGACCAGTTGCCGTCCCATATTGGTTTCAGTGACTATGAAGGTAGATGGTGTCAGGATTGAACCTTCTAAAGAAAAGTGAAAAAGAGATCTTAGGAGGTCATGGAAAGGCTGGAGAGTTTGATGTGGACAGTGTCTGCCTTGCATTAAGATATTTTCAGGTGGGTAGCCATGTTGGTCTCCAGTAGATTACCAAAATTTGAGTCCAACAGCACCTTAAAGACCAACAAGATTGTCCAGAGTATAAGCTTTTGAGAGTAAGAGACCTTTGACTCTCGTAAATTTATAATCTGGAAATTTTGTTGACCTTAAAGGTGCTACTTGACTCAGATCTTGCTTTGCATTCTTACATTTTGTGCAGCCCTGGTGACTGCAGGCACTTTGTTACTATTAAGCACTTTAAGGATGCATGACTATGTGAGTAAACATTTACTTGTGTGTAAGTGCCTTTGAGCTCTTTGAGGCTTATGTTTGAATAAACATAGTAAGGATTCTGTGATAATTCTCTCAGTGATTTCTGTGGGAGAGTTAAGCGTATGCTGTTTCTCTTTCAGGACAATGGGGATTTTAAAATACTTCACTTTGACTGGATTGTGTCTCTTATTATGCCCCTTTTATACTGTATAAAATATCATTTGCTAGACTGTGTAATCCTGTGCAGATGTACTCCTTTGTAATTATTTCATTTAGTTCAATGGGCTTAGACTGCAGTAACCGCCTAGAATTGCACTGTATATTGTGTTAAATATAATCTTGATGTTAGAAATATTAGATTGTATAAATTTAGAAATTTGTAACCACAAAGCTATAATACATTTGTTAGGCTTTAAGGAGCCAGAGGACTCTCTGGCCTAGGTCTCACAGATATGTACAGTTGCCAGCCTCCAGGTGGGGCCTGGAGATCTGCTTTTACAACAGATCTTCAGCTGACAGAGATCAGCTCCCCTGGAGGAAATGGCTGCTTTGAAGGGTGGACTCTATGGTATTGTACCATACTGAGGTCCCTCCCCTCCCTAAACCCCACCCTCTCCTGGATCCACCCCCAAAGTTTCCAGGTATTTTCCAACCCAGACCTGGCAACCCTGCAGATATGGTAAAAATGGGTCTAGATTGCACCAGTTTCAGATTTAAAACAGAGCACTCTTCTGTATGCAAAAAGAAACAAGTGGAGAGAGCCATTGTGGTGCAAAGATCAGATTGTAGAATTAGGCTCTGGGAGACCTGGGTTCTAATTTCACTCTGCCATGGAAGTTTGCTGGGTGACCTTGGGCCTGTCACAGACTGTCAGCCTAACCTACCTCACAGGGTAGGTCACAGGGTTTTCATGAGGATAAAATGGAAGGGAGGAGAATGATGTAAGCTGCTTTGAGTCCCTGTTGTCGAGAAATAATAAATATAGCTGAAGACCACACTCTCCCCCCCCCAGTTGCCAATGTGTATTCCTAAACTATATTAGGTATCTGTTCAAATGGATATGGGCATGTGTGTATGAGTGCACAAAATGAGTATAGTTATACATGAACATTGAATGCTGCGTGCTTATATGAAAATCTGCATATGCCAGTGTGAATTCATGGTTTCCTTAAGCAAAGGTAATTGGCAGCGTGCTGTGCCTTTGAGGCTTGAAGGACAAAGGGAATGATTTGCAATCCTATCTTTCCAAGCAACCTCACAACAGCCCTCTTTTCCATTTGATGCTTGCAATTAGAAATAAGAGGGATGGTTGAGGCAGGTTTGGTAGATGGCAAATGCACTTTTTCCCCCTTAGTGCAAGAGGGTCTGGGGTGAGGGGTATGATATTGCAAAGTGTGCTTGCTTCATTCTTCCCTAGTTGCTGGCTAAGCCCCTCTGGATCAAGTCAGTAGTACAGGCAAATGCCCAAACAGCTCACAAGAGAAGAAATTTGCTTCCCTCAGAGGACATCTGGCCATTCCATGCAGCAACTGCTTAATTGCCTGTTGTTGCAATATTAGTTCTTCAGTATCAAGAACAGCAACGATTCCAAAACACAGTTCCTTTTTAAAACTTTGAATCTTTTCTTTTAAAACATTCTTTGCAGGCAGGATAACAAATGCAACATGCTTATTTGTATTTTATAGGTAAATAAAAAAGATTACCACTTCGGGGGAAGAAGTCACCATTTGACACCCACAGCTAAATTGAGGCTTGAACCCTGGTCTTGCAAAGCCAGTGCTTTACGCATACACTGGCTCTCAAAGCAGAAAGCCTGGGATTTGCTTGAGCAAAAGCTACTTCAAAGCTCATATATTCCCGTCAAGTGCATTTACCTCCCAGACCTCCCATCCCATCAGCTCCCTCCTGCACAAGTTCATCTAAAAATCCATTTGGCCAAACACTCCAGCAGTTGCCATCAGCTTCCCTTTCAGTCAAAATCTCTCAATTAGACTGCTTTCTCCTCCTTTGCAATTTACTTAGCGATGCTTATTGAGGCTGATTGCACAGCAGTCTCTGGGAGTTTGCATCTTGCTTTCTTTCTATGCAGCCTTGCTGTGAACAGGCATGCAATGGAAGATGCAGAAGATGATCAGTTGTTGGCACTGTGTGCCTCTTGTAAGTCCAAGCTGTAGTTAACCTAAGACCCACGCAGCAGTAGGTAAACGAATTCCTATGTACATTCATGGTACCTTGTTTATATAGTTATCCACAATTGCATGCTTTCTCTCATGCAAACTGTCATATAGTATTTTCATGGGAGGGGTAAAGGCTTAGTTGTAGAGCATTGGAATATCTACACGGCATGCAGAAAGACCCAAGTTAAATCCGTGGCATCTCTGGATAAAAGGATCAGGTAGGAGGTGATGTTAAGACCTGTGTCTGAAACCCTAGAGAGCCACTGCCAGTCAGAGTAGACAGTACTGACCTTGGTAGACCGATGGTCTGACTTAACATAAGGCAACTTCCTGTGTTCATGTTTTCTTTCACTCAAACTCTTTGATTTTCACACAAACTCTATCATATACATGATACATAAACATTCTCATACGGATACACTCTAGGCATCTCTGCATTTTGGAAAACATTGTACAGGAATACCATCCAAAAGGCTTCAGGAGTAACATATGTTACCTATGCTATGAGCTGTATTATGAACTGTAGGTTTTATTATTGCATTTTTATTTAATTTAGCTTTCCTCATTCATCTCCTGACTAGAGTTACACCTCAACAGTGTTTTTAGTTCATTTTGGATATACACAAAGAAAAAATATTACTAGAGAGTCTTTCCTTCATTTTATCTTTTATTAAAGCACAATTATTTACACTTTTAACACTGGCTAACTTAAAATAAAGGAAACTGCGGTGGCTCAAGTGGTTAAGATGCTGAACTGCAGACTGTGGAAGGTCAGTAGTTCAGCAGTTCGAGACCCGGGTGCCGCAAGACGGGGTGAGCTCCCGTCTCTAGTTCCAGCTCCTGCCAACCTAGCAGTTTGAAAGCAAGAAATTGCAAGTAGATAAACAGGTACCACTTCGGTGGGAAGGTAACAGCATTCCGTACACCTTGGTGTTTAGTCATGCCAGCCACATGACCACAGAAATGTCTTCGGACAGCGCTGGCTCTTCGGCTTTGAAACGGAGATGAGCACCGCAACCCTAAAGTCGGATTTGACTGGCTGAAGAGCAAGGGAACCTTTACCTTTACCTAACTTAAAATAATATAATACCATCCTGCGATTGTATGTAAATAATCTAAGGAGAGCAATTAATCGAGCCCATTAATGATTTCTTACCAAAGGTATACAGATTATAGGCAAGGAACTTTATCAAAGGAGATGTTCCAGATCAGTTAAATTCCCCATATTTATAGGTTTTCAAAATCACCACCCAGCAATAGCTAGCTGTCCAACCAGATGGGGCTCATGTTCTTAGTTAATTATTTTATATCTTCAAACACCATACAAAGTTATTGATGCTCAAGGATCTTCATAAAATATAGACAAGCTGTGTTCATTCTCACTGTTTTTATCATAACAAAGAATATAAAAAGCATGCATGTGGCTATCTGCTGGCCCTCAACCAATACACCCATCTTTGAGCTATATCCTCACTTTATACTTATAAGACCCTAAAAGGTTGTAAATATGAAGTTGCAAACTTAAGCAGAGAGCAGGTGGTCGGGGAGTGGAGCGAACCTACCAGGTTTTAGTGGCTGAGGTGTGCGGGTGCCGTGGCTGGTTGCAGCTGTGGGGCTGTGCTGGGCCCCCGGAGACACCAGGGATGGCTGTGCCAGATGCCTGGAGGCACTGTCTGGAGACACCGCCCAGAGTTCACCTGAAGACTGCCTGAAAACTGCCTGGAGCCGCTTGGAGCTGAGGTGCTTTGGTTGCTGTGACTGGTTGCGACTGCGGGGTCATGTTGGACACCAGGAGACGCCGGGGACACCACCCAGAGACCACCCGGAAACGCCTCCCAGAGACTGCTTGAAGATAGTCCAGAGCAGCTGAGGACAAAGGCGCTTGGTCCTGCCTGGTCTGGCCAGGAGACGGAGGCACTCAGGGACCCTGAGGACACCGCCCGGGGATGCTAGAGATGCTTTCACCGCCGAGGTCACTGCTGCGGGGGGCCGTCGCTCAGGTCGCTGCTGCTGCGGCCTAATGGGCCCTGTGGCCTAGTGCGCTCTGCGTCCGTTGGTGCGTGGCTGATAGCCGGCATTGGGCGTTGCTGCCCTGTCAGCTGGTGGCACTGAGTGAGGCAGAGATACCGGACTGACCGCGGCTGGGAAAGCTACACCCAGCAACCGGACTTTTGATTCGGCTGGGCTGGGAGTGAGAACCCCAGCGTGAGTGTTGGGCCCTATGTCGTGCGGGGCGCCATCAGTGTTAACTGTGATCGAACAATGCTGGCAACACTATGAGAACAACCAGTGCCGGCAGTCCCAGGAGACGGGGGCCAACGGTCAACCGAGAGGGAGGTGCAGGGTTGAGATTCACACCGCCGGAGGACAGGACGGCTTCGGGACTTACTCTTTTTCAACCTGCCACCATGTGAGCTTAGGGATAAGGCAAGAGGGGATCAACCTGGGTATCAGAGATCAGGAGCACCTCCCCGAGTACCTCTGCTGGGGGCTGTATATTAATATAGTTAGTTATAATAGTGGGATAAAGACCTGTCTCCCACCATTTATAGTGTAATATTATAGAGTAGTTTTATTCTGTAACCTGGCAGGGAAGTCAGAGAGGAGGTCAGGGTGGGCGAGGTCTGTTTATATTAGTTAGGTTAGGGAGATTTAGCTATTGTAATTAGCAATTTCGGCTTGTCTGTTGGTAATGACTTTTTGTTGGTATTAACTTATTGTTGAGGAGTACTTAGAATTTAGTGTCATTCCAATAGCAGGCCCTGTTCATATGCCAAGCTTATGGTAAACCTGAAGCATTGCGTTGGCACTGTGAAGGCCACCAGAAATGGCAGTGGCAGGGCTAGGAATACCAGTGCTCCTGGGGCGGGGAAAGTACAGTGGTGGGAACAGGCAGAAAGCCAAGGGCAGAAGGTGGAGAGACAGAGAAGCTTGACCTCCTTCTGGCCTGTGTTCCATCCTGAGAGTGACAGGCAGAGGGGCAGGGAATAAGGACCCCCCCTCCGACATTGGTGTTGTGCAATGCCAGATCCATAAATAATAAGACCTCAAACCTTTGGGATTTTTTGCTTGAACAGGGAGCGGACCTGGCATGCGTGACCAAGACTTGGATGCGAGACAGGGAGACAGTAGCACTCTCCCAGTTAGCTCCACCCAGGTTCTCGGTCCTTCACTAATCATGGACAGTGGGGCGGGGGGAGTGGTGCTACTTATCCGGGAGGCTTACTTCTTCAGGGCACTCCCACCATTGAAGCTTGAGGGTATTGAGTGCTCAGGCCTAATGTGGGAAGTCGAGGAGAGTTTGGCTATTTGGCTGGTGTACCGTCTGCCTAACACACCAACCAACAGCCTGCCATCTCTGGTCGAGGTGGTATCGGGCTGGGCATTGGAGTACCCTAGGCTGATAGTCTTGGGCAACTTCAGTGTCCATGCTGACAATGCGGCCTCAGTACTGGCAAGGGACCTGGTGTCATCCATGGTGGCGCTAGGACTCACCCAACTAGTAACGGCCCCCACTCATCGGGCCAGGCATACGTTCAACCTGATCTTCACAGCATGGGTTACGGTGGACCGGATCACTGCCTTGGCAGTGCCATGGTCGGACCACCTTGCCCTGAAGGCCCGGGTGAATGTGTCACCCCAACCCTGTTGGGGCGGTGAGCGTATTTTGGCTCAACCATGGAGCCAAATGGACCCTCAACAGCTCCAGATGGCTCTACGGGATCCTATGCCCCCTGGTTAGATGAGGGGGCTCATCTCGTTAGATGAGCTTGTCGAGGACTGGCACAGTCGGCCCTCGGCAGCCATCGACGAGATTGCTCCCTGATGCCCTCTGCGCCCTCGCTCAAAACAGGCTCCCTGGTTTACCAAGGAGTTCCAGCTGATGAAACGAGAGCTTAGACGGTTAGAGAGATGGTGGCGGCGCACCCATGATGAACCAACAAGAGCACCATATAGGATGTTTATGAGATCCTATGAGGTGGCAATCAAAGCTGCAAAGAGACAATTCTACATGGCCACGGTTGCATCTGCTAGCTCACGCCCAGCACAATTATTTAGAACCATTCAGTCATTAACAGAGCTGCCGCAGGGCAGACCAAATGTTAGGGAATTGGATAATGGCTGCGAGGCTTTTGCGAGCTATTTTGCAGATAAAGTCCTGCTGCTTCGCTGCGATCTCCCCGCCACACTTGAGACAGTGAGTGAACTCGAGGCTCCATGCACGTCTTCTGGTTCTATTCTGGATTATTTCAGTCCACTCAGTCTTGAGGAAGTCAACAGATTGCTCTCAATGGTACGCCCAACCACTTGCAGACTTGATCCGTGCCCTTCATGGCTTATAAAAGCTGGCCATGAGGAGTTACAAGGTGCCCTCAGGGTTATTATCAACAAGTCCTTCGCCGAGGGACTGTTCCTGGGTGCACTCAAGGAAGCGATGGTTCCGCCCTCTCTTGAAAAAAACATCTTTGGACCCGTCTGAATTGGCCAACTATTGACCAGTCTCCAATTTGCCCTATTTGGGCAAATTACTTGAGAGAGCGGTGGCAATTCAGTTGCAGAGCTTTATGGATGACACTTCCATGCTAGACCCGTTTCAGTCCGGCTTCTGGCTGGGTCATGGGACTGAGATGGCACTAGTCGCACTCACAGATGACCTCCGGAGGCATCTGGATCGAGGCGGTATGGCGGTGCTGTTGCTGTTAGATCTGTCGGCAGCATTTGACACTGTCAACCATCAGCTACTGACCCATCACCTCGCCGACACTTGGATCCAGAAGCTTGCCTTGCAATGGCTTGTCTCCTTTCTCCAAGGTCGAGGACAGAGGGTGGCGTTAGGGAAACAGACATGCGGGGTTCCTCAAGGGGCGGTACTGTCCCCGATGTAGTTTAACATTTACATGCACCCCTTTGCCCAGATTGCCCGGAGGCATAGGCTTGGGTGCCATCAATATGCTGACGACACCCAACTATATCTGCTGTTGGGTGGACCATCCGACTCTACCCCAGATGACCTGGAGTGGACGCTTTGTGATGTGGGGGGCTGGTTTAGACTGAGCCAACTAAAATTGAATCCAACAAAGACGGAGGTCCTGTGCCTGAGTCAGAGCGGATCGGGGGTGGGGATCCCACTCCCGACCTTCGATGGGGTGCCATTGGTGCCAATGACAAGGGTTAGGGGTTTGAGAGTGCTCCTGGATGCTGCCTTAACAATGGAGGCCCAGGTAGAAGCCACTGCCAAGGCAGCCTTTTACCATCTGCGGCTGATTAGGCAGTTGGTTCCACTTCGAGGTGCTGGTTTTGAACTTTAAAGCCCTACATGGTCAGGGACCTGCCTACTTGAGGGACCGTCTTTCTCCACATGTGCCCCAGAGAGCACTGAGGTCAGGAATACAGAATCATCTGACTCTTCCTGGCCCGAGAGACATCAAGTTGGTGACCACTAGATCCAGGGCCTTTTTGGCGGCGGCCCCACACTGGTGGAACAAGCTCCCGGATAACATCAGGGCCCTGCAGGACCTTTTACAGTTCATCAGGGTTTGTAAAACGGAGCTCTTCCGCCAGGCTTTCAATTAGGGGGCGACCGCTGATGAGTGGGCCACTGGCAAATGTGCCACTGATGAATGCACTGCTGGAGTACATTTTGGCCCGCATGAAACACCAACTGGTTATTGCCTTTGATTGCATATTAACTTTATCTTTATCTTTATCACTATCTTTATCACTAGTACTCTTTAGTTGCTTAGGTTTTGTTGTATATTTCATTGTATTTTAATGTATTTATTGTTTTAGTGTATTAATGTTGTTAGCCGCCTTGAGCCAGTTCTGTGGCAAGGCGGGATAAAAATGGAAACAAATAAACAAATACCGTAAATATATTTAGTTGGCCATTCTTGCTGTTCTCAGACATTTCTCCCACCTGTACTCAGACATGTTATGGCTACTGATATTAACTGTACTTCTTTTAATCTACTAAAGGCAATATTAGTCTGTTACTCTTTTCTTCTTCTTACCCCTCTCCAAGGCAGTTCTCTTCTGGGTCACTGGACTGCCCAAGCAAGCCCAATTTTGTCAGACCTCAGAAGCTAAGCAGGGCCGACCCTGGCAAGTACTTGGATGGGAGACCTCCAAGGAATACCAGGGCCATGATGCAGAAGCAGACAGCTAGCCACCTCTCTGAATGTCCTTGCCTCCCAGCCCCACTAGGGGTTGCCAGAAGTCAGCCATGACTTCCAGGCAAGTGCACACGCATGTGCGCGCGCACACACACACACACACAAGTTCTCACCAAAAATCATGTTTCACTGTTTAGTAGGGATGCCAGCCTCCAGGTGGGACCTGAGGATCCTCTGGAATTACAGCTCCAGACTAAAAACATCAGGTCCCCTGGAGAAAATAGAAGCTTGGGGGGGGGGACTTTATGACATTGTACCACACTGAGGTTCCTGTCTTCCCCAGGCTCCATCTCCAGATATCCAGGATCTTCCCAACCTGGACTGGCAACACTACCCCCCCCATTCCCTGCCAGTGACCGGGGCAGGGGGGGGGGAACTTGGCAACCATCTAGTTTAACTGAGAGACTAGGCCAGCTCTGATTCTGGCCTGTAGAAGCATCCTCCATGATTTTTTAGTCAAGACCAGCAACTATTCCCCTATATTCCTAGCCATGTGCATGACAAAGGTACCCATTGCATACTTCAAATATCAGTGACTGATGTTCTCTCCTTGTGTCACTTGTGATAAAGTTGTTCAAATTCAGCAGGTCTACTATCTTTAACAAGAAAGCCTTAGTGATTTAATTCAACATTTTCATGCTAGAGCAACTTCTACTGCTTAAATATGCGATGCATTGCACAGAAGTGCGTTTTTCACCTTCAACTTCTCATCAAGTACCTGCAGTATGGGATGAACCAAATAGCAGTGTCTGTTTCATCAGATTGTTACGAAACCTGATGTACTGATATGCAAATAGTTGGCCTCTCACTGTAGGGCTGAGACAGATGACATTTAAAAAAAATGTTCAAGGTGGAATGACAGAGGGATTGTTGCCTGTGGTGTGCATACTCATCCTATAATTTTCTCTGGTGAACAGGTTTCGCAGATGATTATAGCATGACAAAAGAAATCAGTATTGACACCAGGGCATCCTCTCCAATTGTCCTGATTTTTTTCCCAGTCTCTGTTTTCCAATACCTTTTTTCTGGTAAATCATGGCTTTTATGTGTTCTTGTTTTTACCTTGGGCAGTGGTAGGATTTGATAGATACACTTAAAATTGAAATTAGTGCGCACGTAGAATCAGTGCATTTAATATAACAAGCTCCTGAAAAGTGTCATCTAGTCAGATTGGGTCCATGGGGATCACTAGGCAAGATGCTTGAAATCCAGGATCAGATCCCTGGACTGCTAAATTTTCTTCAGTTGCAGGTATTTGTGAGAGGGGGAGAGAGAGAATTGGGACTGTAGTGCTGGGCCAAGCCTGGTGCAGATTAGGGACAGCTCAGTTTTTCAGTTTGGCAGAAGTTCCATCCACATGATACAGTGAATGCATGTACTTCCTGCCTGTTCACTTTACAAATGAAACCTGGAACCAGTGCCTGGATAGATGTGTGGTTTGCATCTCATGTTCAGTTGTACATGCACTGACTAATATAAGAATTTCAGCTCCCACCCTCAGTTGTTTGGGATCTGCTTTTGTCTCAACTCCTTTTTCCAAATAAGGAAGATGCTGAGATGTTTCCAGGGGCTTGCTGAGAGAAGAGAAGAGAGGAAGAGATTGGATTTATTCACTACCCGAAGGAGTCTCAGAGCGGCTTTCAATCTCTTTTCCCTTCCCCTCCCCACAACAGATACCCTGTGAGGTAGGTGGGGCTGAGAGAGCTCTTTCAAGGACAGCTCTGACAGAACGACGGCTTGCCCAAGGTCACCCAGCAGCTGCACATGGTGGAGTGGGGAATCAAACGCAGTTCTCCCAGATTAGAGTCCACACTCCTAACCACTACACCAAACTGGCTGGGCTCCCTACCAACCAAGGGCAAGGTGCAAGCAAATTTTATAAGCTTGCTCATCCTCTTTAAATGGGAGCTGGTGTTTTTTTTTTCTTCATTCTTTCAGATTGGCTGTGAAATTCTACTTTTTTGCTTGCTTCACTTTGCCACTTTGCTGGGGAGTAGTGTTCGAATTAGGCCTTGTTAAGACTGGTTAGTAAAGCTAGAAAACTTGAGGACTGAAGTTATTGTGTGATTAGGGTACATACAAGGGAATGTAAGCATAAGCACCCTCTTCAAAATAATTTAGTCCTCCCTGGCCACACAACCCAAGTGGCAGGAGACCATGACAAAGTGCTGCATGCAGGGGTCGTTTCGTAGAAAAAGAGCTAGGGGAACTCATTAGCATAACTCATTAGCATATGCCACACCCCCTGACATCACCGGAAGTGTGTCATAAGGCCACACACACCCCGCCCCCAACGGTCCCGGCCGCCGCCACCGGCCTTGCAGCTCCACTGCCGATCCCCATGAGGGGCCCGGCGGTGGACCTGCAAGGTCAGCGGGAGTGCAAGGAAGCCCCGCGAAGGCCCTCCCTGGCCCCAGGCAGGCAGGGGTGGGGAGAGGCAGGGAGGAAGCAACTTACCCTCCCTCTTCTCCTGCCTCCTCCTGGCTGAATGAGGGCCGGAAGCGGGGCGGCTGGAAGCAGGGGGCGGGGCTTCGTCATGAGCCCCGCCCCCCGTATCTCACCCGGGGGAAGCAATCTCCCCCGAAATGACCTCTGGCTGCATGCCTTGACTGATCTCTGAAACTCAGGCGGAACAATACAAAACCATTACAAATCAGTTCACTTCCTTGGCTGGTTTACAAGTTAGTTGTTCACTTCCTTGGCTGGTAAACTTTGAAACATTTTGCCTCCATTCCACACAGTCAAAAGAAGTTTCCAGACATTCAAGCAGAATAAGTGTTATCTCAGCAAAGAGGCCAAACTGTTTCCTTGTGCTTCTCTGAAAGTGTGCTCCAGATTGAATACAAAATACTTTTAATACCTGTTTAGCCTCACTCTGCTCTTTCTATCTTCTCTTCTTCCCCTAAGCTCTGCTCTTTTCTTTGAACTGATACGTTGTGTCAACAGTTTCCTTGATGATCTGCTGAGATTTATTTATTTATTTATTTATTGGAGCATTTTTCTCCCTGAAGGGGCACCAAAGTTGCTGATGGATAATTCCAAATGAGATAAACAAATAATATAAACATATTGGTCTTTGTTTGCTGAGCTCCCAAGTGCATGCCTCAGGATGATACTTGTTGTTGGTGCCACCACAGTAGCCTGCTTATTGGCTACCTTCTCCACCTGTATACATGTAAGTGAATTGATAAAATGAAATATCAGTTAAGTCTCCACTACATTGTGCCCAGCTGTGCTGGAAGTTCCTTGTGTTCCGTGGATAATATGAAACAATATCATGCTGGTTACCTTCTTTTTCTGAGAGACGTAAGGCATACAATAGTTATTCTTTACTTTGTTTGGTAATAAAGGTATTGGTTCCCATTTCTCCAGACCTCCAGATGGTTGCTAATTATTGCATTAGGCTTTCATGGTGAAAGGTACCCTTCTCTTTCTTCCCTCTCTGAATACATTAGCTTCAGTGCATTCCTAAATCAAGTTTTCTGTATCCCTCAACAGAAAGCAAGGAGAATTGGTTTTCATGTGTGTGAAGAGACCTTGGAGATATGCTAAATGCAAGGAAATCGGCCAGGCTGCATGTAACTTGCGGAAATAGTGTATTCTAACTTATTAGGGAAATAAAGGAGATGACATGGGAGGAAGGAAACTATTTAGTCCCATTAGAGGTCTTTCAGCCAGAATGTGTATTAGAAATTTGAAGAGTTTTCCTGAGACAGTTTACAGCAGCTTCCATGTGGTGGCAGTAAACACAAGAATCAAGCAGATGTCACGTTTCAATCAAACAAGTACAGGTTTTTCTTAGTGATCCTATGCTGGTGTGCTTGAAGTTGTGGATTGAGGGAGCAGAACCTGACACCTCAAGTTGTGGAGGAAGGTACCCATAACTGGAATATTGGGGTAATAATAAGAATGACAAAAATAGAAATATCATTATGTGCTTGTCAGTATCATTTCTATAAAGTTCTTAAATTCACCACGTTCTATGCTCTGTAAAAGAAGAAGAAGAGTTGGTTTTTATACCCCGCTTTTCTCTATCCTAAGGAGTCACAAAGCAGCTTACAATCACCTTTTGGTATAGTAGTTAGGGGCTAGTTTGGTGTAGTGGTTAGGAGTGTGGACTTTAATCTGGGAGAACCAGGTTTGATTCCCCACTTCTTCACATGCAGCTGCTGGCATGACCTTTGGCAAGCCACAGTTCTCTCAGAGCTGTTCTGGAAAGAGCAATTCTTGAAAGAGCTGACCCAGCCCCAACTACCTCACAGGGTGCCTGTTGTGGGGGGAGAAAGGGAAGGAGATTGTAAACCACTCTGAGACTCCAAGTGAAGGGTGGGGTATAAATCCAATTTCTTCTTCTTCCTCCTCTTCTTCTTCCTCTCCCCACAAAAGGGACCTTGTGAGGTAGCTGGGGCTGAGTGAGTTGTAAGAAAACTCTGACTGGCCCAAGGTCACTTAGCAGGTTTCATGTTGAGGGATGGGGAATCAAACCCAGTTCTCCACCACTCTTAACCCCTACACCACGCTGGCTCATCATTCACTACTGGGGAGTGTATAGAAATTTTGCTTTCTGCTTTCTATAATCCATGCCTTCTCCTGTGATGTCTTTTGATGACATTCTGTGTCTTGTTTCCTGTGCAGGCCAAATGGTCCAGGGCAGACCAGATGGCCTGAACAACCTCAATAGCCATGCCATATAACCACACATTCTTTCACACCTCTAAGTGGAAGAGGCAGACCTGATGGCTCTTGGCTCTGCCTCATATGCAAAAAGTCACATAGGCAATGGAGAAGCTAGAAGCTGGGTCACCTGACTGCAGGAGGAGTTTCCAAACTTCTAGCCTATCCCCACATGTAGCCATGACAACCAACAATGGGGCACTCCCATTGGAATTGGACTATAATTGTTTGATCCCAAGGAGAGAAACTCTCTTGCTCTCTCTTAGCTCTTGCTCTCTGCTCCTGCTCTCTCTGCTTGTTTTATGGCACCTAGAAATGCCGTCTCATGAGAGACAAAGAACTGTTTTGTGAATTGGACCACATGGATAAGCAAAGATGGATTTTTCCTTCAAAATCCCTTGGACTGTTTAGATGTTCCTGAACTTGGTAAATATGGATCTTTTACTATGTAGTTAAGACAAATTGCCTTAGGCTTGTTATCTTGGTAACTCTGGTAGTCTGTGTTAAGCTCTGTACTGAATAAAAATTATTCTTGTTTCTAAATGGTCTCTGATGTTGTACCTGAGTTCCAAGTCTAAATCTGGTGGCCAACCCTGACCACATATGCTACGTAGGTAAGAGTGTGCACCTCTGAGTGAATTGCTAATGTGTTAAATTCCAGATACCAACTGAGAGTTTGAACCTCTAATCTCAGGTTGGGGGGAACTAATGTAGAGGTTATAGTGGCACATTGTTCTGAAACCTGAGAGGGTATAGCCTACCTCTGGGTTTGTTGTTTAATGTACTGTAAAAGTACAGGGTTCCCTCCCATTCCTGGACTGGCCTGGGTGGGAAATACCTGTACAGGGAGAGATGCAGTTACTTCTTGCTTCTGTTCTTGCACCAGAGATGTGATTCTTCCATAGGTATGGCAACGAGTTTCCCTTTGCATAAAACATGTCCAAAAGAGTCCCATTATATCCTTGGCTAAAGTGATCTCCTTCCCTCCTTTTTAAGACCTTGCACATTACAGCTGTTTGGCATTTGATCTTTTTATGAGGCTCCTACTGTGCTCCTGTGAGTTCCTAATTTTCTCCTTACCGTTCATAACTGTGGAGTAGCAACAGGAAACCCCTCTGGATAACTCATTGGAGTTTTACTTGCTGTTTCTTGGGAGGCCCTTTCCCGCAAGAGCCTGAGTTCATAGGCAGTCTGTACCCATGACAGGTTTATTCTCTTATCAGACCTGCAGGAGACTTGAATGGCCAGGCAGGTTGTAAATCTAGTGCCTTTTACTGTATTTTCTCTGTGGCTGATCATGCCTCCCTCTTTCTGCCTCACGGTCTATTCCAGTTTTTCTCTGCCTCATACTTATTCTTTATCATCTCCTTCCTCCTCTTTTTGCCTTCTTAATTTAGAAATTTCTTTTAGCAGTCTGATGATCTAACTCCTTTGATCTTGTTGTTGACAGCACAGATGTCTCTTCTAGCCCATTCTTAAGGACACAGTTAGAAGTTGCTGATATTAAGTGGAACATGCACGTTTTCCAGTCTGGGGTGCAGCCTTTTTAAAAAGTGTTTCCACATTACTATTCCTTAATGACAAACAATACCTTAATCTTTATTTTCTTGCTACTTTAGACCATTTTGCACCATGCAAATTGATTAAGTGAAGGCAAAATGAAGACTGAGAAAAGAAACTGTGAGCTCAAAGAAATGGTACTTGTGTGTGCTGAAGCAAGAGCATCACGGAGTCAGGGAATGGACAGTATGCTGTAGCACAGTGTTTCAAATAAGGATGAATTAAATAAATACTAAAACTAGCAAAATGTTGGTCACTAGGGCACAGAAGGAATCACAAAATGTGGGGGAGCAGGTTGACCTATGTGCTTGCATTCCTAAAAAAACCTGCCATCACTGATGTTTGCAGTGGGAGAAAAGGCATCTGACCAACATACCTTGGTTTTATCATAGAGATTTGGTGGGATTTGTAGAGCATAATCCTGAAATACTGTCATTTCTGGGTCAGATGTGACCATCCCCAGGCCTTACCCAAGAAATATCCTGGGGGTTACAGGGAGAGGCCTGGTAGCCCTATGGGGAAAGGTGTCCTATTATACTCCAGTGTGGCCTTCCACTCAGTGGAGGCCATGCTATCCAGTGTCTTGAGTGCATAGGTTCTGTTCCCTGACAGTGCTTTGACAAGTGTACTACTCCCTCCAACGCCATGAATTAGTGGCAAGTGCCCATTTGTATGGCAGTGAGTAAAGATATACTCAAACACCCCATAGAATAAAGTCTGAATATGGTTTTGTGTCTCCCCAGCCTGTTTACTTTGTCTTATTGAACCACTGAGCTAATGGGAACTGAGCTTGTTCTTCTTGCATAGGTCAGCTCTTTCATCTCTGGATCCCAACCAGTGTTCCCTCTAAGCTGAGTTAGTGTGAGCTAGCTCAAAGATTTTTAGCCTCCGGCTCACAGATTTTTGTCTTAGCTCAGGAGGGATGGCTCCAGAGCAGACTAATTTACGCAGTAGACAAATCCCTCGCTCACAACTTTAATGCCAGGAGCTCACAAAGTAGAATTTTTGCTCACAAGGCTCCACAGCTTAGAGGGAACATTGATTCCAACCCTATGTTTAGTATTTACAGTATTTATTTACTTACTTCATTTTTACCTTGCCTTACTCTCCAGTGGAAACCCAAAGCAGCTTACACCATTCTCCTCCATTTTGCCCTCACAGCAATCCTGTGAAGTAGGCTAAGCTGAGAGTGTATGACTAACCCAAGGTCACCCAGTGAGCTTCCATGACACAAGTGGGGATTCAAACCCAGGTCTCCCAGATACTAGTCCAACAATCTTAGCCGCTACTGGGTCTCAGCTCTATGTGTACTTAAATAAATGGGTTTGGACTGGAGCAATTCCTCACAGATTAAAGGGAAGAACTAGCACAGCAGGGTTCTTACACCCTATCCCTCACCCCATTTTTCTGCTTAAATCACCCAAGTCTGCTTTTGGCCTCACACAGAAAGCATTCTGAAACTTCTCTTTTGCAAGGCAAAAAGTAGCTTGGGGGATGATTCTTAGCAGAAAAGGGGCCTTGAAGTGAAAGGGTTAAGAACCCCCTTTTCCCCTGCAATAACTTTATGCTGCAGTATGCATCTTCATTTTGCTTGTCATATCAAGTTAGAGACAAACTGTGCACAGTCAGTCATGAGACTGCAGAGACACACACAAACCATAGATTAATAGACAAGGCCTCTTTTCCATATTGTGGCTTTAAAAATCAAGCAGACAGTATAATGGTGATCTCTTCAATGTTTGGCCAGCTGAAGTGATCCTCTAACTGCTGCATGGCAAATACCATTGTTTTCCAGTTCAATGACCTGAACCTAAATTACTCAAAATACTATGGTCATGGCGTTTATTGGACCATAGCATTGTGCTCATTAAAATGTGTGAATATGTATATATATTTGGTGTAGTGTAGGAAATCCTTGCATAAAGAAAAGTTCCATTTTTATTAATACTGGTCTTTGTTCTTTTCCTTGGATTATGTCATTTCCACTTGAGACAAGGTGGGCATGGGCATATCCATCCTCCTTTCCAATATTTGCTGACCTCTTCTCCAACTCCAGTTCTGTTTTCTCATATGCTATCATAACAAAGAGAGAGAGAGAGAGAGAGAGAGAAGAGGAGGAGGAAGAGGAGGAAGAAGAAGGTCTCCATTTTTTACAGAAAGCCAGGTGTATCATGACTTTCCAGGTCGTCATATTGTGTATCACAATCATTGTCCTTGCATAGCCTGTAACACATGACAACCTTTGTTGCTTATTCAAAACCTTTTCTAAGCATAAAATGTATGAGCCACTTTATTGTTTGAGTTTACTCAGTAGTTGCATACTTGTTTATGGAAGGGGATGTTGTCATGCAAATAGGTATAAGAGGAGGGAAATAAATGGTTGATTAGTTGCTGATCTCACAAAGGCACTCAAACTTCAGTCTTACCAGTTGTTTTTTTTAATCTTCATTGCAGTTTCTCAAGGGAAAGGCCATTTGGAAGGCTTTCAGGGGAGACATCACAGGTTCTCCAAATAAAGCCTATTACCTTTCCCTGCCTCTTAATGTCCTGACAATACATTAATAATAAGGTTCACAGGAGAAGGTGCATGTGCTTAAACAGACATAGGAACATGGGATTTTACATAAGTACTTAGCTGATGAATGTGCAGTGTGTTTATGCTGAAAATAGAGATTACTGGAGGCCATGATTGAGTGGGTGCATGGTCCCTTGAGAGCATAGGCTAGTCCCCTGATAGCACAGGCATGTGTCTTCTTCAACATAACTGAACCTCCATCTGGCAAGAGGCTCTCAGTGAGTCCCAGTGAGATGTCTCCATATTTATCCTGTCAGAAGAAAAATTTATATATATACAGCATATGATTGTTCATTTATAAAACTACAAGCAGTAAAGCCCATTGTGGAAATAAATACAACGGCCTAGAACGAAATCCATAAAATGGTGCTTACATTTTTCATTATGCCAACAAAGGCCACGAGAAACAACTGATCCCACCACTGCAATCGGAGCTTGTCCTTTTCTTCTTACATTATTATTTTTTTTAATCACTAGCTCTCCTGGCCTTGCCTGTGTATTTCAGTATACCAGAGTACAAGACAGAGAGCTCTAAAGGCAGATATTTCTTCCCTCACAGATTCTTGTGAAAGGCTGAACAGCAAGTTTGAATGATGAACATTGTGAGAAATACTTCAATGAATATACCATCAGCATCTAGTTTACAGCTGATCACTAGGGTGAATTTACACATTCACTACCATACTATCTGACTTTATGGGGTGGAAACAGCCATCATGGATTTAAAAACAAAACAAAAACCAAACCTAAAACACAGGCACAACATCTTGCCTGATCAAGCACAATAAATGTATACAGGAATCACTAGTAAGAATGATTCACACAACTTTAATTTAAATGCTGCAAATAGGCAGCCACTGAAAACTAAACTGTGTCTTTCTACAATTATAGATGGGGTTCTGAGTTTAGACTAGATTAATACAATGAATGCAGAAGTATTTTAATTAAAATATGCACACTTCCAGGCTAATGCTGTGGTGTCTGTTAATGCCCCATCAGCTACACTGTTCCCCTGGCAGCAAAAGCACCTCAATATGCTGTCATGTCTTAGCTACCCCCATTTAGGCAGAACAACAGGCAGTATACACAAAATGGCAGAATTAAATTGCTGCAGGATCTTCTGTGGTCCCTGCCTTTATGTATTTTTAATTGCATCAATTTCATTAATGTAATCTCCATGGTGAAGATTAGTTGCTGTTTGGCTAAAAGGTAGAATTTCCTATTTTTTAAGACCCTGACTTCTAAACCCAAAGCGCTAGGACTTTCAGTGCTATAAATAATGCTGTGTTTCTCACTGGGAACATCTCTGTATGTGGGATAAAATTCTCACCTCAACCTATGATGAGCGAGTACATCCTGGACTTAAAATCCATCACCTCTACAAGAATGAATATTGCCATCCAGACACTGCAAAAGGGCAATACTCAAAGGAAAGAAGAAAACATTTTTGTGCCTGGCTGATCTGATCTTGACATTATCTGTCTGAAGCACATATTAAAAGTGTTTAAAAGTGAACAAAAGAGGGGGGGAAGTCTGATACTCAAAAAAAGTAGGTGTCATCAACAGTATTTATTCCCTGTGGCTCTGTGCTGAATAGAGGGATGTGACCACCGACCTGGCAATGTATTGCAGTATTACCAAGCTCAAAAAAGTTAGAGTGGCTTTGAAGGGGGTACATTGCCCCATTTCAGTTTAGAACTGGAACTCACATAGTATTACCATGCGGATACCTTTTAAAATACCTTCCCATGGAAAGTAGTACCAAGCCAGGCCATAATGTTTAGAACTAGTTACCATGTGGATAACCACACTGTGAAAGCCAAGACCTTGTGGCAGCTGTCAAGAAGAGAGAACAGAGATATGGAAAGTTCATGCTGGCAGTGATCCATGTGGCTCATGGTTCTAGCAGTGTCCCCAGGCATGCTTGGAAGGCATATGGTGTAGCCAGCTTGCTAAAACTAAGCAGACATGGATTTCACCAATGCCTAGATAGGAAACTTCCTGAGAACCCAAAATGCATCACCTTAGTGGAAGAAAAGTGAATATAAATGAAATTAACAAACTTTATAGCCAAGATGGGGATCACTCTCCAGAAGGAGAATATTTTTGGCTTAGGTTGAGTTGGTCACTTGCTTTGTTTTATATTTTCCCATAAGTGTTGAAAAGTGCTTCCCATTTTCTGTGATTTTACAAACACATTCATGTGGTTCCATCACTGTTTTTTCTTTCTCTCAGTGCCATTTCCCTTCTTTGCCCTTGGATTCTGCAGCTTCCTTTGCCCCCACTGCTACCATTTCAACTTGGTTGCGCTGTAGTGGCTCTTGGGATTTTGTTGAAGATGTCACAGTTGGCTCACCAGCATTGGCTCCAAGCTTAAAGTGATAACATAGCCTCTCTTTGCTTAATCTTTCGTGCCATCAACTGTGGCAAGAGATGATTCCCATCAAGACTATTTCCCCTAAGCCAATCAGCATGATGGTTCAGACACTGATGTCCAGCAGTGAGAGATTTCCCTTGCCAGGCACCACCCAGTCCAAAATACCTGGTTTTGGTTACCTCTCCCTGTCCTAAGGTATCCAAGGGTAACAACCAATAGACACTAAATCTGCTACCTTAGGTCTATTTAAATATAACCTCATATAGTATGAAGCAGGTGGGGAGGGAAGGATTCTCTCATGGCTACTAGAAACAAGCCCCCCCCCAAAAAAAATCCTTCTTGCCCCCCAAGTCACCAGATAATCCCATAATGTACTTAAAAGAGAAGGGGGGTTGAGCAACTCATTCAGCAAAGGCTGATGCCAAAGTATACACAGCCCTATTATTCAGTCCAGTCAATTGGCTTGGTAGCGAGAGGCTGTTCATCCTGCCCAATTGCCTGATATTTTCCCTTTTGAACATGGGCAGTACCAGGCCACAGCTCCTGCCAAAGGTGGGAACCAAACATGTATCTATGTACAAAGCCAAGAGTATAACAGCAAAAGAGAAGAAAGAAATTGGTGCCAAGAAGCAAAGGCAATCAAATGGAGAAAAGGGTGCCAAACAGCATTAAAACAACAGGAATGTTAGGCAAGTATTGTTTCTGCAATCTGTTTGGATGCATTGAATGTGTTACATTACAAGTCAATATCAAAATTAAAGAACATTTGGTGCCACGCTATTTTTGTCATCATTCCCATGGTAATTGTAAGATGTTTTCCAGCCCTTACCTTAATGTGCACGCAGAAGTCATTCACATCAGGAAGCAGAACAAACGCATGGGTTTGCATCTTCCATGTGTGAACACAATCTGCTTTTTCTACTGAAATGGATGAGGGAGGTTTACATGCATATCAGTGTCCCATGCTGGTAAACTAACATATTAGATCAGCTGAATGGTACTTCAGAAATGCATGTGGGCCCAAGACCCTTTTAAAAAACTATAGCCTTCCCATCTCTTCCTGGTTCAAAATGTGAAGGTTGTAGCTTTGATATTATGGTTTGATTGTAGTTGTTCACTTGTACAAATTCAGCTCTAGCACTCACCACTATGAAAATACAGAAAATGCAATGGTACTTACCAACATGCAGGTTTCTTCAGAGGTTTTTAAAAGGTAGAAAGAAAATGTGGAAAGTTGATGGAAATGAAAATATACCTAAATCCATAGAATAGCTCAATTGTGTCAGAACAATCTAATGTGTAGAATCGCACAGTTCGGCTATAAGAGCCCTGAAAGGAGCAGATGTCAAGACAACAAGTATGTTGAAAGCAATAGAATCTCACAGTGCTACATGGCCTTGGCACTATCTTCAAATAATTTGGAGAGGCAAGTTTATGTTAAACATTTGCATTGTGTGTATACAACCTACAAAGTAGAAGGTAGTTGATTCTATAGGGCCAAGCTCAAAAGGCCCTGACCCCAGTTTTAATCAACCCTGTTTTTTGGTTTGGATCCAGCAATGCGCAACTGGAAACATAAATCAAGTTAGCACAGTTCTGTCCATGCAAGATCTTGTGCAGCACATAGCACACCCTTCCTTATATATTATAGTGCCCAGAAGTTGGTTGCACAAGATGTGCAAATGTAAACACAAGTAGGGAAACAGTAAATTTGAATAAGCACAAGTGGCTACCATGATCTTGTTCTTGTGCTTCTCCTTGCACAAAGCTCTACTTCTAGCAGAAAGTTTGTTTTGGATCCAGCCCCTAGACTTGCATGGACATTGGGCTAGAGACAGCCATAAATTTTCTTATTGGTCAATAAGTTTTACCTAGAAGCCAGTTAATCAGGATGGGCAGGTCTGGAAAAACATTCAGAGCTATGCACAGAAATAGAAAAATACTAGCTTTGCACAAAACCTGGACTTGGGGTACTCAGTTGCAAATATCATTGCCTGTTATTGCCTATGTATACACAGTGGTAGCTTTTTGTCTATGGTGAAATCCTTTGCATTGGGGGGGGGGAAAGAAGGAAAACCAGTTCAATTTTATACCCATAGTACCTAAAAAGGTAAAGGTAAAGGTTCCCTTGCTCGAAAGCCGGTCGAGTCCGACTCTAGGGTTGCGATGCTCATCTCTGTTTCAAAGCCGAAGAGCCAGCGCCGTCCAAAGACATTTCTGTGGTCATGTGGCCGGCATGACTAAACACCAAGGTGCACGGAACGCTGTTACCTTCCCACCGAAGTGGTACCTATTTATCTACTTGTAATTTCTTGCTTTCGAACTGTTAGGTTGGCAGGAGCTGGAACTAGAGACAGGAGCTCACTCCGTCATGCGGCAACTCGGGTCTCGAACTGCTGAACTACTGACCTTCCACAGCCTGCAGTTCAGCATCTTAACCACTTGAGCCACCGCAGCACCATAGTACCTACTATGACTATATTAGGACTGTTCCTCCATGGTGCCTCTCAGGTAATTGAAGTTCTTAGGGCTGAGTTATTGGATCCCAGCAACTAATCAATGTATTTGAGGGCTAGTAATCTGAGGTGATCTGAGAGCTAGACAACTGCAGAAGCAAGCAATTCTCTTAGCTCTTGCCATTTGAAAGACGGGGAAGCTGGTTGTGGCCCCTTTCCCTAAGGCAGAGTCCCCCGCCTCCAGTCTTAGACAACTGAGGAGGCTCTTTTACATTACCCAAATGACCATGAGAGATTTTGCCTGCTGTTCTCGCAAAGGACTTAAGAGTATCTTTGTGGATGCTTAGAAGTCTCTGGATGCCAGTTTGAGAAATGTTGTTTTAGAACAATAGTGAATATCAGAGGATTCAGACTGCAACATGGCCTTAGGATATAATAGTAGCATGTTGGTTCAGGGGGCCTTCGTAGTCTTAAGATATTGTGTGGTGACACCATCATGTCATAGTGGTGCAGGAAAGCTCTCTGCATGCCTGGGGCAATTACTGTGGAATTAATACAAATTCACTATGGAGTTGTGCCATGTGGAACTACAACTTGTTACCAGTGCCCACTAAAGCTGGAATCCAGTCTTTATGTCCAACCAACTACATTTCTTACATTCTGTTTTCCATTTTGAGACACTTCTATTCCTTCAAACTGACGTATTTTGGCAGTTGGGTAGCTCACTAGCCATGTATGTATTTAAGAACTTATAGGAACATTTTGTAAAGGAAATTACAGGTTTCATTTTGTACATGGCATGTGAAATGATTCTTCGTTGGGGAATCACTTTTATTTGAGTCATAGAACTTGTGACCGTCATCTGTTTTTCTTTACCGCACACTGCTCTAAATGCAAGAGGAACAGCAAAGCAGGAATAGTGAAATTCCCATTCATTTAACTAGAGCTGCTTCAGAGAAGCAGCACAGAATCCTAGTGAGGAACATCTTAAGGCTACAGTTGTTTTGTCTCTCTACTGAAACAGACTCAAGCTATACTCAGTTCCAGGCTGCATGGGGTTAAGATTCTCCTTCCTCCAATTCTCCTTCAAAGGGAAAATTAGATCAAAGTTTTATCATTTCCTTGTGTTTCAGAGTAACACTTGCCAGGATTAATAGACCTCAATTTTTCAGAAATATTAAAATTTGCTCTCTATTGTCAGGACAATAAATCTTTTACCCTGCAAGATTGTTCTGCTCTGGGAATGACCAAGCGATTACTGACCCCAATTACGCAATTATGCCTTTGAAATAATACTGTTTGATATAAAAGAATTACTTTCCTCATATGAAAATATCACAATGCTCTTGCAAGCCAAGAGATTATTAATAATGCATCTGCACAGGTCCCATTGTCTGTTAATAATGAAAGTTTATTGAAGCTTAATACTTGGAGAATTCTCAAAATCCTATACAATGCTAATATATACTGACAGTTACAGTTGTTAACTGGTTTAAGGATTTTAGTAGATTAATTGTTTTGCTCTTAACTAACATATTGATTAATTTACCGATTATCATATTATAGCATGCTGCACTGTGGTTTGGTGCAGATATTTAATGAAGGTAACAATACCTTGCAATTAATTGACAGAGACTAATGACTGTATGGGCAAACATAATCTTGAATACATTCCTTGAATCCAGAAAGATACAAGCCTACACTCTGACATGTTGCAGATGAAAACAAGGACATGGCTTGCAGCGCTCCAGTTCTCACATGAAGCCCCCCCCCCATTACACATTGCTGAAGGGTCTTCTCTGGGTTATATACTTTATTCATTTATTCTGTACTCATTTGTCCTGCATAGATTTATGAGCCAAGAGGGGGGAAGTTCTTTTGCTAAAACAGATACTAAAAATATATTAGGAAAACATAATGAGCTGGATCAACCAGGTTTTCTGGGAGTGAAAAAGGAAGGAAGAGGCCCTTTCGACCAGTTAAAAATGCTGTGCTGAGACGTGCATGGGCAAAGCCGTGTGGTCTGGGATAAGGAGGGAAATTGAGTGAGACTAAGTGAAAAAAAGCTGGCTGGATTCAACCCAGATGTTCTGTAATATGTTATCAACATATATGTTGCTGAAGTGTATGAAATGGAATGCTGAGTACTTCACAACACCTTACTGTTCATGTGCATGCAACTGCATGCAGGTGCTCTCAAGATTAAAGATGCATCTACCACTACCACATTTGAACTTTGAGAGGCCATGAGAAAGCAGCTGAACCCTGAAGAATGACAATGCTAGCAACTCACCCTGCCAACTTTGTGACATCCCCCAAATGCAAAAATAGGGTCCAACTCGGGACAATGATTTATCAGAAACAGGTTCAAGAATATAAGGACTGTCCCTGGTAGATAAAGTTAAAATGTATGATGCATAGACTCTTTGGAGCAATACTATGATGGACAGGCACAGTTAGTGCTTTGAGGTTTCTCCCAAGGCCTTCTGTCACAATAATTGTGGCTCTAGAAAAAGTAAATAGTTTGTTCCCTTAAGAGATTGAATATGTTCTTGCATTCCTATTAAAAGAGAACTGGACAGGTTTTATGGAAGATATGCCTATTGGTGGTTATAATAGCTGGATAGAGTTTCCTGGTTCAGATTTTTCATCAGGTTCATCTGATTGTGAGATGCTGGGAGCACTCAGCAGGTGAGAGCTATTGTCTGAGCTCCCTGCTTGTGATTTTAAGGCATAGCTACAAAGCATCTTGGCTACAATAGAAAAAGAAGAGAAGAAGAGATTGGATTTATACTCCGCCCTTCACAACCCAAAAGTGTCTCAGAGCAGCTTACAAACACCTTTCCCTTCCCCTCCCTACAACAGACACCCTGTGAGGTAGGTGGGGCTGAGAGAGCTCTTGACAGAAACTGCTGTTTTTCAAGAACAGCTGTTATCAGAACTATGGCTTGCCCAAGGTCATCCAGCCAGGTGCAAGTGGAGGAGGGGGTAATCAAACCCAGTTCTCCAAGATTAGAGTCCGCATACTTAACCACTACAAGCAAAAAATTATATAGTGTAAATACAAAAAAACCCCATCCCTATTCCCCCATAATAGGCAGTGTTCTTGTTTAGAAATGAGTTCTAGATCTGCTCACACCCTAAAGAAGTTGTGAAGCACACTACAAAGGATTGCATGCAAGACAAACAGGATTGTATTGAGGGAAATAAATGGGGGGGAGAATTGCCCACAACAATGGTCTCTGTGCAAGAGTCTACCAAAACCTTTAGTAGGAATAGCTGCATCAAGGATAGCTGAATAGGACAATACTACTCACCCATATGCAATAATATGCACAAGTCATTGTGAGGTAACTAGTCTATACAGTTTTTGTATAGCAAAATAATCATGCAAATTTCCCATGCACACACACACACACACATGCACAAATAATGTGATTGCTATTGACTGAATCCGTAGGAAACCTTTGAAAACAAATTCTCACAGAGCGTAATCAATGGCAAACATTTGATAAAAGGGATTGTATCTGAAAAATGGTGTGGGAGTGCCTAATTTATCAGGGAACTCTGGAGTAATGGCGTCAACCAAATATAATTACTCAATCGATCGAATGTAATTCATCAATTAAATAACTTCATATGAGCTCACAAAAATTGCATTAGACATGGAGGGTCAACCCATCCTTCATTCAGATTGGACAAAACTCAAGGAGTGTACCAAATGATGAATGCCATATTGGTCTGCTTGCCAAGAGATAGTCCACCAGCATTAAATACTCATCTCCATCTGAGATTTCTTGAAGTCCATTAAAATTGTATATGTATACAAACAAACTCTATTAATAGTTAATATGAGTTAAGACATAACACCCAAAGGATTTTAATTAATTACATTTGCTTTTTCATAACTCTCCCAGATGGTAGAAAGCATGAGCCTCCAAATCTGCACCTTATGCAAAAAAAAAAAAAAGGTTCTGCCTGCAGCTGCCCTCATGTATAGAATGTTGATTACATATCTTTGCAAGCTTATAGGATATTATTCAGTAACAACTGGAAGTAGATACCTAAAAATGATAGTTTCAAAAAAGTTTCTTCCTTCTCCTTTGTTCTAGCCCATTAGACTACAGCCCGTCATCCTTTCCTCTAATTTTAGCTCCACTTTTCCTCAGCTAAAAGATATACACAACAATGGATTGTGTAGTATGACAACAGAATAATGCAACCTGAAAATCAGTTTCCAAGTCCACAACTGCAATGTTTTTATAAGAAATAAAAAATTCTAATGACGATACTACAGATCTAAGCTAAATGTCTCCTGGGGGGGGGGAATGCCTTATGTTCTTCCCTGAAAGACAAATGGGGGGAGAAATTCCATACCAGGGATGGATACAAACCAGCTGATGAACTAACGTTCATCACGAATTTTGCCTAGTTCATGGTTCGTGAAGTAATGTTCACGAACTGAAGAACTGCCACAAACTTCCACAAATTTTGATGCAGTTTGTGGTGGTTTATGAAGAACAGAAAGCAGGGGAAACAGGTTTGTATCGATTTGTGAGCCATTTAAAGTTTAAACCACAGCTTTCTGCTCCCCATAACTTTTCATGGGGAGCAGAAAGCAGAATTTTCTAAACAACTGGCCGTTCAGCTGTTTGGTTAAACGGCTTGTGGCTCTAAGCCATTTAAACCAAACAATTGAATGGCAGGGAGTTGTTTAGAAACTCGTACTTTCTGCTCCCTGCAAAAAGGCACAGGGAGCAGAAAGCAGACTTTAAATGGCTTGGAGCCATTTAAACGAAACAGCTGAGCACTCAGTTGTTTGGAAACCCCTGCTTTCTGCTCCCCGTGAAAAGCTGCGGGGAGCAAAAAGCAGTGATTTAAACTTTAAATGGCTTACAAACTTATATGAACTTGTTCAGTTCACAAACTGGTGCATTGATCTGTGGTTCGGTTTGTGGTTCAGCCATGAACCAAACTGCAAAAATGCAGTTTGTGCCCATCCCTATTCCATACCCATCTGGAAAGTCATTCCAAAGCTTTGCGGGCAATAGCTGTAAAAGCCCCTGCTCCTTAAGGAAGGCATTTGAATCTGGGCCCAGGCTTGCCATGGCATCTGTGAACTTTCAAAAATTGCCTCAGAAATGTAGGCACAATCTGAGGCAGTCCTTGAGGTAATACATGTCCAATGCAATTTTTACTAATGTTCATACTACTAATATATATATTGTTTAAATTATAATAAACCCAAAGGGCACTTTACAAAAAAAAGAAAGCAAAAAAGATGGGTCTCTCCCTGCCTCAAGGAACTACACATCTCAAATCTGGATGGGATGTGGGGGAGAAGCAAATGAATAGGAAGATGAACTAGTGCAGGTACGTTGATCAGTCTTTCAAATAGCATTTTTTTTTCAAGTCACTAGAAGTGCCAGTCAAAAGTGTATCCCTATTTTGAGACTCAATACAGTTATTATTTCTCTTCAACCAGAAGAATCATAAAAATTGTGTGAATCTGCTTTCCAAGCAAACCTTCTCCCGAGGTGCATTGAGAAAAGGAACTTTGAGAAAGAAACATTTAGATGGATAAAGGCTTTCCAGACAGATCATCCAATTCCACTTGAGCAAAGCAAAGAGGCACTTAAGATGAGCAAAAGGTGTCACTGAGCAAGTGAGAACTAGAAGACTATTAAGTGAAACTATGTTAACATTCTTTTGTGTTCTGTCCATGAGTTATTACCATTGTGAACAGGATCACACATATAACAAGTTCAGAGGATCGGTATGTTTGACGAAAGTATAAGACAATATTTGACAGGAGCAAAATGCCCTCCTGTAAGAAGGAGCCCCAGACCTAGCAAAATGAAAACTTACTCTGGATAATAAGCACTGTTACCTATCAACAACAAAAGAAGAGGTCACCAAGATGACTCAAGTTGGAAAGCTCACTGCCTGCAGACTACAGACAATGTAGGGAACGAACAGCAAACCCTGAGAATTATTTACAGAGACTGTTCTGCAAACAGTTTCAAATGCCAAATAAATTTCACAGACGCACGAGCTGCTTGTGGAGAATTTCTGACACGAAGAAGCAGCAAAATTAATCAAATAAATTATTCAGAATGGATGAGTCTCTCAGCTCTAATTAAAACCCTATGAGATGTAAATAATAAATGCCCTCAAAACCCTTACAACCAAAAGGTTTCTGCTGTGTCTGTACTGTACACTTTTTCTGCCTGCAACAAAGGAAGCAAAGGAGGCATGGGGTACTAATGGACCTCAAAAAGGGATATGGTGGCAGAGCAAAAAAAGAGGAAAAAAGCCTGGCGTTATTTAACTGAAAACATCATCTTGGCACTCATATGGTTGAAAGAACTGAAAAATGGCCAAATCGTTTGAGAGAAAAACTTGGGTGACTGTGAAAACCAAGTGTCTACAAAGGTTCCAGGCTTTGGATGAGAAGGCTGCATCACTAGTAGAGAGTGAAGCAGAACTTACCTAACAGCAAACATTTTGTACTCTAGACAGAGTCACTTCAGGCATTCCAATGAAGCAGTAAAAGTCAAAGATACAAGCTTGTAACAAGCCTCCACCTTCTGAATCCCATCCTATACATACAATATCATAAGTAATGAAAGAAAGAAAAAACTATATTATTTCTAAGATGTCGTGATGGACTTGTGGTCCTCCCTGCCCTTATTGATGCCTTATGTTAACAGTTTAGAGAATCCCAATTATAGGAGGGCTTTCACTCTGCTAAGATATGATGTGCTGCCTACTGCAGTACTGGAAGGCACCTTTAGAAGAATGCCTATGCCCATGTAGGGATGGGAGTATGGAGACATTAAGCCATGTAATTTTTGACTGTAAAATCTATAAACAGATTTGGGAGGCATTGGTAGTACCAGTAATTTCTCGTTTCCCAGGGAAAGATCAAAAAAGTCTCCTCAAGAAAATGCTCGCTGATAGAAACAGAGATGTCACCTTCGAAATTGCTAAGTATGGTTGGCTGGCAATTAAGCTGAGGAAAATATGGATAAGTCATGCTGGTTGATATTTTAGAGATGGTTTTATAAGTAATTTAAGCTGTATCACTTAATATTTTAGGTTATTACTGGTTTATTTATGTATTTTACAAATATTATATTCCTGTATAGCGAACAGAAATGTTTTAAGTTTGGGGTTTTACTTCTTTTACTGTGTACTGGTCAATGACTGTAATAAATGTACTTACTTACTGTAGTACACCCTGGACTACACTGAAGCTCCTGATCCCAAGAAATTTTATCCTCCTACACACATTTGGAAACTGCATGTGCTGTATTAATGACCTCAGAGTCCCCCTCTAAATACCCACCTAATTTCAGTGGTCACTCCAAGGGCCAGAAAACTGAAAATGGTTTTCCCCTGAGGAGAGCAGAAGCCAACCGTAACTCTGGGCACTGGGCACTGGTGTACATTTGTATCCTAGCCGTAGGCTGTTCTGGTATTTGTATATCAGGGCTTGTGCATAGTAGAAGTTCCAAGCAATTAAGAGATGGAGGTGCAGGCAATCATACATCTGTGTCTGGCTCTGGATCCCCCCAAACAGTGGGGCAATGAGGGAAGCTGCAGGCTGCACTGAGGGAGTGACAGGCAGAGCCCCAGCAGAGTCAAAACAGTGGGGCAATGGGGGAAGCTGCACCGAGGGAGTGACAGGCAGAGCCCCAGCAGAGGGCCTCCACATCACACAGGAAGCTGTGGCCAGCTTCAGGCATTCCCGAGCCCGCCATGGGGAACCAGGCAGGGCCCTGACAATGCTTCACCCCACCAATGGGGAAGCTGGCCAGGAAACTGAGAGAAATTCTGACAGAAGGACCGCCTCACCTCCCCACACCGTTGAGGAATGGCACCCTACCTCCTGCCTGCCCTGGCTACAGAATGAATTACAGGATAGGACTCCTGAGGCCTTGAAGCAAGAACCTCCACAAGGCTGAACCAGGGTGAGGGAAAAAGGGAGGAGGAAGCAGGAAATGAAATGGACTGGCAGGGATTGACACCTTTAGAAGAGATGGAAACTCCAGGGGAACCAAGGGAAGATGCCAAGCACAGCCTCACCCAAGCAAAACAGGGAGGTCAGACAGGAGGAGGAGACACTAGGGAGGAGCTAAGGCAGAGGGTTTAAGGGGGAATGAAGTAGGACCAATGGAAAGGTAGATAGAGGAGACAGACAAGAGAATCCACCACTCACTCAAGGGACCAGAAGAGGGAGGGAAGGAACAGATAGGTGGGAACAAGGATAACAGGTGACAAACAGCTGAGGTCAAGGAAGAATGGTGGTCTAAGGTCCACACCAGAGAGAGAGAGTGACAGATACTGGGAGTAGGCCTTCAGGGGTGACGTAACCCCAGCCCCCTCAGTTCTGAGACCTCAGCGTCCCTGGGACCACAGCAGAGGGGGAAGTGGCAGTAGTGAGACAGGAAGACCTCACAATCTGATCATTATATTTATGTGGATTAAATAATGCCATAACTGGACAGTATCAGTAATATCATACAAAGATAAGAATGGAAGGCTAAAACTATTTTAGCCAAGTGTTACATTACCACCTTTACATGTAATTCATTAAGTTTGAACACTACAAGGACAGCACTAAAGTTGTATCATAATCAGTAGCATTATATTGGTTTTTCAGGCTGACTCAACACAATCTGAGTTTACTTTGTGTTGCTATGCTGATAAAGTCACACAAACAGCAGACAAATGGTCCAATCTAGTCCGGCATCCTGTATCACACCAGCCAGTTACTCTGGAGGGCTAACAACAGGGTATAGAGGTTGAGACCTTTCCCTAATGTTTCCTCCTGCCACTGGTATTCAGAATTTTCCTACCTCTGAATTTGGAGTCACCATGGCTAATAGCTGCTGATAGGCCTATCCTCCATGCATTTGTCTAATCCCTTCTTAAAGCCATCTGTACTCATGGCCATCATGACATCATCTGGCAGCAAATTCTACATGTATATTACTCATAGAATCACAGAGTCATAGAATCATAGAATCACAGTTGGAAGGGGCCATACAGGCCATCTAATCCAATTTCCTGCTCAATGCAGGAACAGCCTAGAGCATCCCTGACAAGTGTTTGTCCAGCCGCTGCTTAAAGACCACCACCCTAGATAGCTGATTCTACTGCTGAACAACTCTTAACTGTAAAAAAGTTTTTCCTAATATCTAGCCGGTACCTTTCTGCCCTTAATTTAAACCCATTATTGCGAGTCCTATCCTCTGCTGCCAACAGAAACAGCTTCCTGCCCTCTTCTGACAGCCGTTCAAATATTTAAAAAGAGCAATCATGTCCCCCCTCAACTTCTTCTTCTCCAGACTAAATATTCCCAAGTCCTTCAACCTTTTCTCATAGGGCTTGGTCTCCAGGCCCTGGATCATCCTCATCACTCATCAAGTAAAGGAGTATTTCCTTTTGTCTGTCCATCAACTTCATGGGATGCCTTTGCGTTCTCATAGTCTGGGAGAGGGAGAAAAATTTCCCTTTGTCAGTTCTTTCCACCCCATGCATACTTTTATAAACCAGGCTCTATCACATCTCTTTTCTAAACTGAAAAGTCTCACACTCTTCAACCTTTCCTCATAGAAAAGGTGCTCCAATACCTTAATCATCTTGGTTGCTCTCTTCTGTAATTTCTGGAGCTCTGCAGTGTCCTTTTTGAGATATAGTGACCAGAAGAGCACACAGGAGCACACAGGCCCAAAAGGAAGTTTAACACTGGGAATTTGTTATCACTCACCAGATCAAAAGATAGAGGAGAACTATAAAATGATGAATGAGTTAAAGATAGTGGCTAGACAAAAAAAACGGTGTTGTAATAGGTGATTTTAACTACCCACATATTGATTGGGTCAATATGTGTTCAAGTCGGGAAAAAGAGATTGAGTTTCTAGACATTCTCAATGACGGTGCTATGGAGCAGATGGTCACAGAACCTACCAGGGGAGAGGCGATCCTGGATTTGGTCCTAAGTAATGCTCAAGGCCTGGAGAGAGATGTAAAAGTGATTGCACCACTTGGGAACAGTGACCATAATGTTATTGAGTTCAACATTTGTTTAAATAGGGAGTTGCCCAAAAAGACTGACACAACCACTTTTAACTTTAAAAGGGGTAACTTCTCTGATATGAGGGGACATGCGAGGAAGAAACTGAAAGGAAAAGTAGAAAGGGTCAAAACCATTGGGGAAGCTTGGAAACTATTTAAAACTACAATCCTAGAAGCACAAAAAATATATATACCACAGGTTAGGAAAGGCACAAATATGTATAGAAAAAAGCCTGCATAGTTAACAAACAAAGTAATGAAAGCTGTAAAAGGTAAGAAGGATTCCTTTAAGCAGTGGAAAGCTAGTCTCAGTGAGGCTGATAAAAGGGAACACAGGCTGTGGCAAATAAAATGCAAGTCTGTGATCAGGCAGGCAAAAAGGGAATGTGAGGAGCATATAGCAAAAAACATAAAGACCAACAATAAAACCAGCCAGGGAGGCAGTGGGACCCTTGGATGACCAAGGGGTAAAATGAATACTGAAGGATGATAGGGAAATGGCTGAGAAGCTGGATGCATTTTTTGCCTCCGTCTTCACTGTGGAAGATGAGAAGTGTTTGCCCACTCCAGAACCGCTGATTTCGGGAGGGGTATTGAAAGACCTGAGTCAGATTGAGGTGATGAGAGAGGAGGTCCTACAACTGATAGACAACTTAAAAACTGATAAATCACCAGGCCAAGATGGCATACATCCAAGAATTCTGAAAGAACACAGATGTGAACTAGTGGATCGACTTATAAAAATATGTAATCCTTCATTAAAATCTGCCTCCATGCCTGAGGACTGGAAGGTAGCTAATGTCACTCCCATCTTTAAAAAGGGTTCCAGAGGAGATCCGGGAAATTACTAGCCAGTCAGTCTGATATCGATACCGGGTAAGTTGGTGAAAACTGTTATTAAGGAAAGAATTAGAGTAAGCAGTGAAGTGGCTAAATTTGCGGATGACACAAAGTTGTTCAGGATGGTGAAAAGCAGGGAGGATTGTGAGGCATTCCAAAGGGATCTGTCAAGGATGGGCGAGTGGGCATCAGTGTGGCAAATCAGGTTCAATGTGGCCAAGTGCAAAATGATGCACATTGGAGCCAAAAATCCTAACTATAAATACACGCTGATGGGATCCGAACTGGCAGAGACTGACCAAGAGAGAGATCTTGGGGTCATAGTAGATAACCCACTGAAAATGTTGATACAGTGTGCGACTGCAATAAAAAAGGCCAACGCTATGCTGGGGATTATTAGGAAGGGAATTGAAAACAGATCAGCCAGTATCATAATGCCCCTGTATAAATTAATGGTGCGACCTCATTTGGAATACTGTGTACAGTTCTGGTCACCACACCTCAAAAAGAACATTATAGCATTGGGAAAAGTGCAGAAAAGGGCAACTAGAATGACAAAAGGGTTGGAAAACTTTCCCCATGAAAAAAGGTTAAAGTGCTTGGGGCTCTTTAGCTTGGAGAAACAACAGCTGAGGGGTGACATGAGAGAGGTTTACAAGATTATGCATGGGATAGGGCAGGTAGAGAAAGAGGTACTTTTCTCCCTTTCTCACAATACGAGAACTCGTGGGCACTCCATGAAACTGCTGAGCGGTTGGGTTAGAACGGATAAAAGGAAGTACTTCTTCACCCAAAGAGTGATGAACACATGGAATTCACTGCCACAGGAAGTGGTGGTGGCTACAAGCATGGACGGCTTCAAGAGGGAATTAGGTAAACATATGGAGCACTGGAACAAGTGATACTCTATTCTTGGTGCTTGGGGGGGTCAACAGTGGGAGATCTTCTAGTGTCCTGGCCCCACTGATGGCACCTGGTATTTTTGGCCACTGTGTGACAGAGTGTTGGACTGGATGGGCCATTGATCTGATCCAACATTGGCTTCTCTTATCTTCTTAGGATTCAAAATGAGGTCTACCATAGATCTATACCGGGACATTATAATATTGGCTTATTTTCAGTCCCTTTCCTAATAATCCCTAATGCAATCAGTGGCTAATTTTAGTTACCAGTTACATATACTGGTTAGTAAATCATCAGTCTCACATTTGAGTGGCCTAAGAACCCTGGGTGTACGTTATCAGGCCCTGGAGACTTATTGCTTCTGATTTCTGCAATTTTCCTCCATTTCTCATCACCTCAATTTGACTCAGTTCTTCTGACTCCCTTCCTGGAGTCTATGTAGTCCAGTATCCTATATCATATAGTGGCCAATGTGTTGCCCTGGAGAACCAACTAACAAGACATAAAGGCCAACAGACAGGATATAGAGGCAAAGGCCATCCTCGATGTTCCCTCCCAGCACTGGAATTCAGAGTTATCTGAATGTGTAGCCTCCTGGCTAATAGCATTTGATGGACCTATCCTCCATGTATTTGTCTACTCCCCTTTTAAAGCCATCTGTACTTGGGGCCATGACTAAGTCCAGTGGCAATGCATTCTACAATTTAATTTAAGACAGAAGCTTGACTAGAGATTGCTCACCTATATAGAATTAGAAATAATTTCTCAAAGTTTGAGCATGCAAGCAAAATCATGTCATTTGCAGAGTAAAGCCCTAAGCCAAATCAACAGATATTTCACTAGTCGTCCAGAAGATCATGCCTTCTTTAGACAGAGTGCTCTATAATTGAAATTAGAATAAGGAAGGATTATCCTCCCTCTTATTAAGCTGGCCTTGTAAAATTAACCCATTGTTGCCTCCTGTTTTGGGGATGAGGTTCTTTCTTTAATTAGAAAATAATAATAATCTTTCAATTCAATTTATGTTTTTATTATTTTTTATTATTTTACCTTCAACACCCCACCATCATCATACATACAGACATTAATGTGAAATAAAATAAGACCCCTCTCCGGCTACGCCAAAATTGACTTTTTTATACCTGGGAGCCCATCCACTCATATAATTTCTTCGATCTGTTTTGAAAAGTCCCATCTTCTCTTCCACAAATTTTCAGAGTCAGATTTCCATTTCTGCTATCTCTAAAGTCTTAGTTACAAAATCCTTCCGCGTTGGACAATCTTCTTTCTTCCAATGTCTGGCAAGTATCATTCTTGCTGCTGTTACCAAGTGTGAACACAGGTAAGCATCTTACTTCTTTAATATGTCTGGCATACTACACAACAATAACATTTCAGGCTGAAATGGTAAGTTTATATTCAGTATCTGCACTATTATGTTATAAATTTCTTTCCAATTTTTTTAACTTTTTCACACGTCCACCAAACATGATAAAATGAACCTATTTTTGACTTACACCTCCAGCATTTGTCAGAGGCATTTGAATAATAGCGCACCAGTCTATCAGGTGTTAGGTACCAACGATGACACATTTTAAAAAGGTTTTCCTTCATAGACGTTGCTTTCATATATTTCAGCGTCTGCCAGATTTTATCCCATTTAGTTAATTCGATGTTATGCCCTATGTTTCTTGCCCATGCTTCCATAAATGCTTTCCCATTATCCACCATTTTATGCTCTAATAAAAAGTTATACACTCTTCC
>NW_015161959.1:863337-872708 GCF_001447785.1 Gekko japonicus
TTCCGTACTTTCTGTTAAGAATCCAATTTGCCTATCTAGCTTGTAATTGATTTCTTTCCCACCATGTCAAAATGATACCTTGTTCATTAAGTATTTCCTGCGATTTAAGATCACCTCTATTATCCAGAAGATTTCCATAAGTTGTATATTTGGCTTCATTAATTAAGTTAGGCTTATAAAGCGCCTCTAACTGTGCTACCCATTTTGGGAACTTACTGTAAAAGATATTTTTTTTAATCTCCGACCACATTTGTAACAGTGCCTTTCTTACGAAATGTTGGTTAAAATGAGTGTGAGAATCTTTTCTGTCATACCAAAGAATTGCATGCCATCCTGATATTAAATTATAACCTTCTATTTTTAACATTCTGAAATCAGTCAATTGGATCCACTCCTTAATCCACACCAGAGATGCTGCATAATAGTATAAATGCCAATTTGGTACTGCTAACCCTCCTCTCTCTGTTTTTTTTTGCAATAATTTGAGTTTTATGCGCACTTTTTTCTTCAGCCATATAAAATTTCTGGTCACTTTATCTCCATATAAAATCTCTGGTCATTTTATCTAACCTCTGTATAAACTTTAAGTTATGAAGAATAGGGATATTCTGAAAGAGAAATAGCACCCTTGGTAGGATATTCATTTTAATAAGAGACACCCGACCCATCATCGAGAGTTGAATCTTCTCCCATTTTTCTAAATCATATTTAATCTGTTCTAGCGCTTTAACATAATTGTCTTGATAAAGAGAACTTACCCTATTAGTTAGATATATACCTAGATATTTTACCCTCTTTTGCACCTCAAATCCCTCTATCTTATATAACTCTTGCTCTTGTTGTATCGTACAGTTTTTAGTCATTAAATGCGACTTATTCGTATTTATCTTGAAACCAGCTATCTGACCATACTGATTTAGATGTTGTAGTATCCTAGGCATGGATTTTATAGGTTCAGTTATTATTATAGCTAAATCATCTGTGTACGCTAAAGTTGTATATTCTTCTTCTCTTAGTCTTACCCCTGATATTGACTTATCATTTCTCAAAGTTTCCAGTAAGGTTTCTAGAGTGAAGATAAAAAGTGACGGTGAAAGTGGGCACCCTTGACGAGTGCCCCTACATATATTTATTTCCGATGTCATATCGTCATTTATAATTATTCTGGCCGTTTGACTGGTATAAATAGCTTCGATCATATTGTTAAAAAATTCTCTGTATTGTGCGGTCCTTAGGTTTTCTTTCATAAATTCCCATATAATATTGTCAAAAGCCTTCTCAGCATCTAAAAATGCCAAGGCCAATTGCTTATCCGGGTTAAATTCACCATACTCTAGTACATTCATTATGATGCACAAATTTTGACATATTTGCCTATGTGGCAAGAAGCCAGCTTGATCTCTGTGAATCTGTTCAGGTAATACCTTTCTTAAATATGAAGCTAGAATGGAGGCGAATATCTTATAATCAACATTAATTAAAGAAATAGGTCGGTAATTCTTAATTTCCTTAGGATCCGTATCTTTTTTATGAATCAATTTAATTTATTGATCGCTCAATCCTGCAGAGCTTGCTGGCTCTGAACGATTTACAGTTACTCATTTTTTACGAGGGACTAACAATTCTTTGTGGGGTAAGGGAGGACAACATATATATATCTTAAATTGCACACATTCACAGCTGACGAGGGTTTCATTCAGATGCAGATGAGACGTGATCCGGAACAGCATTTTTTCCTCGGCTGAGTTTGATGGTGTCAGCTTTTCTCCAGACTCCTTGAGTTGTAGCGCCACACTGCCATCACCTGGCCAGACGGCCCATTGCAGGCTTTTCTTCACGCCGAGGAGATCTCTCTAGGCTTTCCATCATGCGAGCTGGACTTCCGTTCACCAACTAACATTGCTCCACCCCACAAGGGGGGGGTTCAGTGTGCCCACTCTCTCTAAGGAGTGGTACCCATTTTATCTACTTGCCAAAGCTTTTGAACCGCTGGGTAGACGGCGAGCTGGGGTCAAGGCTGGCAGCTCACACCAGTGCGGGGCTAGAACTGACAGCAAGCCTGTTCAGCTCAGATGTTACTATGTTAACCAGAGGATAAATCCTCTGTGCCACCGTATAATGTATAATGTGTAATGTGTATAATGCTTCTCCATTGCTTCTTTCTACCCTCTTTTAAAGTTAAGTTTAAGTTAACTCGGAGCACATTCAACTTCTTTCCCCCTTGATTAAATACTGTGGATAAGACTTATCCTTAGAAACAATTTCTGTAGTACCATTACAGGACCAAACTAACCATAGTTAATACCTTTGTAAGTCCATTCAAGTCAATAGGCTTAGAAGGGTATAACTCCACAACAAACCTGTGAGACAGGTTACTGTAATTCCTGTTTTACATTTATGGGAATGGGGCTGAATGAAAGGGCCTTGCCCAGGACTAGTCAGAGTATACATTCATGCCTGAGCAAGGACTTGAATCTTGGTCTCTCAGGTTAGCAGCTTACAAACTCCTTTCCCTTGCCCTGCCCACAACAGACACTTTGTGAGGTAGGTGGGGCTGAGAGAGCTCTTTCAAGAACTGCTCTTTCAAGAACAGCTCTGACAGAACTATGGCTTACCCAAGGTCACCCAGCAGCTGCAAGTAGAGTAGTGGGGAATCAAACCCGGTTCTACCAGATTAGAGTCCACACACTTAACCACTACACCAAACTGGCTCTCCGCATGAGTCTTCAGTTTGTTGCAGGCATGCCCATTCTGTCATTTATTTTCCATGGTTTTGCTATAAATCATCATTTAATGCAACATAAATGATGTGATACACACATATTCTCACATACTTTGGGTGTCTGGGATTCAGATTGTGATCTACTGTAACCTCCATCTGCCTTTTTGTCTTACTCTTAAGATCTCAAGGACATTTTCCTGGAAGTGTTACTGAAATTAATGAGGCATTTTCCAAGTCTAGGTAGTTTGACTCGGGTTCCATACACTTAAGCTACCATGGTGGGTAGAACCTGTGGTACCAGCCTTAGGCTTAGAGCCTGACCATATATGTGGCTGAAGATTTCCAAAAGTTCTAGTATGAGAAAGAAAAAAAGTCCTCCATATTCAATCCGCATTGTTGAGCTTTGATTTTAATAACCATATCTCAATATGCCTGATAACTCCCAAGAGGTATCTTGACCCTCTCCTGTCATCTCTTTACTTCATACAGACACTACCAAGTCAGTTAGAAAATTGGTTAGTATTTTTCCTGGGTTCCCTTGAGAACGTTTGGCCCTTTGTATTCCCAATCATGAGTTTCCTCTCCATGACTCTCCTCCCCTCTTGCAGCTTGCAAATCTTTTATCTGTCTAAAACCAATCACTCATTTCTCCTTCTTTTCCTCTTGACAAAAGGAATCTGAATTTAATAAGAATGTGTTGTGAAATATCAGTGCTAATCCCCTTCGCTTTCCTTCTCTGGCCCTCGGGGGACTGGAGGCAGGAGAGCTCTGGTTGTTTTTATTGGCACAAAATCGTATTTGACCCTCCGGAACCCTTCTGATCACATAACAGGTGTCTCCAGCAGACAAGATAAACATATTATCAATTATGTCTTCCCACAAGTTATGCAAGAGCCCATCTCCCTTCTGTTTGTTTCCTCTCTTGACATGCAGAATGGGGACTGGGGAGAAAATGTGGTGCTGCTCGCTTTTCTCCAAACACTGCATGGAAAAAAAATGACAGATATCTCACCTAAGCAATGAGATGCCATTCCTTGAAGCCACTCATTAATAGTTATGTAAGAGTGTTATTATAGACCAGTGGTGAGGGTGAACTGTGGGGGGAAAGATTGGATGTGAAGTTTGCTTCTGTGCAAACCTCTGCTGTAGGAAGTGAAAATACTGATCCCCCCTTGTGTTTGGCAATGCTAGATGGTAAAATCATGCAGAATAAAGTGGTGTTATGAGTTCCTGTTTGCCTTGTCTCTTTGAGCACAAAATGTGTACTGGTTGAAAGAGTTGCTAACAGTGCACACTTATGCAGAGCCATTTTGGTGTAGTGTTAAGAGTGGAAACTATAATCTGGGAGAACTGAGTTTGATTCCCCACTCCTCCACATGCAGCTGCTGGTGTGACCTTGGGTCAGTCATAAGTTCTTTCAGAGCTGCTCTCTCAAGGGCAGTTCTCAGAGAGCTCTCTCAGCCTCACCTACATCATAGGGTGTCTGTTGTGGGGAGAGGAAGGGAAGGGGATTGTAAGCTGCTCTGAGACTCCTTCAGGTAGTGAAGGGCGGGATATAAATCCAATCTCCTCCTCCTCCTCCACCTCCTCCCACAGGCTTCAACTGATTTATAAGAATATAGGTCTGCACTGTAAATGGCCCAATTCTACCATATATGGGCCATTTCTGTGAGTCGCTGCACTGGAGTGGTCCAAATACAACCCCAAAGATGCAGCCATGTGGAGGAAGTAATGCCAGACATGTTAAGTCCATAGATACAGCTCCCACCTCTGGGCAGCATTTGCTTTCAGTATGGAGGGTACAGCTAAAATGTGCACTGCCACATTTGTCTGCTTGTACTGACTTGGATGGCCCAGACTAGCACTGTTGTGATTAGTCCTTGGATAGGAGACCGCTAAGGAAGTCCAGGGTGGCTATGCAGGGGCAGGCAATGGCAAACCACCTCTGACAACTTTTGCCTTGAAAACCCTGCAGGGTTGCCATATGTTGCCTGCAACTTGACAGCATTTTACACACACACATTTATATGATTTGCTGCTACCAAGCTGTGGATATAGTTAGTCAGATTTCATGTCCTTATTTATGTAGGCATTTCTGCCCTGTTTTTTCCCTCTGATGGAAGATCCAGTATGTCTTTTTTCTCCCCTCTTCACAGCAACAAACCTGTGATGTAGGTTAGGCTGACAGAGAGTAACTGCCCAAGTTTACCCAGCAATCTTCCATAGCCAAGTAAATATGCAAACCTGAGTCTCCCAGATCCTCATCCAGTATTCTAACCACTATACACCCCTGGCTCCTCTACAGTGCTGGATCGCCAGGCCTGCTCTGTGGAGAGCAATTCACAAATACTTGAACATGTCCTGTGAGTTTTTCCATGTAACATACACAGCCCTCTGTCTCACAGTGGCGTATGAATAAAGTGTTTGGTTTGGTTTGGCTTAGAAAAATCAACAAAAACTGGGCACATAGGACTTTGGAAAGAGCAAAAATATGTTCCTATTTTTTCTGCTAGACATGTCGGTCTAAAATCCTGCCTCCACATGAATGAATTATGGAGCTGGTTTGCATGTACAATTCCATTGCCAATGTTCAGTGTTCAACTCTTCACATCTCATATTTGTTTGGAGGAAGTAGTATTTAAGATGGAAGCTAGAACCATCATCATATGGTTACCTCCTCTCTCCAGTTGATTAGCTTCTTTTCAGCTTGGGCAAGGATATTTGGGGGGATAGGGCCATTGCTCTAGCCTGGTCTGCCTATGCTAGCGTCAAATTCCCAGCCCCCAGATCCCCTACTGAGAGTAAAGCACGGGGAGAGAGGAGTCTTTGTCCAGACTAAGAGACCACACCAGATTCTTCAAGAGGAAAAGGCTTTATTATTGGTGCCAAACCCAAATATTATTGGTGCACCAGGTCCAGCCAGCACCAAGGTGCTTTGAAAATGGCTGAACCCCCAAGCCATGCAGTTACAAAGATTATATACCATCAGTTCACAGTTTTCAATCACACGTCACAAGCATAAGCAGTGGAAACTTTTTACTTTACACCAACACCTTTATTTCCTGTCACAGGAAACATCCTTTCTGTGTGCCCCATCTCTTTTCACTTGCTGTTACAAATTACTTTTTCTACTAATGCTTGCATACCTAGCTACCTTTGAGGCTTGACCGCAGACACAAGCGAGATAGTGAGATAATGATAGTTAGCTAAATAGGTCATGCCTTGCAAAAGGCTTTTAGGGGAAATTCAAAACCGAGGAGCAAGCTTTTAGGTATAAAGAGGAAAAAGGTGGGGGTCGAGGGTTTCAAGTGTCAGGTGTTCAAGGCCTGAAAACTTGTGTGAGACAAGGCTACCTGGATTAATAAACTATTATTTTTAATATTGCTTCAAGTGCAGGGCCAGGAAACTCTCCCACACCCGGCTCCCTCAAGTGGGTGGGAGAGGCACAAAAACCAAGCTTCCCCTCCCTACACTAGCTGAGGTGAACAGCTGACAGGTAGGAGTGAACAGGAGGCTTCTAATGGCTGCCCACCCTTTAAAGCCCGCCCTTCTTTCTCTTTCTTTCTTTCTCCTTTTGCCTTTCTTTCCATTTCTTTCTTTCCCTTTCCTTTCTTTCTTCTTTCCTTTTCCCCTTTCTCTTCTTTTCTTTCTTTCTTTCTCCTTTTGCCTTTCTTTCCATTTCTTTCTTTCCCTTTCCTTTCTTTCTTCTTTCCTTTTCCCCTTTCTCTTCTTTTCTTTCTTTCTTTCTCCTTTTGCCTTTCTTTCCATTTCTTTCTTTCCCTTTCCTTTCTTTCTTCTTTCCTTTTCCCCTTTCTCTTCTTTTCTTTCTTTCTTTCTCCTTTTGCCTTTCTTTCCATTTCTTTCTTTCCCTTTCCTTTCTTTCTTCTTTCCTTTTCCCCTTTCTCTTCTTTTCTTTCTTTTCCTTTTTTCCATTTCTTCATGTTTGTATGTTTTGTATGTTTGTAAATTGAAATGTATTTTTTTTAAAAAAAATAATAATTAGGCTCACAACTTTTATGCTTGTAGATTATTTGGCTCACAAGGTAGGATTTTTTCTCACAACAGTTGACAGCCGAGAGGGAACACTGCAGAGGGCACCTTAATTTCTTTTTTTTGTGTGGACATGTAAAGGTATCCCTATTTCAGAGAGCCTTCTGTTTAGGCTTCCATGGCTGATACTGTAAAAGACTGGAGAGCTCTAGAGGCTATTAGGTATGCTGTTGGATTTTGATTTTTCTCTGCAACCTAGGGTTGCCTTTGTAAGCCACCTTGAGTCCTTGAGGACAGGCAAACTATAAATAATAAATAAAATATATAAATATAATATATAAAATATAATTATACATAAATAAATATGCAAGCACTGGTCACATGCAGTTGCAGCAATTCCTTCAGCTGTGGCCAAGAAATTTTTTTGGGAGAGGTGATAAGTAGAATTGAAGGATTTTGGCCCAACATTCTTTTTCCTAATACCTTTTCTTTCCTAATACCGTCTCTTGGATCCTCCCTGTCCAGGGGTAGTGTACCTCTAATTACATGATGCTGGATTCAGTTAAACCATCAAGAGAAGGCTATTTTCTTCACACAGTGTTTTCAAGCTTTTCAGTAGCATCTGCTGGGGAAATTAGTGCCAGACCAAATAGACTTTCGATGTGATGATCCAGCAAGACAGGCCTTATGTCATTAGGTTTTTCTTTGACTGAGGGGAACCTCTGAATCCCAGAGGGCACTAAACCTCTGAATCCCAGAGCCAGGAGGGGAAGGTCTCAGCCTCTATGCCCTATTGTTGGCCCTCCAGAGGAACTGGTTAGCCACTGTGTGAGACAGGATGCTGGACTAGAAAGACCATTGGTTTGATCCAGCAGGGCTCTTATGTTTGTTTACAACATGTGCACACTTGCTTTTCTCTGTTTCATTCTCTATCCAATTATCTGCCTGGCTTATGAGAGTTCTTTGTGAGATGCACCATCTTTTAGCTGAGGGATAAGTATAGCATGAACTGCAAGTTCCATCTTGGAATTATGACAAAAATTGTGATGAAATGATCAGTGCCTTTGCAGTATCCTGAGGCTTTCATGTATGGACAGCTAAGTTGCAACAATGGGCACTGTGAATTCTAAAAAAGAGTTCTTACTTTGCTGGTTCCTCACAGCAGCAAAAACAGATGGGCCTCTGATGAAGCCACAAATACCACCTTTCCTCCCCAGAGTGGGATTTTAAAAAAATACTTCAAGACAGAGAGCGGCAGACACCTATGACAGAATTCTTTTGTATTAGAGCAGGATTTTTTTTCTTGTTGTTTGTAGCTATCAAGCCTTTTTCTTGGTGTGAAGGTGCCTGGGGAACTGTTCCAAGAGAAAACACTTCTGAGCAGTTTTCTGTTTGGGAAATAACCTCAATGGGGACAGAGTGGATGAAGGTCAAGTGAATTTATGGCATCAATAAAAGCTGAATAAGTGCAAAATTGGCCATAATCTGCCCTCAGTTACACCTGAGCAGTGTGAATCTATTGTTTTAGGTGGGCTCCAAAGGTGTCATTGAGAACAGAGTATAGCCCATTATTTATCCAGCACAGTGGATAGAAGATATGTTTAATAAGATGCTTAACAGGACCATATCAGCAGGTGTGGATATGTACCATTTTATCTATACATTCCAAAAATAAAATGACACCGTGATATTTTTTTGGTACCATTTTATCTATACATTCCAAAAATAAAATGACACCGTGATATTTTTTCTATTAAGGCCTATGCTAGTGGCATGAAGCTTTTCTGCTAACAAGGGGACTTATCAGGCCCGCTACTTCAATATCTTTATATAGTCAACTAGGCTTTAAAAAGCTGCAGACTGCACAAAAGCTGTTTGTGCAAAAATGGAGGAGAACCAAAAGAAAGGGCATGCATCCCTGTCTAATATAGGAGTTGCTTCTCTAGTTAAAATAGTCCTCAACATGGCATATGTAAAAAACATTATGAAACTTGAGGGGGGGATGTTGTTGTTGATCTGTTGCACAGTCGGGTCCGACCCTTCGCGGCCCCATGGACTACATCACACCAGGCCCTCCTGTCTTCTGTCGTGCTCCGGAGTTTGCTTAATTTCATGTTTGTTGCCTCAATAACACTGTCTAACCATCTCATCCTTTGCCGTCCTCTTCTTCTTTGACCTTCAATCTTTCCCAGCATCAGGGTCTTCTCCAGTGAGTGCTCCCTTCTCATTTGGTGGCCAAAGTATTTGAGCCTTCCAGGGAACAGTCAGGGTTGATTTCTTTTAGGATTGACTGATTTGATCTTCTTGCAGTCCAAGGGACTCTCAAGAGACTTCTCCTGCACCATAATTCAAAAGCATCTAATTCTTCAGCGCTCGGTCTTCCTTATAGTCCAACTCTCACAGCCATACAGTGAATAACATTGCTTTGATCATATGGACTTTTGTTGGCAGGGTGATGTCTCTACTTTTTATTATGCTGTCAAGATTTGCCTAAGCAAGAGGCTCTTTAGGTCCTCTTCACTTTCTGCCATTAGAGTGGTATCGTCTGCATATCTGAGGTTGTTGATCTTTTCCCCAGCAATTTTAATTCCCGCTTGTGATTCATCCAGGCCAGCATTTCACATGCTGTACTCTGCATATATATATTAAATAAGCAAGG
>NW_015161959.1:874513-874630 GCF_001447785.1 Gekko japonicus
TCTTGACAAAACTCTGTTAGCCTTTGCCCTGCTTCGTTTTCTTTCCAAGGCCAAACTTGTCTGTTATTCCGGTTACCTTTTGACTTCCTACTTTAGCATTCCAGTCCCCTATGATGA
>NW_015161959.1:875074-911461 GCF_001447785.1 Gekko japonicus
TCAAGCTTACCTTGATTCATAGATCTTACATTCCAGGTTCCTATGCAGTATTGTTCTTTGCAGCATCGGACTTTCCTTTCACCATCAGACACATCCACAGCTGAGCGTCCTAACACCTTCCAACCTGAGGGGCTCATCTTCCAGCGTCATATCTTTTAGCCTTTTGTTACTGTCCGTGGGGTTTTCTTGGCAACAATATTGGACCAGGTTCCATTTCCTTCTCCAGTGGATCACACTTGGTCTGAGTTCTCTGCTGTGGCCTGTCCATCCTGGGTGGCCCTCCACGGCATAGCCCACAGCCTCATCGAACTACACAAGCCCTGTTGCCACATCAAGGCAGTGATCCATGAGGGAGGAGGAATAGTAGATCACATAACTTAAGAATGTAGAATCAGCAGTACAATCATACGGACTTAACAAAAGTCAGTAAAGCATCTGGGAGAAATAGAAAATCTTCATCTGGGGAATGAATGAGTATAATGGGGAGAATCTTGAAATCACTGAGGAAGATTTGAGATTATGGGTGCCACAATTAAAAAGGCATCCTTTGCTTCCTACTGTATATTTGGTTCAGTACCACACCCACAGGTCTGCAGATCAAACCTCACATCTGGGTCCTTGAACAGAAAGAGAAGTTGGCACTTGTGGAGGGAACAGTTATCTGGCTAACAGAATTTTTTACATTGCATGAAAGCCCCAGGTGAATCCCCCTGCCCAAATACTGTGTCAGTCCAGGACTCTACACTTTTTTCCCCAGCTAGGTTGATCTGCATTGAATACCTGCATTGTCCTTGTGTGCCCATGTGCAAACTGGGTGCTTTGTCCCTTTCTGCTGGACACTATGGAAGTCTACAAGTTTAAATCTGTGTGTCTGTACTGCTGTGTCACTTGGCGCTTTGAATTATCTCAGTCACCAAATGAATTTTATAGTCCATTGGGGGCTGTCCATGCTTGTTAAGGTGATATTTCCATCTCCAATGTGCCGTAGAATTCCATTTGCCATGCAATTATCTGTTTTGCCCACCGGCTGCCAGCCTTATCCTGAAGGAAACCCTGTACCTCAGAGACATTGTCAATGAGTAGGTAAGAACATGCATATGGTTCTAAGAACTTAGAACAGAAATGTTTCTTGTTTACACGGGGAGAAGGCCAAAGTAGTGAGCTTCCCATCTTTCCAGGTACATCTGAAAGTTATGTAGAATTACTACAAGGGTTGCTTTGCAGACAAATAATGGATCCTGAGGACAAGGAGGCCCCTCTTCATTCCTGTATAGTATTTAATGGTTATTTACAGGTGGGGAAAGAAGCAAAGCTGTTGTCAAGCTTTAAATATGTAACTGAGTATTTTTTTAAATATTAGTCAGTGGAGCTGACCGTAATCAACAGCAGTGAGGGAAACGGGACACTGGAAAGACCTGCTTCATCTGGCCCACTGATATGAGCTGAGTATTTTTTTTAATATTAAGCAGTGGAGCGGACCATAATCAACAGTAGTGAGGGAAACGGGACACTGGAAGGACCTGCTTCATCTGGCCCACTGATATGAGCAATATGAATTAGTTATGTGCTCTTAATTTCTGTAAGCATCTCAAGTATAGTGCACTCTCTAGCATTTTTTAAAAAATCTGGATTATAGCTGTTAATCTGTTGGGGCAATATTTGCATACTGATGGCATCCTAAAGAATACAAAGTATGGATCTGTGACTTCAGGTGAAATTCAGTCTTAGCCACGTGGCATTTGAGGCAGCTATCCAGGCCCCATGCCGAGAGGCCCCCCCCCATACTATCATGGAGGCAGTAAGCTCCAGGCTGCCCTATGTAGTTGCCTCTCTGGAGCAAGGGATGAAGACTAGGGAGCCCCTCCTTATCTGCCTTGTGGATTGGTTTGCTATCTGAACTGTTTTTAATTCATTTCAACAAATTGCCTCTTTTTATTATTTTTTAATTATAATTTTAATGCTTCCTTGACCTGCCTTGAAAAAAATGGGATTAAAACATTTTTTAAAAGAAAGTAAGGAAGCAGATCCTTCTTCACAGAGCCTCTAGCCTCGTTCACTTTTGTCTTGAGTTAATCTCCCTCTTCCATTTGCACTGCTGCTACCGTATCCTACTGGGCTGTGCATTGGGCACATGCTGGCTTAATGTCCTATTATTACTTCTTCTCTTTCTTTTGCTCAACTACTGATCAATGAGGCATTGCAGGTGTTTCTGTGATGAGGCTTCTTCAGCTGTCAAGGCTGCTAACTGGCTTGGAATTTAAAGTCCCCATCTTATATGTGATTGCTGACTGCTACCTCCCTCCCTCTCCCCCTTGCACGTAGCCATTTGCAGATCCAAGGCTAGAAGGAATCCATGCATCCACTGGGCTTGTGAGCCAATTCTAAGGTTGTGTTATTATTTCCTCACCGGGGCAGCATTCCTGGCACAGCAGTTTAACTGCCTCACGTTAACCCCCATGTAACTTCGGCAGCTCTGCGGTGCTCCGTCTCGGTGTCACATTTATGGTGGGTTTAGTATCTCTCCTGCTGTGTGCAAATAAAAACAAATTATAAATAAAATAAAGCCCAGTGTTACATGCTTCAAGAAGTATAAAAAGATCCTTGTGGAGAGTTATCGTGTCCATCATTTAACTAAACTGTATGTATCTCATGTTTTTAATCTTTCCTCATAACTCAGTCCCTCCCAGTTCTTATCTGGCTCACTTATCTGGAAATTAAAAAAATAAAATAAGACTCTCGCAAAGAGGAGAAGTTTAAGGTATCTTTGGAAAGGAGAGATGGGAAAGTGTCGGCTGGGGAACTGTCTAGTAACAAATAATATTCCAAGTGCTTTACAACCCATAATGTGAGAGCATCTCAAAAGTGCTCTGCAGATGTGAGTGAATTAAGGGTCACTGTGTCCCCTACGAGGCTGAGAAGTGGTATAACAAATCTGGAACCAATTATATGGCACTTGCAGCTCACCATCTACCAGAGATGCACATATAACTTTATCTCCTCCTTCACATTCAGAAGTACAGGCCCTGGCCGACGTAGAACTATCTCCCATTACATACCTGTGAGCCTCAAATGGCTTGAGTGCAGTCTGTCTACGAAAAGACTCCCACCAATATAAAGCTCTGAGTCCTAAGATTGTGTGGGTTTCTAGTCCAGGTGTGAACACATGCCATCTGCTGCATCAAACCACCAGTTTATAAAGGTCAGCATTGTTGACTCTGACTGATAGTGGTTCTCCATGGTCTCAGGTAGAGGCCTTTCACATCACCTAGTACTTGCAGATATCAAGAATTGAACCTCGGACCTTCTGGATGCAAAGATGATGCTCTACCACTGAGTTACTGCCTTACTGCTTGGTCCAAGTCCTTTTCTCATAGTAGTATCACAGTGCCAAAATTCTCCATACAAAGAGCCTATTAAGCTTCCTTTTAGGGAGGTTTTATCAGGAAGGGGAAAAAAATCAGAACACTTCCATTATAATTCTCCAGTTTTGCTAGATTTTTAAAATATGTGGCTATTGTTTTAGATTGCTTGAGTGGGAGTTTTAGTTCTGTTTAGTTCTGTTTATATACTGCTTTGTATTTTTTTAAAAAAATACAAAAGTATTTCAGATAGGGATGCCAGTAACCTGGGGGGGAAATGTCTTGCCTCTTTAGTAGAGGCTTAATGTGTGGATATGGGTGGTAGAAGCTTTTCTGAACATGGAGGTAATATCCAGTTAAGCCTCTGTTAAAGTGGCAGGACATTTTTTTCCCTCCAAGTTACTGGCAATTGTAGGTCTAGACATTTTAGAAATATAAAACCATGAGACTTGTGGCCATAGAAAAGTGAAAAACAACAAGACTGAAAAAATCCCACCTCCCTTTGATGATGTCATTTAAGGGATTTGTGCCTTGGAAAAACATTGTGTTAGGATCTATTCAGTCTGGAGATCAGTTGTAATTCTGTGAGATTTGCAGGCCTCAGGAGGAGGTTGGTAACCCTAAACATCTGCCACGTTCAGCACCTCTCCATTGAGCCTGGGCCCAGCATACCTTCCATCCAGCTTTCAGCTGAGGCCATCAGATGGAGGGCAAGAAGCTGCTAGAGTCTCTATTAGGGCTACCAACTTCCATGTGGGCCCTGGAGTTCTTCTGGAATTACAACTGATCGTCAGCTATCCTGCCACATAGTTTATGGGCCCGGGTTCACTTTCATGACCTGTGTGCCAGTTGCTGCCGCATTCCTCTCTCTGCTCTTCTCTCCTCGTTATCTCTGACCTTGTAGCCTGCTGATGTAGTGTCTTCCCATCAATTAACGGTGTGACTAGTTTCGTTTCCCAGACTTGGCTCTAACTGCTCTGGTCCTCCTTCCCACCCGCAGGAGTCAGGCCAATTGGCCATTTGAATACCCTATATTTATATCTGCTTTTTAGATGGTAGTTATTCCTAACAGTGAACATGTTCCTGCAACCATAGTACTAGCAATAAAGTATAACCTTTCCAGAAGCATTTACTCAATTGTTTGACTGTGGGTCCTGACACTGATCTCCACACTGCAGAGATCAGTACTCCCGGGGAAGGTGAGTTTTGTGGTATACCATGCAGATAGAAGACCTAGAGTGGCCAAAGAGGGTAAACTCTATGGCATCACATCCCTGCTGAGTTCCCTTCCCTCCATAAACATTGGCCTCCCCAGGCTCTGCCCTCAGATCTCCAGGAATTTCCCAAGCCAAAGCTGGCAACCCTAACTTGGACAGAAGAAGAGAACCCATCACAATATTTGGCTGCTCAGTATAAAAGTGGCAACCTATTATTGGAAGGAGGGTTGTTTTTACCAATTGCCACTATACTTTGAAGGAGGAATAGCCAGAGCAACATAGATAGGCAGGCTTTATAAACTGGGGAAGGAAAGCTGAAACATCTGCCCACTAGCTGCAAGTGTGTTGCTAGTTTGTCATATTCTGTAAGCTGTCTTGAAGACCATATATAGTAAAAGGGCAAGGTAAAAATATGATGAATGAGAGACCACACTCAGCTTTGCGGTCTTCAAAGACCTCCCAAGCTCAATACTACAGTGACAGCAATCATAGGTAAGATAGTCATTACTGAAGTGGATGGACCCTGATTGGATTCAGAATACATGCATTAAAAAAGCATAAATTGGTCATCTATCTACCAATCAACTCACATACCCTGGCCTTCCTCTGGGAATGTCAGTGCTCCTCCTCATCTTCCCTACTCAGCCATGTACCACTGCAGTCTTCCTGTGCATATATACTTGGCTTGCAGGTACTAACCTCTAAGTAAACATGCATAAGATTGGGCACAGAGTAGGGTTGCCAGGTCCCTTTGTCTTGCTGGTGGGGGGATTTGGGGGGCATTCCGGGAGTGGGTGGGGACATCGGGGGCAGTAGGGCCATGGGGGACCCATCACCCTCCAGCCCCTGTGGAGCAACCAGCTAAGAGGCCAAAGCAGAGGGCTCAGGAGCAAGGAGCAAGGCCAGGAACATGGAAGGCAGCCCCGGAGTGAGGAAGATGGCAGCGGAGAAATCAAGCAAGGCTGGGAACTTTGCGGGCAGTGGCAAAGAGCAGAAGGACCACCCAAACTGCTTGATCATGCTGGGAAGTGACAGCAAAAATGGCATGCCAACGAGGATGCCTAATGGAGTCCAGGGCCAGCAGCAAGCAAATGCCGAGGTGTGAGGCTGGGACAGGTCCCAGGAGGGAGGCTGGCATTGGCAGGGATCTGCTAATGGAAGGCGGACTCGGGATGGCAGTGCGGTCTGGGATGGATGAGACGGGGAGCGAATGAGGAGAGAAGCAGGGAAATAAAGGGAGAACCTCCAAGGATGGTCAGGGAGGAGGAGATGGACAGATGGGCCCTTCACTTCCCTGCCTGTAGAGGAGAGTGTGAGCTGGGGAAGAGGAGGCTGTGGGTTCTGTAAATCCCCTCGATTCCCTATAAGGAATCTATGAGGCCTCAGAGGAGTGCCTAGAAGGGTGGAGGGTGAGGCATGAAAACTGGAGCAGGGCAGGAGCAGCCCTGACAGATGCGATGACATCACTTCTGTGTGACATCAGCATTTGGGGGTGTGGTTTCTGTGGCTGGTCAACCGTCTGGTAGCAGGTAAAATCCCGCAAAACTGGAGAATTCCCTGCCTGGACCTGGAGAACAGCAACCCTAGCACAGAGGCCAGCTTAGAAAGAAGACTGAGAACTCATTTACACTAACTTTTCTTTCTTTCTTTTTTATGCAAAGTTGGCCATGGCTAATGCAAATGCATTTGAATTTTTCAGAGTCTCCTGTATTATTTGTTTCACCTGCACTGTTTGTTCTTCAGCCAACTCTGATAATTACCTCTTGTATCCCCATCCGCACTGATTTTCCTTAACGGCACAGGGAGATTAAGAAACATTCCTCTACTTTCTCTCATCCTCATTAAATCTTTCCCCCCATTATCTTTCTCTCCTCCATCCTGAGACCAAACTTAAAAAAAAGAAAACTCTTTAATGTGTTTTTCTAAAAAAGAATACTCTTTGAAAATGATACAGTCACTTTCACCCTTTTTTCACTTGTTTTTTTTTTAAATCACAAATTAAAAAGGTGTGTGTGTGCATGTGTTGATAAAAGTCACAGGAGTTGCTGTCTGCAGATGATTAGGCAAATGGCCTTGCTTGCTTTAGATAGGGAAATTCGCCAAAGATGCTCTTGCCTTTTTTAGATTGTAATGACAGCCAGAGGGACTTGTTTTCTCTGCCAGCTATATCTCATCACCCAGGCCTGAGTCTGAAGGGAATAAGGGATTGGGCCATGGTTATACCCTGTAGTTAGATCCAGAAGTGCAGCCATGCATGCTGGGTAGGATTCAACTTTCCGGCTTCAGCTTCTCCAATACTGTTTTGTAAACTTAGAAGGGAGGTGGCATGTGGTTGCTAAAGTTCTAGAGAGCCACTGTTTTATAACTAGAAAAGTTCAATCAACTGCTGCTTCAGTTTTCCACCCATCTACAAATTGTGATCAGCACCTATGGACAAACTGTGTTTAATAAATGTTCTGTCATCCAAAAAGAAACCCATCTTTGGCCTTTTATTTAATCCCTCAAGGCATATACATGTGTGATATGTGCCCCACATCATCTCTGCCAGATCATGAGACCATCAGCTGCCTTGCAGGCTCCTACAGATGATCAGATGGGAAGTCTGTCAAGTAGGCCTCTGTGTACACAGTATAGATTCTACAAGCTAGTTTGGTTATTATTATTATTATTTATTAACTTATTAATATAGTTTTGTTCCCACATCCCTGGACAGAGGGAAATCCACTCCAAAGTCAATTTCCATTGCAACACTGACAGCAGAAAAAAAATTCAAAATCACCTGCAAGATGAAGGAAAAGATTTGCAACCTACCTAGTTATAGCAGACATCAAGATGTCCCATGCTGAGACTTACAAACTGAATCACCTTTGAAAAAACATCATTTGTCTCTACTTGTTAGAATTTTGTAGATCAAGTGGAAGCAGGGAGTCAGTTAAAGAAATTTTAGTCAACTGATCATCGGAGTATTAATTGACTGGAGGTTTAAAGACCCTGCAAAGAACAGAATTATGTTTATCAGTTCAAGTAAACATGAACCAGATGAACTATGGGTTGAAACCAGAGATATTATCAAGGAAGAATGCACAAAGACTATTCCTGTAGTGAAAAGAAATTAAAAGCCTCGATGGATGTCTGATGAAACTCTTAAAGTTGCTAAAAATAGACAAGAAGCAAGAGTAAAAGGTTCCAGAAACAGAATCAAAAGCCTAAACCCAGCATTCCAGGGACTCACACATAGAGATAAAGAGAACTAGTATAATAACCAGTGTAAAGAAATAGAAGAGACCAACAAAAAAGGAAGAACAAGATATGTGTTCCACAAGATCCAAGAAATCAAAGGGAAATTTTAAACATGTTTAGGCATGCTTGAAAGATCAACACGGAAATAAATAATTGAACAGGACAAAATAAAAGAAATATGGAAACAGTACATTGAAGATCTATACAAAAGAGATGAAAAAAAATGACAGATTCCATCCAAGAAGAATCTTTTTAATAACCTACAGTTTTAGAAAGTGAAGTGAAAGCTGCACTGAGAGCAGTTGGGAGAAACAAATCACCAGGAGAAGATAGGATATCAACAGAGTTATTCCAAGCCACAGAAATTGAGTCCCTCAAAATCTTAGGATTGTGATAACAATTATGGGAACTAAACAGTGGCCCACAGACTGGTATCTCAATTTGCATTCCAGTTCCAGAAAAGGAGACATCAAAGACTGCAGCAACTATTGGACCATTGCATTGATTTCTCACACAAGTAAAGTGACGCTCAAAATCTTACAACAAAGATTGTTACCATATATGGAATGAGAAATGCCAGATGTTCAAGCTGGATTCAGAAGAGAAAGAGGAGGAGGAGGAGGAGGAGATTGGATTTATACTCCGCCCTTCACTCAGAGTCTGAGAGCATTTTACAAACTCCGTCCCCTTCCCCTCCCCACAACAGACACCCTGTGAGGTAGGTGGGGCTGAGAGAGCTCTTTCAAGAACTTCCCTTTCAAGAACAGCTCTTGTCAGAACTATGGCTTGCCAAAGGTCATCCAACAGGTGCAAGTGGAGGAGTGGGGAATCAAACCCGGTTCTCCCAGATTAGAGTCTGCACACTTAACCACTACACCAGATTGGCTCTGAGATCATATTGCAAATTTATGTTGGTTGCTTGAGCATATGAGAGAATTTCAGAAGAAAATCAGGTTGTGTTTCAAAAATTACAGCAAAGCTTTTGACTGTGTGGATCATGAAAAAGCCATGTTTGGTTTTAAAAGAAATGGGTGTGCCACAGCAGCTGATTGTTTTGATGCTGTGTATTCTGTAATCTGGACAAGAGGCTACTGTTAGGAGAGAATATGGAAAAACAGAATGGTTTCCAATTGGCAAAGGTGTCAGACAAGGATGTATTTTATCTCCCTGTCTCTTCGATCTATATTCAGAACATATCATAAGGAAAGTGGATTAGATTTAGATGACGGTGGAGTGAAAATTGGTGGGAGGAATGTTAATTTGAGATATGCAGATGGCATGACATTACTGACAGAAAACAGTGAAGACTTGAAATGACTACTGCTGAAGGTTAAAGCAGAAAGTGCCGAAGCAGGATTACAGCTGAACATCAAGAACACAAAAATAATAACTACTGGGGAATTACACAATTTTAAGGGTAACAATGAAGAAATCGAAATTGTGCAAGATTTTCTATTCCTTGGTTCCATCATCAACCAAGAGGGAGGCTGCAACCAAGAAATCAGAAGGAGATTGAGACTGGGAATGGTAGCCAAGAAGGAGCTAGAAAAGATTCTTAAGTGTAGGGGTGTGTTTCTGGCAATGAAGATCAGGTTAATTAATGCCATGATATTCCCCATTACTATGTATGGGTGTGAAAGCTGGAAAATGAAGAAAGCTGACAGGAAAAAAGCTGATTAATTTGAAATGTGGTGTTGGAGAGTTTTACAGATACCATGGACTGCCAAAATAACGAATAAGTGGGTTCTAGACCACATCAAGCCTGAACACTCCCTGAAAGTTAAAATGACTAAACTAAGGTTATTGTACTTTGGTCACATTATGAGAAGACAAGGCTGAGTTCAGACTGGCAGTTTGAAGTGGGAGGGAGTCGTGGCAAAAAAGACCGGTCACACTGCACTGACTGATGTGGGAGCATACCAGGGAGGAGGCGCAAGGGAGCATTCACACTGTTGGCCTGGAAGTGTGGCTGTAAGCGGCCTTTTCTGGTAATCCGGTTATGTGCGCTTATGCACTCATGCACATAAGCACATTCCTACCGGATTGCGGCTTTTCTTGTTCACACTTCCAGGAAGCGGGATGGACGCAGGATAATCGCACTTTCCAGGGTTTGATACCACTTTCATCTGGTATCTTTTAAACTTGGGAGGGAAGCATTACAAGATGGGCTGAGTACGGCTGGGGAATGCCTGACAGATGTGCCTGTGTGAATGACCCCTTTAATCCGTTTATGAAACGTTTCTGGCTCATGCCTATATTGGTGCAAACTGCCAGTCTGAAGAAAGCAGTGCCCCTCAGTTTGCAACACATGAGCAAGGCTGTTAATGACAGGACATTTTGGACAATGTTAAATTATAGGGTTGCCATAAATCGGAAGTAATTTGATGGCACCTAACACATAACTTACAAAGTGTTCACTCTAAGCTGAGTTAGAGTGAGCTAGCTCACAGTTTCTTAACCTCCAGCTCACACATTTTTGTCTTAGCTCAGGATGGATGGCTCCAGTGCAAACTAATTTATGCAGTAGCCAAATTGCTCACTCACAACTTTAAAGGCAGTAGCTCACAAAGTAGAATTTTTTCTCACAAGACTCCACAGCTTAGAGGGTGCATTGATAATGATAAAAAGCATATTAGGGAAGAAATAAGAAACAATAAAACTATTGTTGTAAGCCTGGAGTCAGTACAAAGGCTAATGGGAAAGAATCCCATTTTTCTTGCCCTTCTCCCTAATTGCAAAAGATGAAGGGATCTCACAGACCTTGTGTTAGAACATAAGAACATAAGAGAAGCCATGAACATAAAAGAAGCCATGTTGGATCAGGCCAATGGCACATCCAGTCCAACACTCTGTGTCACACAGTGGCCAAAACCCAGGGGCCATCAGGAAATCCACCAGTGGGGCCAGAACTCCAGAAGCCCTCCCACTGTTGCCCCCAAGCACCAAGAATATAAAGTTTCACTGTCCCAGACATTGTGTTCTATCTAAACCTTGTGGTTAAGAGCCACTGATGGACCTCTGCTCCATATGTTTATCCAATCCCCTCTTGAAGTTGTCTATTGTAGTTACCACCACTTCCTGCAGCAGTAAATTCCATGTGTTAATTACTCTATGCATGAAGAAATACTTCCTTTTATTTGTTCTAAGCCTACTGCTTTCATTGAGTGACCACAAGTTCTTATATTGTGAGAAAGGGAGAAAAGTATTTCTTTCTCTACCTTCTCTTTCCCATGCATAATTTTGTAAACCTCTATCATAGAGAGGAAAAAAATGAAATGGAAAAGGTATGGGAGAGTGGAGGGGGAAAAGATATCTCTAAAATGTATAAAGTGTTGTTAAAATGGTATACAGAAGATGAGACTGTGAAAGAGCAAATGTTAAAATGGGCAATAAATATGAACAAGGAAATTGACATAGAAACCTGGGAATATTTGTGGAAAAATGCTATTAAGATATCACCCTGTACCAATGTTAGAGAGAATTGTTATAAAATGATGTATAGGTGGTATATGACCCCAAAGAAAATTGCAAATATGAACCAGAATATGTCAAATAAATGTTGGAAATGTAAAAAACATGAGGGCTCATTTTACCATATGTGGTGGACTTGTGAAAAAGCTACACTCTTTTGGACAAAAGTCCACAAAGAAATGCAAAAAATACTTAAGTGCTCTTTCAAGAAAGCGCCTGAAATTCTGCTTTTGGGACTAAAAATGGAAGAAGTTAACTCGACTAAAAGGACTTTATTCTGGTACCTTATTACAACAGCGAGGATGATTTATGCACAATTTTGGAAGACTGAGAAAGTACCAGAAATCGAAGACTGGATACAAAAAGTTCTGTTCATGGCAGAAATGGATAAAATTACAAAGAAGTTGAATAATCAAGAAGACAACGTGTTTTTTCAAGAATGGAATGACTTTAAAATATATCTGGAAAAGAACTGGGATGTAAAACAAAACTTAATATGTTTAGATCAATATTAAGTCAAATGATGTTATCTTGAGGTTGTATGATAACAAATGATGTATTAATGATATAATGAAATTTGTGTGAAGGGGGAGAAGCATTGCGGGAAGCCATTGGAGGGAGGGGAGGAAGGGAATGGGGTAAACAATGGACTGAATGATTTAATTTTTATATGTTATGTTCCTAAGAAAATAAAATTTGTTTACCAAAAAAAAAAATACCCTAACCTCTTTAACCTTTCTTCATAGGGAAGGTGTTCCATCCCCTTAATCATTTTAGTTGCTCTTTTCTATAACTTTTCCAATGCTGTAATATCTTTTTTGAGGTGCAGTGACCAGAACTGTATGCAGTATTCCATATGAGGCCACACCATAGATATATAAAGGGGCATTATGATACTGGCTGATTTGTTTTCAACCCCTTCTTAATAATTCCCAGCATAGAATTTCCTTTTTTATTGCAGTCGAACACTGAGTCGACATCTTCAGTGAGTTATCTACCATAACTCCAGGATCACTCTTCTGGTCACTGAAGTTGTCGACAGTGTATAGAGTCACAAAGGAGAATTTCTTGAGTGAGTTCCATTGTACATGCACAACATGCTCATTGGACAAGATTAACTGGGGAGAAGACTAAACAAGCCCAACAAGAAGCCCAAGATTTTTAATTGATCACTTAATCATTATTACAAATTGCAATTATAGGCTGGGTTTGTTTTGTAATATTGCATACCTGTCAAAATAGCAGTAACATTTTAATGTAAAGTTTTACCATTATGCAGTGAAGTCACTAGTTCTGTACAAGTAATGATCAGAGAAGGAAATCCGCAGACCATTAGTGAGAGTAGATACTTAGCACCAGAGCGGAGAGATTTCGCCACTGTGCCATTCTGATTTACTGAGCTGTTGTGCAACATCACCAGTGGTGGAAGCCTAAGAGATGCTTCTTTCCACTGGGACAGAAGCACTTTATTCTTTTATCAAAGAGAATTTGGATTGAACATCTAAATCCCTTTAAAACAGAAAAGGCTTGATCTTCTCTGCATTGAGGGCCTTTGATGTGAAATCCCTTCTAAGGTCCTGGTGAACTAAAGCTGGTTTTTGCTGTTGGCCCACTTCCTTTCCCTCTTGAATCCTATGAGCAGTGGCAAGAGGGTTGGAGGTTCACTGTATGCTGCACTCAAGGCAAATAGATTTCATGTAGTTTAAGTGTACTGATAACAATCTGGGACCAGTTGGATCAGTAGTACTACATAAAAGAAAGAAGCCTCATCAGCAAAGTCAGATAACAATCTGGGACCAGTTGGATCAGTACTACATAAAAGAAAGATGCCTCATCAGCAAAGTCTGGAATCTTCTGTCACCATGTTAGGATTTTAAACCTACATTAATCTGAAGCATCTGGATACTTTACAAATCTACCCTGAGATAGAAGTTCGTCTCTCCCATTGGTTTCATTGAGATCTGCAGCTGCTCAGCATCTCTGCCAGGGATTGGGTAATTTTATTTATGTTGAGCCAAACACTGAAATAAGATAAATATCTGTGCACTTCATAGAGCCTTTGTAGATAGCAGTTTCTTCTCCTCAATAATTTCATTGCTATTTGTTAAAAACAATTCTGAACATCAGTAAGAGGGTCACATCAACCATATTCATTAATATTCCTTTGCTTATTTGAACTAATAGAATGTCTTATGTTCAGTCTGAGTCAAGGATATTCAACTGGACATTGTGTTTTCCCCTGTTCTCATCTGACACTCTTGTTCTGGTGAGCAAATCATAATGAAATATATGTAATTGGTTTGGATCTCTTTCACAGGTGAGGGAATAACAGGGCTCTTAGAAGGGAGAAGCATTTAAGAAATAATATGCATGCATAGGGTTGTAATTTTGAAGCAGCCAGGAAGATGAATGCCAGATTGACTTTGCATGGTTGTAGCCAAGCTAGCATTTCTGTTTCCTTTGACCTGAAGATACAGCTTTGACTGTAGAAATTTTGACCTCGTTTTACCAGGCAGGAGCCAACCAAGTCAGTAGAAAGAGTTATAATTAAGTTAGCTTTTATTTGCTTCACAGTTCAATCCTAAACAGAGTTACACCCTTCAAAATTAATTGAAGTCACTGGGCTTAGAAGGATGCAACTCTGTTTAGGATTGCACTGTAAGTCTTCAGTTTCTACTATGTTAGCCAAATTGCCTTGTTCTTTTATCAATATGGGGGGTTATGACTTATAAATTGGCAATAGGCCAGTACGGGAGCAAGCACCAGTGTATACAGAGGTCCTGCTTCTAACCAGTCATCAGACTTAGACTGAATTCAGAGTAGAATTAATATTGTTTTATTAAATGTATCTCAACCACACAAAATCATAAACACGCTTCACATGTACAGTCCTAAGAAACTTAGATAGAAAGGGTAAAGCAACGGTCGCATTAGCAGGAATAATCGTTGGTGGGTTATATTTACCTGTCCTCAACGGATGAGCATTCCTCAGGAAAAATAGAAGGAGAATATAAGGAATGGGGTTCGTGTACCTGAACCAGCAAGCCACGTGGAAACTCATCGGTAGCACTAAAACCGAGAGTACAGGGAGCGATATAGAAAGTATAGTGCGGGGAAAGAGAGAGAGAGCGAGGGGCAATGGCTGCACTCCTTTAAGGAGGGTACCTGGAGGGGGAGGGCGATGCTGGCCACATCCCCTTGGTATGCCTCTAGTTAGTCCATCCCAAAAACACACTTATTGGGTAAAGGGAACAAGGGGAGGGGACAAGGAGTGGTCAATATTCAGAGCTAGTAACTTAGACGGAATAGTGGCACCTGGATGAAGAGGGTTATGAGTCACCGGGCTAGGGTTTCTTGATGGGTTTAGCCGAGCCTGTTGATGGGTGAGAGATTGGTTTCCAAGCAACCATATGTAGAACCTCTCGGTTAGGTGCAGTCTTGTAAGTAGATGTATGGGTGAGTGTGGGGGGGTTGCCTGCGTGTGTCAGAGGGAGCTCCTTATGGTGTTTGGAGATTCTTTGTTCTTGGGCTTGGCATGGCATGGCATGGTGTTCAACTCCTTCATGCAGGCAGGGAACCGGTCCATCTTGCAGCAGGTAAGAGGGCAGGTAACCTTGGAGAACCAATTGGAACACCTACAGCAAGGAAGACTTTCTTCTCTTATGTGTGTATTCTCAACTGGTATCTCATTGAGTCACCATGCAGTACAGTCCCTTAAGCAAAGGTTTGCACTGTCCATATTATCACTTGTGGCTTATACAGTCCATAAGAGCACATTAAGTGCCTTGCAGGGCAATATTTGGGGTTCACATCTCAGAAGTGGAGGACACAAACTTCAGAAAAGCAATTTCTGTACTTGTATAAAATTATATTTGTGCTGTGCCCAGCATTATGGGATTTTTGATTTGACATGAGACTGAATATAGTATTGAAATGATAAATACTATAAATAGGGATATACAGTCATTCTCATTGCTTGCTAGAGTGGTGCTCCAAACTGGACGAAAATATCCTTCCTGCCACCTGAGGAAGAAATTCTTGTGTTAACACAACTGTTGACAATATATTGTGGGGCTAGTGCTCTATCAGCTCCTCATAGGGTTGCCAGGTCTGGGTTGGAAAATACCTGGAGACTTTGGGGGTGGATCCAGGAGAGGGCGGGTTTTGGGGAGAGGAGAGGCCTCAGGGTGGTACAATGCCATAGAATTCACCCTCCAAAACAGCCATTTTCTCCAGGGGAGCTGATCTCTGTCAGCTGGAGATCAGTTGTAAAAGTGGGAGATCTCCAAACCCCACCTGGAGGCTGGGAACCCTAGCTTCTCATCCTGGACAGTGCATTCCATGGCCATCTAAGAGTCTCTCTGAGCTCTGAAGCCCACATGAGCTGTGGACCTTCCACATTAGGTTTTCCTGTACTCCCACCTATAGCCCTGAAGCTACCTACTCCTGCCTGTCTCTTCCTGTGCCCCATCCTACAAAACTGGTGGGCTTTTTTTGGCAATGTCAGTGAAACTCTTTCCAAATGAAGCTGGGCATTCATCCCGAGCACCCATGCTTTCAAGATGGCACCATGCTAAGATGGCGCCACTGCTGGAAAACTTTTGTACGGTGTGTATGCCCTGTTGGCAGCTTTTTCTTTTTTTATTTAACAATTTCTAAAAAAAACTCCAAATAACAAATCAACAAATAAATCAAAAGCCAAATCCATCGAAGCAGACCAACTCTGGTATCTTCTTTATCAGAAAATATGTATCAAACATCTTTCTGCCCATCATTTTACCCTTTTGCCAGTCTTGCCTGTCTTCTATTTTAAATACATTCACACACATATATATGCAATTAAATGCAAGCTTTGAGTTTTCACCTGGGAAAGTGGAAGGATAAGGTGAGCTAAGCTTTTAATTATGAGTACCCATTTTGGGAGGCAGGGAATTTGAGCTGAAGACAGATGCTGTAGCTCAACTTAATCCCATTTTGCAGGAAAACGGGGAGGGGGAGAGGAACCATGAATATCCCTGTAGAGTGGCATTACTATTTAGAAAATTATTCTCTCCCCCCCCCTTTTTCCTGATCCTTTCTCTCTTGCCAAACAAAAAGTAGACATAAATTCACTGTGACTGCAAAGGTGAAATAACAATGCTCTGAAACATATGTGCACACACAAGATGGAGATGTTCCTCTCAGCTGAGACCTTTTTGTTGCAAACTGTGACCATTGATGAGCAGAGGAAGTATGGGGGGGGGGGAGCCAGCATCAGTGGTCAAACCAGCAGCTTATTTAGCTTGAACATAACTGGATTTGTCTGCATCATCCTTGTTAGCTTGACTTTCCCATCCCTACTCCCTCTCCATTATTTGTTAACCACAATTCTACTCCAGTCATTGTCTCCCATACCATTGGATTTTATATTGTACATTCTTTGGGCCACAAACCTATCTTTTTGCTTATATTATTCTGTAACATGCTTACAATTTCCATTGATTGCACTATGCAGCAAAATATAGTATCTTCCATTTTGTGGTATACAGTTTTTACGATTTATAAATAGGGTTGCAATTTAGGTATGGGAAGAGGGCAGGATCTCTTTTTTGTGTTGCAGGCTACGTTCTATACATAGTTTAACTGCTATACATGATTTTGTGTCATCTTTCCATTTTAAGCACTTCATAAATAATAGTAAAGTGGTCTTCTATGTCCATTAGGCATGCCAAAGGCCACTCTGTAGCCCATGGGCCCTTCCTCCAAAGTTGCCCAATTTACACCAGTGCCCTTTCAGTACTAAGGTTTGGTATCCATTTAAAAAAGAATAAAGCAAAGCTGGTAAGAGTTGCATCAGTGAAATTACCTGTAATGCTTGCTTCTAGACTACACTGGACTACTAAATGCAATGAGTCTGTGTTCATTAGAAGCTGGGGTCTTCCTTTCTTTTGTGCCTGTCCAAAAAGAAATACGAAACCATTTTGTCACACTTTTGATTTTAAGCCACTCCTCACTAATCTCTTCCTTCCGGGTTGGCTTGTTTTGGTAGTACATTGGGGCATGGCAGAAATGATGTTTCTTGCCATCTACTGAGATGGCATGATCCAGGTAAGATACAGAATTGTGTTTTCTCTTCAGGTGTCCAAAAAAAGAAATAATGGGAACAAAGAAAGCAACTGCCATTCTCAGCAGAGTTACGTCCTTCTAATCCCATTGGCTTCAGTGGATTTAGATGGGTGTAACTCTGCTTAGGACAACACTGTAAACTGGTCAGATTGTTGGCAGTGGATGTGCTTGTCTTTCTTCCTTCAGACTACTGGAGCGATATAAAAAATGGCCTGAACAAGAACTGAAATTAACTGGTCCCCAGGAATTATCTTTCAACACTTCTCTTCTGTTTTTGATAGTGTGTAGTCTTTGAAAAGTTATCGCAGTATGCAAATATTTAATGCTCAGCCAAAAGTTTTGACTGCATCTGACAGACAACATGCACTAATAGTTGACAGTATTTGACACAGTTAACACTGGATGGTGTCCGACAGCTGACATACAATCAACATCGTACAATGCCGTATTGTCAGGCCCAGTTGTTCTGCAGCTGGGGGCAGGGTGACGCAAAAGGGGAGAGGGAGAGGCTATGGCAGTCTGGGGAGAACAAGAGCTGATGTTTTACTCACTAAGACCAGGGAGCAATCCTGACGTCAAGCCTTTGGAGTGCTCAAGCGGTATCCCGCATCTACTGTGACATATTGGGTCAAGGAGGCTTTCTTAGCTGTTGTGGCTTGCAGTTCCTTTCATTCACCAGACCTGGGGGGAGGGGTTGTGAATCCCAGCATGACATTTGTCAGGTCATAAGTTCAAGTCTTGACACAGACAGGTAGTAACCAGGGGTTTTTTTTACATTATTTGACAGCTAACATAATGCTAGTAAGTCTTTCACTGAGTCTTGGTTGGAGATTGGCTCAGTATGTACAAGCTTTCTTCTTCAGCATTTATAGAAAGCTCACCTCTATTTCCGAGTTCTCTGCCAGTTTGTGATATTGACACATGCATGCAAATGGTGCCTGGCGTGTCCTGTGAGCTCCTAGGAATTAATGGTGCAGTTTTATTTATCTTGTATTTGTTACGCAGCTGCAGCCTTTGGAAAGCCATTCAGAAATTCACTCCCCCCCCCACAGAGCAACACACATAAACAATGCTGTCAGTTTTGGATTGGGGGATTCCTGGAGATTTGGAGGTGGAGCCTGTGGAAGGCAGAGCTTGGGGAGGGAGCTCAGCAGGGATGTGATGCCATTTCCTCCGGGGGAATCTCAGAAATACTCCAGGCCTTACCTGGAGGCTACCAAAAAAAAAGCTGCAATCGTGCAAATGCGCTTATATTCTAACAATACTGTACTTATGTTCTTACAGTAATACAAAAATACAAAGAATGGTTTAACAGTATACAATGTCTATAATGTTTCAACCCTAGATTGAAATTTGCACGATTGCAGCTTTCTTGTTATTTGTTGGTGACCATAGGAGCTGCACCCCCCACTGTATGTTGACTTACCTGGAGGTTGGCAACCCTATGCTATACCTGGACCGGGAGAAGGTTTTAGATTTGGATGAAGGGACAACAACCATAAAACTTTTGCAGCAAATGATCAAGAGAATTAATCCAAATAGAGAAGATACAGACTGAACAAAAGCCTGCTTGGCTGCGTGATTTACAGTAGACTCCTCCGGTCTATGTCCATTGAAATCAATGGGTTTAGACCAGAGTACATGCATTAGTTTTCACTGCTGCTTATGAAGTTCACTGTTCACAGCAATCAATGAGAGTTTCATCCAGAGCAAAGAGGTAAAAATAGTTTTTCGTATGCAGCTACCAAACTGGATTTCGATGCTTGATCTGCTAAACACTGGCTGTACTGACTGTACAAGCACAGAATCCTGTGTGACATTTTTAGCTAGAGAAGTTCTGGCAAAATTATGCATGCTTTCTAATATAGCTGAGCATTATGAGATCAGTACCATCACTATTGAATTTGTGATCTGACACACACTAACCATCTGCATTTGACACAGCCACATTGCAATAGCATGCTATTCATAAAACCTGGCACCCTGTATCCACCAATTAGGAAGCACCTTCTTAAATCTAACAAGATGAGTTTCAGATATTTTTTTTTGTCCTTTGAATCTAAAGTGACATTTCAGTGTCAAAATGTGCATTTTGAATCTTGATGTCAAAATATTTAATATCAAAGCATGAATTGCAAATTTGTACAATTCAATGAACTTCCACAGTTTTCAAGAATTATGAAATATTTTTCTAGAATCTAGAATAATTTCCAGGTGATGCTCTAGGCTGTTAGTGTCTGTGGTTTTTTACCATAGGGACTAAAGGATATTCCTTAGAACATCACTAAGTCGAGGCCATTTTCCCCCACTCCTCAGTTCCTTTTGTTGTTGTTGTTCAGTCGCACAGTCGAGTCCGACTCTTCGCAACCCCATGGACCACATCACACCAGTCCCTCCTGTCTTCCATCATGCTTCGGAGTTTGTTTAATTTCAAGTTCATTTCTTCAACAACACTATCTAACCATCTCATCCTTTGCTGTCCCTTCTTTGTCCTTCAATCTTTCCCAGCATCGGGGTCTTCTCCAGTGAGTGCTCCCTTCTCATTTGGTGGCCAAAGTATTTGAGCTTCAGTTTCAGCATCTGGCCTTCCAGGGAACAGTGAGGGTTGATTTCTTTTAGGATTGACTGATTTGATCTCCTTGGAGTCCAAGGGACTCTCAAGAGTCTTCTCCAGCACAATAATTCAAAAGAATCTATTCTTCGGCGCTCAGCTTTCCTTATAGTCCAACTCTCGCAGCCATACAGTACTACTGGGGATACCATTGCTTTGACCATACGGACTTTTGTTGGCAGGGTGATGTCTCATGGGTGGGGAATTGGGGTTGGGGGCTCGCTTAGAAGGCTGTCACTCTGCTTAGGGTGGCACTTTGCATCACTGCTTCTGAGGACTGTTCAGATAAAATGAGAGAAGCCACAGTCTGTTCTGAGCTCTTCAGATAAGCTAAAAAATATTTTATATTATGTATCTACATCACATGCCTCTTTGTTATGTAATAACTACGGCCTTTGTACCACCCACTACTAAGGGCTGGTCTATCTCCTTACCTATATAGAACCCCAAGAAATAATTACTGCTTCCAGAAAATGTTAAGTAGCTCACTGTGACATCTGCTGATTAATTTCCATAATGCAGCTACACCTCAATAACCTGCACAACTTACAGTCAAATGACCCAGCCAAACCTGCAGTTTCATGTAGATGGATGGTACAGTTTAACTTTGAGTTTCTCCTTAACTGTTTAATCTTTTCTAAAAATGTCATCTTCCTAGGCATTTCATTACTTGCTTTCAGTGGTTTTCTTGATTCTGTCAGGAAACTGGCCTGTTCTTATTTTTAACCTTCAGTACAATAATACACCCAAGGGCCCCTTCACACCTAACAACCTCCCTACATGTTACTCTCTGAATGCTTATTTACAAACCATTTGCTGTTCATGACAGTTTATGGGACTCAAAACAAAAATTTTAAGCGCTGCTGCTGAAGGGATCATTGGGACACAGTTCTGTTGAATGGTGGATCATTTTGTGGAAAAACAAGAAATATGGTATGATAATGTCACAGAAAGCTTGAGTGTATGCCTTATGCCTTTGCAGAGGCAGCAGCCAGGGGGAAGAGGGGAGGGAGGGAAAGAATTCTGGAAGCCTAAGAGCCAGTGTTGTTTAATGGTTAAAGTGTTGGATTAGGAGCTGGGAAATTGAAGTTCGAATCCCCACTCTGCCATGGAAGCTTGCTGGGTGACCTTGGGCCAGTCACACAATTTCAGGCTAGTCTACCTCACAGGGTTGTTTTTGTGAAGATAAAATGGAGGAAAGGAGAATTATGTAAGCCACCTTGGGTCCCCATTGGGGGAAAGGTGAGGTATAAATGAAGGAAATAAATAAAATTGTTTGAAAGAGAAGTTAGTTTGATACATGGCCTGTGGCAACCATTATTGAAAGAGTAGTCCCACAACTTATTATCTCTGATCGGTTAAAACAAAAATCAAAACCTTTTGTTGTTCTCACAAACTGAAATCTGGCATCTCTGAAAAATATTCTGCCTGGTTGTTGTTTTTTTAATTAAGAAATAACAACACAGTAACACTAAAACAACAATTGTAACAGTACTTCTAAGGTGTTTGAGTAAGCTGCAAGGCTACATTACAAACAGGGTTGCCAGCTCCGGGTTGGGACATACCTGGAGATTTTGGGGGTAGAGCCTGAGGTTTGGTATGGGGAAGAGACTTCAACAGGGTATAATGTTAGCCAAATTGCCTCCAATTATTAATGATCTTTGGTGAAGTATGATATCACGCAAGGCAATAGGCAAATAAGGGAGCAAGCAGCTATGTATACAGGGGTCCCGCTTCTTCCAGACGCACCAGAAATAGACTCAAAGGCTGGCTTCAGTATAAAATGGTTTTGTTTACTGAAGATATCTCACAAACATACAATAATTCAAACACACTCACAATTACACAGATCTAGGAAAATTAGAGAGAAGAGGATAGCACATTCGCATTAGCAGGATAATCGTTGAGGGGTAATACTTTACCTGTCCTCGGTGGGATGAAGCGATCCTTAGGAAAAATGAGGGAGACTATGGGGTAATAGGGTCGTGTTCTGAACCAGCAGAGACACGTGGAGACTCTGACAGCGCTATCCAAGAGACGTGGAGGTGGGGTGGGTGTAGAGGTCAGGAGAGAGAGAGAGAGCATGGTGGGTTGCCCTCTTTTCTGAGGGGGCTTGGGAGGTGGGCTAGGCTGGCAACATCCCCTGGCACACCTCTTATTAGTCCGTCCCCAAAAGTATCCTGATTAGAACTGGGTTCAGGGGGAAGGGTCTAAGGGAGTGGACAATGTTGAGATCCAGTAACTCTGGGCAGGGCAGTGGCACCTGGAGGGATGATGACTCATGTGGCCAGAGTCATTGTTATTGATGTTCCTCTATTGTCTCATGACTGTAGCTTCAGCTAGGTGAGGCTGAGTGGGGGAAGGGGAATGTTGCCTACGTGTACAGGAAGAAACTCCACATGGAGTTTGAATTCTCTGTCTTTGTTCTTCTGCCTTGGCATGGCATCTGTCTGGCTTTCAGTGCTTCATGTGGCTAGGGAGCTGGTCCATCTTACAGCAGGTAAGAGGGTAAGTAACCTCAGGCACTGTAGGCGCATCATCTCAAACAAAGGCTTCCCTCTTCTGGGTGTGTGTCTGTAACTGGCATCACTTTTGGGTCACCACACAGTTCAGTCCCTTTTGCACACTACTTGCACAGTCCAGTTTTATCACTTATGAACAATGTCCATAAGAGCACTCTAAGCACCTTGCAGGGCAACCATAATGTCATAGAATCCACCTTCCAAAGTAACCATTTTCTCCAGGTGAACTGATCTCTGTCACAGGGAATTGTCAAGTCAAGTCAAGTCAGCCTTTATTGGCATATATCAGTAGAACAAAGTCATTATAAAAGTATACAAGTAGGACACTGTATTACAAATACATTGAATAAAATAATAGGTTACAACTGTACTTTTTCTTGGCGTAGCAGCATGTTGGATTGAAGGAACTTAGCCACTTTCTCAGTTACTTCAACAGAGGAATCATTCAAAAGTTTGTAAACTTTATGGGAATCTGAAAAACCCATCATGTTGGCCAATATAGAGTTTAGATATTTAGAGCGTGTATTTACATAAATAAGGAGCTGCGGTGGCTCAAGTGGTTAAGATGCTGAACTGCAGGCTGTGGATGGTCAGTAGTTCAGCGGTTCAAGACCCGGGTGCTGCAAGACAGGGTGAGCTCCTGTCTCTAGTTCCAGCTCCTGCCAACCTAGCAGTTCGAAAGCAAGAAATTGCAAGTAGACAAAGCCAATTCTGCATGAGCTATGAATTGTTTATTCATTATATTCTATATAGTAATTTATTAAAAATATTAAAACATGTTTAGCCTGCCTGTTAGGGCAGGAAGGGGGAAAATGGTGTCATTCCTGACTGGGAAACCCCCTTAGAGCAGGAGTAACTAGCTGCCACCACTTAGGACCATCTGAGAACATCTAGACATTAAGACAAGGGAAAATCCCAAATATCCAAATATCCAGATATTTATGTTCAATAGAATTGGACCTAAGTCAACCTCCTTTAAGAGTGACAAGAAGTAGTGAATGGAATGCAAAGCCCTCATCTCTGATGTCCGAGGCTACTGTTAACTAATCAGAACCATATAAAATATAGTCTAGCAGCCTCCATTAAGCATCTGGTAATGGAACTGCAGGCTGTGGAAGGTTGGTAGTTCAGCAGTTCGAGACCCAAGTGTGCCGCATGACAGAGTGAGCTCCCGTCTCTAGTTCCAACTCCTGCCAACCTAGCAGTTTGAAAGCAAAAAATTGCAAGTAGATAAATAGGTACCACTTCAGTGGGAAGGTAACAGCATTCCATGCACCTTGGTGTTTAGTCATGCCGGCCACATGACCATGGAAATGTCTTCGGACAGCGCTGGCTCTTCGGGTTTGAAACAGAGATGAGCACCACAACCCTAGAGTCGGATTCGACTGGCTTTCGAGCAAGGGAACCTTTACATTTACTTTTACTAATGGCTTTGAACTTCATGACAAATAGGTGGCCTGGCCCAATACTGGATTGTTCTTTGTCCAAAAGGGATTAAGTTTGGCAGAATGGTCCAATGTGGAATGGAATTGAATGGGTCATTTTAATGTAACCCCAGGTGTCCCAGAAGCTCTAGTAAGGTTTCAGGGTTTCTGTCACACTGTGTCAACTAAAAAAACCCAGTGTGGATTATGTGATGATGACAGTTCAACCAATAACAGGAATAGCAGACTATTACAAACCTTTGTGGGACATTCTTGTAGTGGTTCAGTTTTGGTGATGTTGCAGACAGAAACTGAAGATTCCCAGTAAGAAACAGACTCTTTAGTGGAGGTGGGGGTCCCCCACCACCAGGCCCTGCTCCCCCAACTGCCGATCAGCTGGCCAACAGGGAGACTTCCCTGGAAAAAAAGAAAGTCCCAGGCCGCACTGCCAGCATAGCACAGGAACTGATGTCATCAAACCAGGGGATGCTCTGGTATTTGGGCAAAAACTCTATGGTAGAAGCCAGTTTTACCATAGAGCTTTTGCCCAAATACAGAGCATCACCTGGATGTCACCAGTGTGATTATGTCACTTCCTTTGTGACACCAGTGACAAGGCCTGGGTGTTTCACCAGATAAGGTGGTCCCTTGCTGGTTGCCAGGAGGGACCTGGAGACCCTAGTGGGAAACTATCCAAGACATAATAATGTGTATGCTATGCTGAAGCCATATGACAAATGTTGTAAACCGTTGTTATGGGTTTCCGTTTGAACTAAAATTAGTGGAGAGGATCTGCGATTACTTGCGCTTCTTGATAACAACTCTGTCTGAAAGAAAACACATTTATTAAAGGCAATTGTGCTAAAATATTAATTAAAACTCATTCCTTCTCTGTCATTTGCCATCTGTCTCATGCCGATACTTGCTTCCCTTCTTCTTTTCCCCACTCCAATGTGAGAGCTCAGAGAGAGGAAAGAAGCTTTTAGTTACTATTTGTGTTCATATTTCTGGGCATTTTATATAACCATCCTTACCAGAGGTTGGTGCTTTTGCATATCTTAGTGTTTGGGTTGGTTCTATATTTGTTCTAGTTGCAATTCTGTGTTCTGGGGAATTTGACAGTTAATATCTGTCCATGTGCTGGAGGCTGTGCAGGAAGAGGATTTCCAGGTCATGCCTGACAACTGGCAGGAGTCAGGGCATGGACACAAAGGGTGCTGTTAGCAACAACATGACATTGCTTCTGGGGAAAAACTGGAAGTGATGTCAGTCCTCTCTAAGAATCACTGGAAAAAACATAGAGTTTCTGATAATTCCTATAGAGGACTGGCATCACTTCCAGGTTTCCAGGTTTCCCCTGGAAGTGGTGTCATTCCTCCCACCAGCTGCTGGAACTGAGGAGGCAGAGCTTTTAAGGAGAGCATATAAAACCCTGCACAGAGAGGGGCATTGTTCAGTCTCTGAAGCTGGCCTGCAGAAAGGCTGCTATCAAAGGTAGGGTTGCCAAACTCTAGATGGGGCCTGGAGACCTCCCAGAATTACAACTGATCTCTAGACTACAGAGGCCCATTCCCCTGGAGAAAATGGTTGCTATGGACTTCAAAACATTATACCCACTAAGGTCTCTCCCCTTTCCAAACCTTTCCCACCACAGGCTCCTCCAAATCTTTAGGAATTTCACAACTTGGAGCTGGCAATCTAGCAGCCTGTCAACAAGTGGGTGAGATTGATCTAAAGGGGATCAGGTATTGAAGTAGCGTTAGGAGTCCAACAAGACAGTAATGTTTAAGGGTGCCTGGTCTTCTGGAGACCTCCCGCTCCATACCCCTGGGATGCCACTGCTGCTCCATGGAGCAGCAAGAGCAAAATTGGGGGTAGGGGAATTGGTATCGTGCCATGGTCATGACAGCACTTTCAACATGCCCAAACACATGAGGGAGCTACTGGGGGGGGGCAGGGAAAGTGTTCTGAGCCCTCCCCAGTAAAATCCTTGAATCCCCATGCCTTCTTTGGGGCTGAAGGGGGCATAAAGGGAAGGAGGGGGTGTGAGTCTGGAGGAGTTCTTAGAAGAGACTTCCCATTCACAACAAAACCTTGCATGACGCCTTCCTGTAACAGGAGGTATATGTCTTCTGTGTCAAAGCAAGAGTATAATACAAAACCCTGTAAGTTAATGTACAAAGAATGTGTTTGTTGAATATAACAATATAACAATAATGATGAAAACAAGATGTGTAACCAGTGTGGAGTAGGGGGACCCAGGTTCAAATCCCTGTTCTGCCTTGGAAACTCACTGGGTGGCCCCTAGGCCACTAACTCTCTCCCACAAGGTTGTTGGGAGGGTAAATGTGGGAAAGACAACAATGTAAGCTGCTCTGCATCCCCACTGGGGAAACAAATGGAATCTAAATATATAAATAAATATTCATCATGCTTGATCTTCAGTTTTTCACACACACACACACCTTTTAAACAATGCTTGCTTTGCACATATACACACTGACTCTCATCTAGCTGAGTTATTTGTGATTAATTCCCACAAATAAATCTGATTTGAATTATATCACATTTTTGTCTGGCCTCCACAGAATTTAGACCAGCGTACATGGTGCTGCCTTCCTACTAACCTGACACACAGTTTGCACTCACCACAACTCTGAGAGATGTTGAAAGAAACCAACTGGACCTCACTCACTCACTCACTCACTCACTCAGACTGCCCAGATCCAGTCATGGCTGAGTGGGGAGTTGAACCTGACTCTGTACTACAATGACTCTCAGCAGCAGATGTGACTGACATGTTCTTGAGATTCTTCTACCCAGCATGGAGAGTTTTCTCACCCACGACAGCCACTGCCAGGACCAGGCTACAGCACTACAAAAGCTTCCCATACCAGGAATGAGAATTGCATGATGACTAGCATTACATGTTGGTATATAGACTCCCTTAGGCATAGACTCTTTCCAGGTTGTTCTGTTTGATGGAAATAGTGTAGTAGCGTCTAAGAGAGTGAGCTGCAAATTCTCCATCTTGCCTTACCTTAGCCACAAATACACTAAGAGCCACAAATACACTAAGTGATTTCAAGCCTCAACTATCATATGCAATACAGGGCTGTTGTAAAGACTGTTGTAGAGACTGCAAAGACTTCAAAGCACATGAAGTGCTTTGAGCACTTGAACTGCATAATATATACCTTATTATTGTAGTTTTAAGATGTAGATCAGCCCTTTTACTTGAGGAACAACTCCATTCATTGCTATCTTCTTTTAATAACATTCAGGGTATTCATCCAAGGATTTGTTTGGTTTGCCTTGCCTTACCTTACCATAAACCTGAATTGCCTTTCTTAAATAATATTACTTTGCAGTGATACAGTATCTTATGTCCTATACAGAAGATCTTGTACATACACACACATTCGTACACAAACTGTGTACTAAGGAATCTTTCCTGGATAGACAGTGGCTTCAGTTGTCACACTCAGAGAAAGTAGATGGGAACTCTGTTGGGCATATTGGATAAACAGGTGATAATCATGGCCAGGGGTACCTTTGACCAACTTTGGAAAGTGCTGATTTCTCCACACCCACTACCCTTCCACATCTAATCCAATCACACCTGCTACTGTAATTCAGCATCTGAAATCACTCCACTTTCCAATATATAGGACAGATGGACTCACATTCTAGCTGTATCTGAAGAAGTGAGCAGTGACTCACAAAAGCTCATACCCTGCCACAAATGTTGTTAGTCTTTAAGGTGCTACTGGACTCTTGCTCTTTTCTACTGCTACAGACAGACTTACACGGCTACCTATCTCGATTTTTTAAAAACTATTTGAATATCATATTTGTAACATGCCATATTGTATTTCCATCAGATGAATTCACAATGTACAGCCTATGCCCTCACATCACAGTTACTTCCTAACCCCACATTGTATGTCCAAGTTGGCCTGCTGGATGAGAATGCAAGAATTAAAGGTGGGAGTCTGAGCATTTCCTTCGTGATTCAGGGTGAACACGTCCCATTTCTCTGGTTGGCATTTGATCCCCCTTGGGATGGGCACAAAGAAGAGGAATGCTCCCCATCAAGCCCCATTGCTTTAAACCTGAAGAAAAAGGCTCCAGCATCATCATCATCCTCAAAAGAAAGCAAAAATACCTTTCACTCATTGTCTGTGATTGTCACATATAAATCCAAAGGATTTGTGTGTATCTGCATACAGGCAGATTTTACTCACATTTTCCATACAACAGAAAATGAAGCTTTTTGCTCAGCATCCCTTCCTGCCATACAGTAAGTGTTGGCCACAGTAAACAACAGACAAGCAGAGTCTTACCCAGATGTGCAAAATAAAAAAATTAAGAGTTTTAAATTAGTCTGCTTGTTTGCCTTATCTCTGAGTTAAAAGCAGTCAGTTAGAAAGGGACCAACCCCTTAGGGGAATTCAGCCTTGCTTTTCACAAGGATAATTAAAGCTCAGAATAACCAGAACAGACAGAATCCCTCTTTTAAGGTGCAAATTATGTGTTCTGTGGAGAAGGTGTTCAGAGCTAGCTTTACTTCTTTCTCTCATCAAATAATTATTACAAAAGCAGAAAAAATAATGTTGCCAGGCTTGGTCGCTCTATGGTCAGCACTCTGTGGTCTGCATTGGGTCTCCATTTTTTGCTTGCCTGTTGACCTAACTTGCTTGGTAGAACAGTTTTCTATCATCATCTCTATATTATGCTCCGTGCTCCAATAATCTCCAGCAGGCAACTCTGCGGCAGAGAAACTTAAGAAATTTGCCTGTGGGGAACCCACAGGTTTCCTCAAACAGAATTTTCAATAGGACTCAAAGGGGGGAAGATAGGACTGGTGGTTGTACTAGCCAAGCCTATCAAGAAAGATGATTGATCCATATACTACTGTGTGATAGGAAAGATGCTGCTCTGTGGCCATGGCTAGCTGCCAGAAAATTAGTAATGTATAGACATTTGGGTACTGTCGTATTTCCTAAAATGCTGGAGAGAGGTGAAGAATGGTGGTGTGGGAAGTACCCACGTGATTAAGACTAACTACATGATGTGCACAGAAATAATAAGAGGTGAAGAATGGTGGTGTGGGAAGTATCCACGTGATTAAGACTAACTACATGATCTGGTGATGTGCACAGAAATAATACATGGTTTATTTTATTGGTTAAAATTTTTGTTCTGATTCTTTAATCTTGTTATGACATATTCAAAGTTATAATATTCAGCTGACCTGCCTATTGGTTTCCATGAGAAATGCAGTTCTTCCAGTAACCCCCTGCCCAGCTAATTGAGATTAAATGTTCAGGGATTGTACCCCCTCAACCTTATTTAGGCAAACAGGAGAAAGCCTTACTACTCTGGAGGCAGTTGGCGTTCTCACTTGCAGACAAACTCAGACACCGGAAAAGTGTCAAACATCCAACTATTCAGTGTGGTGAGCTACAGCACAGGAAATAGGGTTTGCCTCTTTTCCTCACTGCAAGGCAAGTGGGCACTGAGAGGGAACCGTGGTTCTCTGTCTCTACCTCACCCCACCCAGAAAAGCTTTGCTCAACATTTGTGCTGCTCCAGATAATGCCCTTCCTGTAGGGTTGCCCAGGGCTTTTTTTGTAGAAAAAGCCTAGCAGGAACTCATTAGCATAATAGACCACACCCAACATCAGAAACCCATTAGCATATTAGGCCACATCCCTGACAACATGGCTCATTAACATACTAGGCCGCACTCCCATGTTACCAGAAGTGTGGTCATCCAGCCACACCCACCTTTTGCTTCTTATTCTGTTTACCTTGTTTGTTGTCAAAACCCTGGGCTTTTTTGTAGCAGGAACTCCTTTGCATGTTAGGCCACACACCCCTAAAGTAGCCAATCCTAATGAGTTTCTGCTGTTGGGCGTGGCCTATTATGCTAATAAGTTCCTGCTGGGCGTGGCCAACTCGGGAGCCAGCCGGAACTCCGTTCCTGTGCGTTCCTGCCCAAAAATAGCCCTGGCCGGTTGCCAAACTCCAGGTGGCACTTGAAGATCTTCCACTATTACAATTGATATCCAGATGACCATGTCCAGTTCCCCTGGAGAAAATGACTGCTTTGGAAGATGGATTTGATGGCATTATATCCTGCTGAGGTCCCTCCCCTCCCTGAACCATGTCTTCCCCAGGCTCCTTCCCCAAAACCTCCAAGTATTTCCCAACCCAGAGCTGGCAACCCTGCCTCCCAAGCCCCTGAGGTCAGTGCAATGATTAGGGGAAAATGTTTGCTGTGTATAGGAACAATACTTAGGATGATGCTGTTTGCCTTCATGCTGTGGAACAATACTTAGGATGATGCTGTTTGCTATAGGCATGTTCTAGTTGGGTGGTCCCTGTCTGACATACCTGCTCAGTGACTTTCTCCCCTTGCTTCTCCCTTGCCTACCCCTTTGCTGCCTCAAGGAACTGGAAAGTGAAAGATGCACAGGGAAATGGAAATGGAAAGCAGTGTGCAGCCACAGACAAAAGCTAGAGTTTGGATGTGGCTTATTTGATTCCTTATTGAACACTGAAGATAATTTTGCTTGGATAAGTTACTGTTCTGAGGTTAGAAAACAAGGCATGTTCAGACTGTATTTTGATTAGTTTGAATGCACATCTTCCCAACCAATCACCCATCCATTACTGACCCAATGTAGGTGGAAGCCATTGGGAATCGGCCTTGCTATAGTCAACAGCATCTCCAATGTAAATAACATATGAATCATGCCATTGAAAAGTCTGCACAAGAGTTGATACTGCTGTTGGGTAAAACATACCCAAGGGTGATGATAATGTATTTTACATGATATATTTTTGTTGTTCCAGTAGTTGATCTATATACGAAATCAATTAATGCCTTAAAAGTGTTGTTTGTTTGTTTTTTAAAGAATTCCTCTGAACTTGAATATCTGAAGGGCTTTTTTGTTGTCTTTCCATTGGCTGGAAATCAATTACATTCTCAGTAAAGAGGTATATTTTCTGTTACTTACATTCTTAGACTTACTAGGCATTCAGCAGATTGAGGTGGGTAGGAAACAGCAAGGGGGGCAATCTGAGAAGCAAGTCAGGAATCTAGAAGATTGCACAGCTTAACAAAAGAATAAGATAACATCTATTTATTACAAAGTGCACAGTAAATATGGATTAAAAACATAGATAAAAACCATGAGATAGTGGGTATCACATTACATCCACATAGCATACAGCAACACATGTAAGTTGCATGTACAATAACTAAGACCAAAACATTGGTTACACAAAATAACCACTTGACTATATGCGTTTTGGCCCAGAGGGCCTTCTTCAGTAGTCTAAATAATACACATTAGAAATGAAAGTATAAAATATCTGTTCCAGACCAGGCAGGTTCTGTGTGAATCAATTAAATAGTGTAACTCCAAATAATAAAGTACTGATGTCAATCAGTTCTGGTCGGCACCTGGACATACACTTTGAATAGAGCAATGGCCAAGGGCTGTATAGAGCTATCATCTTTGATGGGTGTGGGCTCCTCCATGTGTGCAGGCCTGATTGACATCAACACTTTGTTATTTGGAGCTACACTATTTAGTTGATTCAAACGTAGCTTGTATGCTATGTGGATGTAATGTGATACCCACTACCTTGTGGTTTTTATCTATGTTTTTAATCTATATTTACTGTGCTGTTGTTGTTGTTAGCCATTCAGACATGTCCGACTCTTGGTGATTCTGTGAGCCAGCTCTCTCCACATTTTCCAATCTTGTACTGTTTCTTTGAGTCTTTGTATTTATTTATTTATTTATTTATTTATTTATTTATTTATTTATTGTTCGGTTTATATCCCACTCTCCCCAAAACGGGCTCAGGGTGGCTAACAATTAGGGCACAAAGCCATGATTAAGACACTAAAAACAGAATAAAACAATCCAATAATACATAAAGTGCAGGTGCTCTACATGTCGCTACAGTCCTCTAGATGTCACTTCAATCCTCAATTCCAAGATGGGTTCTGGTAAAATAAGCCCAGAACAGTGACGTATGTTTTGTGACAACACTGCCATCCAATCTTCGTCCCAGGGCCGTCTTGCACCTCAGTGGTACCCACACCATTTATGGTGGCAGTGTGATGGTGGTACAGTGGCGGCAGCTCCTACTCAAAAGCCTGGTGGAAGAGCTCTGTCTTGCAGGCCCTGCGGAACTGCACAAGGTTCCACAGGGCCTGGGTCTCCTCCGGGAGCTCATTCCACCAGGTAGGAGCTGCCACCGAAAAGGCCCTGGCCCTGGTCACAGCGAATTTGACATCTCTGGGGCCTGGGGTTACCAAAAGATGTTGGGCTCCCAACCGCAGTGCCCTTGGGGGAACATATGGGGAAAGGCGGTCCCTTAGGTATGCTGGATGTATCTTATTTATAATAAATAAATAGATGTATTCCTTGTAATAAATAGATGTATCTTATTCTTTTGTTCAGCTGCTCAACCTTCTATATTCTGGTGGGTAGCCATGTTGGTCTGAAGCAACAGAACAAAGTTTGAATCAAGTGGCACCTTTAAGACCAACAAAGTTTAATTCTGGGTATAAGTTATTCTGAAGAAGTGTGTGTGCACACAAAAGCTTATACCAAGACATTGGCAGCAATTCTAAAAAAACAGACTAATCCCTGGTGTAGAAAATGGCACTTACGTCTGAGTAGACCAGTTTAAGATTGTTCCTATTGCTTCTACACCTGAGAATCTCCACTGAGGTTAGGAAAAGAAGCAGTGGACTCAAGGTTAGAAACATGCTCTATAAAACCAGCTCAGTCATGGAGAAGGGATCCTTGGGCAATGTTAGGATTTCCTTTGTGAAAGGGAAAAAATGTATGGTTCTAGACACAGATTCTGCCATGTTTTGCTTTACATAGTGGAAATAAGATATTGTGGTATATATGCTCAGAAGAGGTAAAGTAAAATATATCTTTCTGAGAGGCAGTACTTAAGCTGCACATTCTCTAAAAAAAAGAGAATTAAATATAAATGCATTTATCAAAGTCACTTTTAAATACATTAGGGATATTTGTTTACTTCATTGGAATAACAGAAACAGTTGTTCCCATTGGGTCTAGCAAGAAAGGAATACAATTGCTTTTTCTCCCTTTTCTTTTTATTCCCATATTGTATGGGTGCCTACAATAACATGACCTTTCTAGATGAGAGTGCCCGGAAGGGTACATTGTGAATAAAATCTCTGCCAGTGTAAACTGCAGAAATTAACCTGTGCACATCAGCTGCCTTCAGATCCCCAATGGAAAACTCCAGGCTCTTAGACTCCCCATTGTGCCTCCCCTCCCCTCTCCCTTTCTTAAGCTTAATTCACTAGTGTCAGGCTGGTGACTGCTGCATTCGTTTTCAGCCGGTGGCAGCTCCTTTTTGGTGGGAAGGAATTCCTAAGGCATGCTCCCACTTGTGGTGAAGAAAGTTTCTTAAAAGTGCTGCCAGATATAAGCAGATGGGGAGAGATATCCATTGGGAGCAAGGATTCAGCAAGCTTCAAAAACCTGTTCTTCTCAAGGTTAAACGGAGAGAGGGGAATCCATGTATTCTCAGACTGTTTGCATAGTACAAACACCTTTTATATAGCAAAGAGATTTCTACTTGATGCACTTAGCCAGAATATAGGCCCATTTCATTTATAATAAACACCCCTCAGTGTGAAGATCTTTGAGTTGGCCAGTAATGTAGGCATTCTTGAGAGCTGGCATGGTGTAGTGGTTAAGAGCAGCAGACTCTACTCTCTCTGGAGAACGGGGTTTGATTCTCCACTCCCCCACACGATGCTTTGAGACTCCTTAAGGTAGAGAAAAGTGGGGTATAAAAATCAAATCTTCTTCTTCTTCTTGATTCAGAATCACCTGTACTCTGAAGGGGTTTTTTTGGGGGGGGGGAATCCTTCTCCTACATGATACAGTGAACTCAAGCAAAAAGACCCCAAAACCTAGGGGTCCGCAGCAAAATGTTACTCATTTATTTTCACTTGCTATTTTTTCTTTTTTTGATGTTGTTAATTTTATTTATAGCTATTTTTGCATCTGTTTGCTTTCCTATAATCTGTTTTCCATTCGTTTCTATGAGCTTCAACACTTTTATTGTACGACCAGCTGAGATGACATTTTCAGAAATTGTATCCTATTCCCCATGGGACCCTGCTGTCAAATTTTCAGCAAAAAGGAAGAGGCGATTGGGGCGGGATACAAATTGAAATAAATAAATAAATAAATAAATAAAATTTTACAAGCAACTGAAGGCATATTTCTGACTCCCTTTATTATCCCATTCAAGTGGGATGTAATTCTTTGAAACTGTGCCCCTCGCCAAGGGATTTTCCCTGCTAGGTTTCAGGCATCTAAGAGAAACAGCCCCCACTTTATAGCTAATTAACATTTCACTTGCAGAATATGCAGAGGCAATCCTGTAAAGCAGGCAGAGGGGAATGGTGAGCACAGGGGGGAAATTGACATCCACCCAAAGGCAGTCAGCATTAAACAAAAGGATAAGGGAAGTATTTTTAAAAAAAACTCCACTGCCAAACATAGTAACATGGCACAGAGCCTTACAAGAAATCAGGCCGTGTAAGAGAGTGGACAGTGGGAGGTGTTTGGAAGGCAAACATGGAGAGGCATCGGGCACCCTCAAAGGACAGGCAGTATTGCAATGCATGCAAAGCTGGATCTTGGACTCTTTCACATGTCGAGGTACTAGTTTTTTGCCACGCAGTTTCGGCTGGAAGCCTCGGTTGAGCCACGGGAGTGCTACGCTTCCCAGATGTGCTGGTGAGATCGCGCCCGGAAACTCCGCCTGTTTTCCGTCTCACTTGTGTGGCTTCTGTTCTGTGTGACCGCAGCCATGGAGAGGCATCGGGCACCCTCAAAGGACAGGCAGTATTGCAATGCATGCAAAGCTGGATCTTGGACTCTTTCACATGTTTGCAGTAGCAAAACAAGAGACAGAAAGACCCTTAATCTCTCAGAGAAAAGTATTAAATATGGTTAGGGAAGTAGCAGCACTTTTCCTGCTTATGTTATGTGAGATGCGAAAGTCCTCCCCAGGTCAGTGGATGCAGTCACTAATAGAAATGCTATGCACAGTCACTTACCTGAGCAATCCAATGACAAGACCAATGTAAACAATCCTGAAGAATGGGGTATATTTGGTTTAGGGTTTGGTTAGTTACCATCTGACTGCATATCCCTTTTTAAAAAGCAGCTTTCCAAAGATTAGGTATTTATTTTATTTATTTAAAGAATTGATATCCCGTCATTCTGCTCTTACAAGAGCTGCCAAGGCAGCTAACAATTTAAAACAAAATTATATTATAAAAAAGTTAAAATCAGCCCTCCTCCCCAAACAGGCATCATTAAAAGAACTTTTAAGAAGAGTTTTAAAAGAGTTAAAATACACACGAAACAGTTAAAATACATACAAAAAAAACCGTCGGTTAAAAAGGAGGAATCATTGAGGGAATGCCAAATGAAACAAAAAAAAACCCTTCACCTGCTGGCAGAAGCAACAGAAGATTACCCAACCCAGCCTTTATCTGATCCACTGTAAAGGGAAAAGGAACTTCAAGGGTAGATCCAGTACAGTTGATGCTTCAAGGATGTTTCTCAGTGTTTACAGTTTCAAGTTTATCTGCTCCTAAACCCTGTATATCTAATTCTCAAGTCACCCCCTGGTGTGTGGATACTTAAATCTGCACATCGGGGGCACCTGGGGGGAGAGAGAGATTTTTGGGCACATGTGGGGCGGTCCCCAGGTGTGCACAAAAATCTGAAACCCCGGGAAAAATATCGAGGGGATGTTTAAATCCCCCCAAAACTGACAGAGCGTCCCCTGCACATGCGCAGGGAACGCTCTGCGAATGCCAACGCCGCTTGGAGCAGCGAGGCAAGCGGCAAGCTGGGAGGGGGGGCAAGAGCAGCGAGGGCCGAGCAGCAAGCCACTCAGCCCTCGCTTAGGAGAGAGAGCACCCGGGGGGGAAGGCCAGAGGGGGGGAATGCCAGAGGGGGGGGAATGCCAGAGCGGGGGGAATGCCAGAGGGGGGGGATCGAGGGGGGACTCCTGCTGCTTCCTCCTCCGCCTTCTGAGTTTGGAGCTCAGTTTGGAGCTCTGCCTCCCCCCCCCCATGAGTATCGCGGGTCCACCCCTTGTTACATACTATGAAGTCTACAATGCTCTGCTCTGATCTTGGAATTTAGGAATGAACTTTTCAAAGTGTTGAGAAGAAGACTGGGAAGAGTTCTTACAACTCTTGAATCAGCATCATGCCACTAACACATCCCTTATTCTCCACCACCACCTTGTCACTTCCCATTAAAATGTGTGTATGGTATTATCTCAGTTCAATGGCACAGATCAAATAATCTAATTTGAGATTATCACCTA
>NW_015161959.1:911515-922340 GCF_001447785.1 Gekko japonicus
GGCAAAGCCACAAGAACAAGATCATTGCCGGATATATTATTGTAACTAATTACATTACTGTTAGTGTTGTGTCCACTGTGTACTGGCAAAAGCAAAATATTAAGTTACATAAACAGGCAGATCTGGAGAGAAGATGTGTGCAGCATTTGTATATGCATAAGGTGCAAAGAAGCTATTTTGCCTCTTGAAATAAAACAAAATGCTACATAAATAAAACATAACTGCATGTATTCAATCACACAGTTGCAAAGACCCCCACCACTGCAGACTCTTCCTTTGCCCCTGTATTGTTGCTGACCATTAGGGTTACCAACCTCAAGGTGAAGCCAGGAGTTGTTTTGGAAACGCAGATGATCTCCAGACATCAGAGATCAGTTCACCTGGAGGAAATGGCAGCTTTGGGGGGCAGACTCCATGGTATCGCAGCCCCACTGAGCTCCCACCCCAGACTCTGCCCTTTACAAGTACTTAAATGTCATGGAATTCCCCAAACCATAGTCATCAACCCTGATGATGATCCGTTGCCTCACCCCCCCCCCCCGAACCCTCAAGGTGCTGCTGCAGGAGAAAGAAAGTAGGAAAGGCCCACTCTGCAAAGCCTACAGATGGTTGGACACAAACATTGTGTATGTCATGTGTGTGTCCAGATAAATCTCACGTCACCCTTTTGATAACAAGAACTCATATTTGATATGCATAATGAATTCCAGCTGTGAGAAGATGGCAGCCTCTGACAGTGCTAGCCTCTGATTTGCAGAGTTACCCAGTGGTTGTGCAGCTCACCATAGCATTCTCTAGGTTAATCCACCATCCACAGAGATGAATTCCCAGGGAATCCAAATCCATGGTGCTTTGTGACATGGGGAAGTAGAAGGAAGCACACGAGCAAGTCCAAGATATGGTACCGGGCATCGTATCATGGCCTTGCTTCTGAGCTGGATGTTTGACATTTCAGCCTCAGCATGCAAGTTAGCGACAACATCTGCCTCCGACTCCCCTCCAGTGTCACTGTAGTACCCCATGGAGGAGCAGTAAGCTTTTAAAAGAAGCTGCAGATCCCAGCATTTCCCCTCCAGTATCTCTCAGCTGACAAACAGAAATAGTCTGCCCTGTCAGCAAATGCACAGCACCTCCACCAGCAGGCACAGCCCAGGGAGAACAAATGAGCTGGAAGTCTGCCTCAGATTATTCATTGCCATAGATGCCTCCAACCTCAGTGTTATCTGTGGTGCTTTTGTAATCACCCAAACTAGTACAACACAAGATTTAGAACGGTTTTGCATGCTGATGACTGGGATTTGTTTCTGTATGTGGAGTTATCCATCACAGAGACAAACATGCTAAGAGGGACACCGTAGCTTTCAGTTAATCAACGTATTTCAATATCATGCAAGAAACAAAAAAGGTGATTCCCCAGGGCTGTCTTTTCTTTAGCTTGTTGGTAGAAACATGTTGGTAAAAATAATGGTAGTAACCTGTTTTGCACATATGTGGAACATCACATGCATGCAGCCCTAACAAGAGAGAACCTGTCCTCAATCAGGTTCTTTTCTCTCAGAGTTTTCAAGCTGTTGGAGGAGGAGGACTTAGACACTATGTTTTTGACTGACATTTTGCAGCTGCCAATGGGAGACCTTTTTCTTCAGGTCACTCATCAGATTCAGTTAAAGGTTTGTTGTTGTTTTCTGGCATTAACTCTAGTAAGAGAACTGGAGATCTGAACATTCTTTTCCCACCTCAGAGAAAATGTACAACTAACTTTACAAGATAGATCAAGATGGGTAGCCGTGTTCAACTACTTCACACTAAGCGACAAGCTCAAAAAATGTAGCACAAAAGAAATGTAATAGCCAAAGAATTATTGAGAACAGCCCAGATGAGTTGGTTTTTATACCCTGCTTTTCTCTACCCCAAGGAGTCTCCAGACGGTTTACAATCGCCTTCCTTTCCTCTCTCCACAACAGTCACCTTGTGCAGGGGGTGGGGCTGAGAGAGTTCTGAGAGAACTGTGACTGGCCCAAGGTCACCCAGCAGGCTTGATGTGGAGAAATCCAGCACTATTAACCACTATACCACGCTGGCTATGTGTCTTTCCACTCATACACAAACACATGAGGCAAATAGGTGACTTTTAAATTGTCATAACACCAAAGGGAGAGATTTCTGCAAGTGTATGGTTCACATGAATATGGACACAAAGAATGGAGGCAGATACCAGAGCCCGTGAAATAATATGAGGTTTCTCAGCTTTACTTTCTCTAGCAACTACGAGAAGTAGTAAGAGGAACATGTGATAGTGTATAGAAAAATTGCTTTCTGCTTTCTATATCCACATGCCTTCTCCAGTGATGTCTTTTGATAACATGCTGTGTCTTGTTTCCTGTTGCAAGCCAAATGGTGGGGGCCACATGGCCTCAATAGCCATGCCATAAACCCACATTCTTTCACACTTTCATGCCAAACGCCAGACCTCATGGCTCCACTTTCTGACCCACATGCGACTAGTCACGTAGACCATGAGGTAGCTGGAGTTTGGGTCAGCTGACTGCAGGCAGGGTCTCCAAACTTCCAGCCAATCCCACAAACCTAATGTTAGCAACCATGGCAACCAACAATTTGGCACTCCCATGCCCACTCGCAATTTGATAGCCACATCTAATTTGTGACTGGAATTGGGGTATAATTGTTTTGATCCCTAGGGGAGTGAGCTTCTCTTGCTTAGCTCTCCCTTCCTCCTCTGTCAGTTTGTTTTATTGCACCTGAAAATGCTGCCTCTTGAGAGACAAAGAGTTGCTTTGTGACTTGGAGCACATGGTGTGCAAAAATGGGATTTCCCTTCAAAATCCCTTGGTACTGTTTTATTGCTAAATTGTATTTGATGTTGTAACTGAATTCCAAGGCTAAATGTTGTGGCCTAAACGCTCCCCATATATGCTACCATTGGAGGGGAAAGGTGTGCATCTCTGGAGTTGCTAAGATGTTCTGTCCCAGATGCTAACTAAGGGTTTGGAATCTCTCCCTTAGGAAAGGCAGGGACTAGTGAAAAAAGGTTCTGGTGGCAAATTGTTCTGGAAACCAGAGAGGGTATAGACTGTCTCGTGGCTTGTTGTTTAATGTAGTGAAAAGTACAGGATTCCCTCCCATTCCTGGACTGGCTTGGGTGGGCAAAGACCTGTACAGATAGGGAAAAAGCAGTTTAGGAAAGATTATAATTCAGCTTTCTAGACAGGACATCTTAGTGAACACAACTCTCAGGAAGCAACCTTCTGGAATTTGGAGACATGTGTCCAAAATGGACAGGCTGTGAAAATCATGATCAAGGGAGGTGGTAGTTCCACTCTATTCTGCTATGGTCAGGCCTCACCTGGAGTACTGCATCCAGTTTTAGGCACCACATGTTAGAAAGGATGTTGACAAGCTCGATCGTGCCTAGAAGAGGGCAACCAGGATGCTGAAAGGGTTGGAATCCAAGTCTTATGAGGAAAGGCTGAAAGAATTGGGTATGATTAGCCTGGGAAAGAGAAGGCTTAGAGGGGACATGATTGCAGTCTTCAAGTATTTGAAGGGCTGTCATGTAGAAGATGGAGCAGATCTATTCTCTCTTGCTCCGGATTGCAAGACTAGATCTAATGGGTGGAAATTACAAGGGAGTCATTACCGGCTAAATATCAGGAGAAACTTCCTAACTGTAAGAGTGGTTGAGCAGTGGAACAGTCCACCTCGGGAGGTGGTGGATGCTCCTTCGCTGGACATTTTCAAGTGGAGGCTGGATGACCATCTTTTGGGTATGTTGTAGGTATGTAGGGCTATCTTTCAGCTATGCCCCTCTCAGAGTGCAGGGGGTTGAACTAGATGACCTGCAAAGTCCCTTCCAACTCTAACGTTCTATGATTCTATGACAAAATGTCCAACTCTTGCTTCATCTGTTTTCTCATATTCTTGGAAAGGAGAACAAATAGAGCATTCTGGATTAGAAACCCAATACCTTAACCTCTCATAATCCAGGAGCCAAATCAATCCCAAAGAAAGCATTTGTTGCCACTGTTTGGTCAGAAAGAATATGAACTCTAGATTAGTACACTAACAACAAAGAATTGGCCAGGATGATTTGTAGTTGTGGCAAATTGTAATTAGTTCACACTTTAGACATACACAGAGTACACACGTCAATTGTTGTAGCACAGTTATTTACTGCTTTTTAGAACTCTCAAATTGACTTAAACAATGGAATAATGCATTACTGTTAGTTGCCATTACTCTTCTTTGAGAGAGAGAATCAGGGTCCAAAGGAAATGGGTATACTCTGCTAGGGGGACCAAAGGTGCCTAGTTTGAGCTGCATGTCCATTAACATGCTAAAGTCTATTACTGTCAATCCAGAGGTAATGTAGAACTGTTTCTTGCTTGCCTTGTGAGATGTATGGGATGGTATTTCTCTCTCAGTCTCTCTCTCTCTTGGAGGAGTGGAGGATACAAAAGTGTGTTAACAGATTTGTACTGTGTCCACATAAATGATGCTCAGCCCTGGGTAGAATGGCTGTTCATTAAACAGTTAAAGAAGACTTGTTCCCCAGGTTACCACATTAAAGAATGTTAAGGGAGAAGGTTCAGAGATATTCTTGTTGTTCTGTTTTGACAGGCTTGCAAATCTTCTTTATGAAGTAATTTGGCTGCATATAAAGTAGGTGCTCATAATTCAGTCTTTTTTTGTTATTAAGGGCTAAACATGTAGGCGATGGAAGGAATGGGGAAAAGGTGCCACAAGCAAATACAATGTGGTTGTACCATCTGGGACCCCAATGTGACACTTGTAAATAAACAAATGTCAACCATGATAATACCCTACAAATGGTGGCTGGTCTCTCAGGAAGGATTCAGCAAGCTGAGATTTTCTTCTGGGCAGGCTGTGAAGCTCCTAATTACTGTAAATCAAGAGAAGAGTCAGTCAGGCGTGAGGTGGGGGGCTTGGCATGGGGAGATAGCAGAGTGGAAAATGCCTGGTGAACATGCTACACTTCCCAACTCATCAGAAATGTAGAAAGCAATTATTGTCAAAATGTTCTTCCTTCCCCATTCTGCCTTGAAAAGGAGAATAAAGTTTCTTTATCTCTCTTTTTGGAACTCCTCCCACACAATCAAATGCTAGCCTCAAGAAAAAATGCACTGCTTTCTCCCTCTGAGGCCCATCCCTTTCAAACTTTGCAATAGAAAGAGGAAGGAGATGGAAAGATAAATTTCTTTCTGTGGAGTTGCAGAAGCGTGGATGGGGCATGGATTGCCTTCCAGCCAGAGAGCAAACCTGTAGCAGCAGGAAAATCAGAACCAAAACCACCTGGATCTCCCTCCTCTTTGTTAGCGCCAAGTGCTGAGCTCTACCTGAGTACAACGGGGGAAATGTGAGATACATTCCAGTCCAATGGAAATTAGTTTTGATTAATTGCACCATTTTTAAGAAGCTGGCTCTGGTAACAGTTTCAAAGAGGCCACCTTAAATACTTGTTTTTCTCTTGCATATTTTTAATTTGTTTAGAAGTCTCCAGATCTCCAGTCTAGAAATCTTTCCATTAAAAACCTGAATTAAGAATCTAGGAATCTAAAATGCCTATGAATCTCTGCAGGGCTTTTTGCTTCTGAGAGCAACTCATCAGCTGTTGCAACAAAAATGACTTGCACATTTCATGACTTGCCTTCATTGTAAAATGATGGTATGAATGTGCATTTCTAGGGTAATGAAAAGTGTGGCTATAAAGCAGCTCATCCTGAAAACTAGAGTAAATAGAAAATGGGAAGTGTTCTAAGTATATTAATATTCTCGCCCTTGTTCCATGGTCTCTTGATGAACGTATGCCCCTCGGGAGCCCAAATGGAAGTAATCTAAAACAATTTCTAACAACCAAGTCTGCCTTTACTTATTAATTAATCGGCAATTATCCTCTAAGTAATATAATTCATAGTGTTGTATGTAGGGCAAAAATCTTTAAATCATTTACTGCATTGTACAATGCAATAAATAAAATATAATGCAGGCTGCTCTGAATTCTCATGAGAGACATAACACTAAAGAATGTGACTAGAATGTTGGGACATTTGGTGGGGGGAATTTCAGAGTGGATGGAATGAATGGCGCTGTAGTGGAAAAAAGGCGGTGATAGACACAGGGGTTTTGTGTTACCTTAGGCAGATAGTTTGAACCTTACCTCTCATTCCATTGTATTTGAAAAAGTGTGCATGCACACAAAAGCGCATACCTTGAAGAAACCTTTGTTGGTCTTAAAGGTGCCACTGGACTCTAAATTTGTTCTTAGGCAGTGTTTGCTCTGAAAAGCAGGCATGACTCAGATATTAGGAACAAGGAACATCAATATCTTGGAATTTCTGTCCTTCTTTCTTCTCTGAAACAGAAAATTAATATCTTCCTTTATTAGAAGAGGGGCTGTAGCTCAGTAATAGAGCATCTGCCTCATTTGCAGAAGGTCCCAGGTTCAATCCCTGATGTCTCCAGTTAAAAGGATCAGGTAGTAGGTGTTGTAGCCTGACATTTTGGAGAGCTTCTGCCTGCCAGTCTGAGGCCCCGGTCACACAGAGAATTAGGTATGCGGAGGGGACGGATTAAAGGCGGATCAAACCAGCATGATCAGATGCCAACATCTGGCAAGCGTTGTGCACCCGCCCCTAACCCGTCGCATCTGGCTGAAAAGGCGGATCGAAATGCGGTCGTAGCATCCTGCAGCCGTCCGTGACCCGCACATGTGCACTAACACGGGACCACCGTGTTGCCTCGCTGGGACTACGCCGTTGCCTCCCCAGTGTGATCGGGTGTCGATGGAGGGAGAACGGAGCCACGGGGTAGCATAAGATCACACTCCCATGCTTCTTTTAGCGCCACCTCTAAAATTCCTCCCTTCCAGTGCGGATTTTCCCACTCTTGTGACCGAGGCCTGAGTAGACAATACTGACCTTGAGGGGCCAATGATCTGATTCAATATAAGGCAGCTTCATGTCTGTTTGTGTGTATTCATTTCCCAATCTGAGAGCAGACTGAAAGTGCTTAAATTTCCTGTTCCCCAAACCTTGCTCTTATACATGTTATTTGTACAGTGCTAGGGTTTGAACTGTCAGGGATTTACCAGGAAAGAAATGTTAGGGTCATGTTGACTAGGTCAATGAAAATGGCAAGTCCGCATAGAACATCAGGCCAATTTTATGCCAGGAACTATTGGGAAAGAGACTTGAAAACCAAACAGCCAATATCATAATGCCCTTGTATAGATCTATGGTGCAGCCATGTTTAGAATACTGTATACAGTTATGGAAGCCCCATCTCAAAAGGATAGTGTTGAGCAGGGGTGGCCAAACTCACTTAATGTAAGAGCCACATAGAATAAATGTCAGATGTTTGAGAGCTGTTCTTGACATGAACAAATATTACATATTCTGGGTGTGGAACAGCGGTCACTGCAGGTGTGGAGGGGGAGGTATTTGTGAATGTCCTGCATTGTGCAGGGGGTTGGACTAGATGACCCTGGAGGTCCCTTCCAACTCTTTGAGTCTGTGTTTTTATTGGAAAATATGCAAATTTGCTTTTTATTAACATTAAATCAGACTGCCAAAAATAATAAAAGGGATAAAAGCAAATATTGGTAATGATATTCATTTGTCCAATGATATATATTTGTTTGCTAATGATATTTAGCTTCCCCAGCTACCCTGCCAGGAGCCGCACAAGAAGTGTGAGAGCCGCATGCGGCTCCTGAGCCACAGTTTGGCCACCCCTGGTGTAGAGCTAGAAAAGATGCAGAAAAGAGCTAGTAAAATGAAGCACTTTCCTAACAGAAAAGTCTGGAGAGTTTGTATCTTTTCAGTTAAAAACGAACATATAAACAGTCAAGACAGAGGTCTATAAAACTGCACTGTAATCAATGTGAAGAACATGCCTGGACATATTCCAAATGAATAGAACTTGGGGTACCAATGAGATCGATGGGCAGTAGATTCAGGTGGGACAAAGTATTTATTCACACAGTACTTGTAGTGATATGTACGGCTGCAATCACACACACTAAATAATCCACTTTCAGTGTATTTTCCAACTGGATTTTGCCAGTTCACACAGTAAAAATCAAGTAGGAAAGTGCACTGAAAGTGGATTGAAAGTGGATTATTTAGTGTGTGTGCCCACAGTCTATGTGATACTGAGGCTTTTGAAGGGAGTCAGACAAATACATTAAAAGTAGGTCCATCAGTGGCTGTTAGGAGGGCCAAATGGGTGATCTGCGTTAAAGGCCTCTGGTTAACAGTGCCTTGGGGAGAACGAAAAGAATAGAATGGTGCTTTGGTATCCATGTCTGCTTCCAGGATTTTTGAGGGCACTTGGTTGGCCACTAACAGAAACAGGATGCTAGCTGAGAGGCACCTCTGTTTTATATGAAGTGTCTCTGACACAGTTATTTTAGTGGGGAGAAATTGCCACAGAAATGTTATACAAAACAGAGTATTATGTGATTCCTTTATGGTGGTGGTGGTGGTGGTTGTTTAATTAAGCTTTCCATGGAAGCTTTCAGCAGCATCTTCATTTGGCAATTTCACAGGGAAAGGGGTGTTGCTAAAATGACAGGAGTCCTTCCTCATTCAGAGTGACTGCAATGGTGTTGGAGGAAACATCCTTCCCAGTCATGATTGGCTTTGTGACATCCTTACACAGCCAAATCTGATTGCCTGGGGCACTGTCATGTCATCACACTCACTATGTATCCTCCAGGAAGAAGAACAAAATCAGCAGCCAGTCAGGGAACCAACACATAGTAATCAAAGGTAAATGTTTCAGCTTCTTTGAAAACATATTTTTTGTCCATGAAACAGAAACAGATGAACAATCAGAGCAGCCCTAAATCTAGACCAGCAATGATTTGATTTTTGTGAATCAGACATTTTAAAATGGAGCTCACCTTGTTTGCGGTACCCACTGAGCAGAATTTCAAATACTTTTGTGTGTATTGAACAGCAACGTACAGCATGGCAACTGGCCAGATAGCTGCTTAGAGGATTGCCAGTCTCCAGGTGGGTTCTATAGAACCCCAGAATCACAACAGATCCCCAGATTACAGAGGCCAAAACTGGTCCCTGGAGAAAATGTCTGCTTTGGAGGATGAACTCTATGGTATTATACTCCACTGAGGTCTCACCCCTCTCTAAACCTATACTCTTCAGGCTCTACCCCCAAAACCTCCAGGAATTTCCCACCCCTGAATTGGCAGCCCAACCAGGAGTTGTAGGTTTATGCTCACAGTTTACTACCTTTCTGAGCTGATGCGTGCCCCCGAATCAATATGAGGAAGTCCTGCACAGTCTGTTTTGGGAGCTAGGCAAAAATAATAATAATGGGAAAAGCTAGGAAAACAGAGACAAAGCTACACATGTTCTGTTCCATCCCAGAAGGCTCAAGAGGTGAAGGGGTGGCATCTCTTTTATAAGTTATTCTTTTCCTGTTAGGTAGACTGGGCAGATAGGAGAGAAGAATTGGAACAGCTGCACAAAAGCAGTGTGAGAATGGACATGGGGACAACATCTACAATTCTGAGCATCTAAAAAATAACAAACCTTTTTGAGCGTTTAAGGGCACTGCTGCCTCACCAACCTTTTGGAGTTCTCTGAGAAAGTGAACAAACATGTAGATAACAGTGACCCAGTAGGCATTATATACCTGGACTTTCAAAAGGCTTTTGATAAGGTACTTCAGCCAAGGCTCCTGTGTAAGCTTTTCAGTCAGGGGAAGGTGCTGTTATGGACTAAAAAAAATAATTAAACAACCAGAAGCAGAGAGTAGGAATAAATGGACAGTTGTCTCAATAGAGGGAAGCAATGGAGTACCACAAGGATTGGCATTCAAGCTGGTGCTATTTAATTTGTTCATGAATGGTCTGGGATTGGAGGTGTATGGTATAGTAGCTAAGTTTGCCAGTGATACAAAATTATGATGACGCTGAAAGCTAAGGCCGATAGTGAAGAGCTCCCAGATGAATAGGCACATGGAATAAGTAGGCAACAATGTGGCAAATTCAGTTCAATATAGGTAAATGTAAGGTGATGCATGCCCTGACCTGGATAGCCCAAGCTAGCCCAATCTCATCAGATTTTGGAAGCTAAGCAGGATCAGGTTTGGTCCATACTTGGATGGAAGACCACCAAAGAAGTCCAGGGTCATGATGCAGAGGCAAGCAATGGCAAACAACTTCTGAAAGTTTCTTGCCTTGAAAACCTCACCAGAGGTCACTGTAAATCAGCTGTGACTGATGACAAAAAAAAAAAGATGATGCACACTGGAGCAAAAACGTCTAGCTTTAAGTATATGTTAATGAGCTCTGAACTTCGTAAGACTGAGTGAAAAGGAGACTTTGGGGTCATTGTAGACAGCTGAATTAAAATGTTGATCTTATGTGCCGCAGCAGTGAAAAAGGCAAAGTCTGTGTTAGGGATCATTGGGAAAGGGATTGAAAAATACTGTGTAACATCCCTGTATAGACCTATGGCACAGCCATGTTGGGAAATACTACTGTGCAGTTCTGGTTTCTCAAAAAGAACATTGCAGAGCTTGAAAAAGTACAAAAGATGAGTAAGGGGTTGAAGTACCTTTCCTACAAAGAAAGGCTGAAGAGTTTGGGATGCTCAGTTAAGAACATAAGAACATAAGAGACGCCAATGTTGGATCAGGCCAAAGGCCCATCCAGTCCAACACTCTGTATCACACAGTGGCCAGAAATACCAGTGCCATCAGTTTCCACCAGTGGGGCCAGGACGTTAGAAGCCCTCCCACTGTGGACCCCCCCAAG
>NW_015161959.1:922737-922929 GCF_001447785.1 Gekko japonicus
AAGTGTTCCAACCCTTTTATCATTCGAGTTGCCCTTTTCTGCACTTTTTCCAAAGCTATAATATCCTTTTTAAGGTGTGGTGACCAGAACTGCACACAATATTCCAAATGAGGTCGCACCATTGATTTCTATAGGGGCATTATGATATTGGCTGATCTGTTTTCAATACCCTTCCTAATAATCCCCAGCATA
>NW_015161959.1:926798-960355 GCF_001447785.1 Gekko japonicus
ATGCACCACGACCACTGGCTCCTCCCCAGCACTATCTACCAGCCTATCTAAAACACGCATAATGTCCACTACCTTCGCACCAGGCAGGCAAGTCACCATACGGTCAGTACGCGGGTTCGCCACCCAGCTGTCTACCTGCCTAAGGATCAAATCATCAACTACCAAGAGCCCCCCTCCCACCCTGCCCAGGGATGGTTCCTTGGTGCAAAAGGATACCCGCTCACCAGCTGGGGAAGAGGTCCCTTCTGAGGGTACATTCCCCTTATCCTCATGCTCCCTGACAGTAGCGGGGCTGCCAGATCCAGAATCGGACATATCTAACAAGTCCCCGAGAGTCTTTTCTGTGCGCCTAATTGACTGTTTATGAAAGTAAATCAGGATTTTTTTAAAAAAGAAAAGGGAAAAAAGAGGTGCCAGAACTCTAAAGAAGGAAATGAAGTTTTCAATCTGTATGCTGAAAACTCATGAACTTTTAAACATTTTAAAATGAATTTTGTCAGAAGTTCCAAAACTCCATTCCAGTACATTCCCCCAGAAAAGAAGCCCTGATTAAGTAATAACTAAATGGGGCATGATAGACATATATAAAATACACACAAGGTAGAAAGTATACAGAAAACTTTTTGTCCCTCTCCCAAAATACTAGAACTTGGGGGCACCCAAAGAAGTAGTCGGGCAGTAGATTCATTAAAGACAAAAAGAAATACCCCTTTACTCAACAAGTCATTAAAATGTAGAATTCACAGCCGCAGGGTGTATGACTATCACAGCATATATCACTTTAAAAGTGGATTAGACAGGTTTAAGCAACTAGCCATGGTGATTAATCTCCACTTCCAGAGACAGGAAACCTCTAAGTAGCAGCGCTAGGAGTCAACACCAGGAGACGTTTTCCGCCTCTGTTCCCTGTTGTTGGCTCTCCAAAGTAACTGATTGGCCACCATGTGAGACAGGATGCTGTAACAGATTGACCACTGATCTGATCCAGCAGAGTTCTTATTTCCGTATCTTAAATCTTCTCTTAATTATAGAATTATTTTAAGAGTAGCCAGCCTAGTATATTCTAGAGTTACGGCTGACTGCTTTAAATGTATGAACACAAGTGATCATATTATGATTCACCAGAATGGTCATATAGATAGGGTTATGAGATGGAGAGGCTATGGCTCAGTGGTAGGATATCTGCTTGGTATCCAGAAGGTCCCATGCTCAGTCCTCAGCATCTCCAGCTAAAAGGATCAGGTGGCAAGTGATATGAACTACCTCTACCCTGTAGAGCTGTTGCCACTCTATATAAACAGTACTGGCTTGATGGGCCAGTGGTTTGATTCAAGCAACTTCATGTGTTCAAAGGTTTAGCAGGATTAATTACTAATCCCACCAAATCAATGTATGTACATGGGAGTGCAAACCCTCTCTGCACTGCCCTGATTTCAATATAATGTGTAGTTGGGTTTATGTCCAATTGAGCATTCCCATCCACAAGTTTTGCATCCAAGTGCATATTCCATTAAATGGAGGGTAAAGCTTATTGACTACATCAGGAGCACAAGGAGTACCGGACATGTACATCTGATTTATTCTGTGTTCCTGATCGAACAAGTGTTACTCCCAATGAAGACTCCTTTACTGTAGCATTAGGAGATCTCCTTAACTGGATTAACTGGATTGGGCTAAAAAGCATGAAGGGATAAATTGTGGGAAAGATGAGTAAATGGAGGGGGGGGGGATGTCCGCTTACTCGCTGCCCTTGTTCTTCAGCACTGAGATGTAACAAGCAATGGTAAGAGCAAAACATTTTTGCACACATCTTTTAATACCTACTTGCTGGTCCCTCAGAAATCCAAATCATAACAACAAAGAGAATACATATCAACGAACATTATATATATATTTAACTAGGCGAAGATTAACCTGATATCCTCAGTATAGATAAAATTAGGAATCAGTGGGAATAAATGCCATTGGTATTAGCTGGTCACACTTCCACACAAAATTGCAGAGGTTTCAGTCCCACGGAACAAGTTATTTATGATTTCTTTTTACTGTTTGTTAATTGTGACTTTTGGTTGGAGGAAAGGGAAGTTCTATATGTCATAGCCTATAACTTCTATATGTTGTACTTTATAAAGAAAAATGTTACAGCATGGTTGCTCTGATTAAAATTGCTCAGCATAATTTCAAAAAAAATGTTTTCACTTACTGTCTAATGGCAAGAATAGCCATAGTTCAGTAGGCTTCATGGAGCTGAGCATTCCAGAATTAATGTACCATAATACAAAAGATCCTGTTCAGAGTGGATACTGACATAATTTCAGATGAAAAGCACATGTATGTATGTATTTATACCACACTTTTCTCCCAAATGTGAACCCAAAGGAGCTGACATCTTGCTCACAACTTTAATGCCAGTAGCTCACAAAGTAGATTTTTTGCTCACAAGACTCCACAGCTTAGAGGGAACATTGCATGTATGTATGTATTTATACCACACTTTTCTCCCAAATGTGAACCCAAAGGAGCTGACATCATCATTTCCTTCTCCTCAGTTTTGTCCTCAGCAGCATCAACCATCTGGGGCTAAGAGAGAGTGACAGCCCCAATGTTCCACAGTGAATGTTGGGCCAGTCTCCATGGTGAAATAGGGATATGAACCTGGGCCTCCCAACTCCTAGTCCAGCATGCTAACTGTTGCACCATGCTGGTTCTCATATCTGGAATATCTAGTGTAGGTCCTGAACAAATAATAAAAGGCTACAAGGGAGTGTGCACACCCTAAAATAGGCCGGGCATGGGCTATTCAGATTTTTCAAGGTAAAAATCAGGATTTTGAATTGAGTCTTGATATTACCTAGTGATTCAGTTTTACCATGCTAAATTAAAGTAGTTGCACCATCATGGTAAGCGTGGGAATGTAAAACAGACAAAAAACCCTAAGAGTGTAATGTTCCTTACAGCAATAGCAACAATGAGATCCTGTTATTTGTTAACTCAGTGCTGTTCATATGAAATTGTTTTTTTCCCCTCCCATTCAATACAGGAATATTAAGAACACATATTTTTAAAAACAAAAATTTCATGTAGTGAAAGGATTAGAACAGGTGGTGCTTTAAGGAAAACACCAGCTGTCCTGAGAATCACAGTAAAGTAGTAGTAGTAGTTACCTCTTAGAAGTGTGAGATCTGCTTTGTGGAATCAAAGAAGCTGGACATAGGAATACTTATGGCTTCTAAGAGAAATTAATGGGTAGATGAATGCAGCCCAAATGCTAAATACCATAGTCATTCTAAATTTCTGACCACACACCATATCTGGACTGTTTCCTAAACAATCAGTCTAGTCCACAATCTGTTCAAGTCCTAGGTTCAGTAACAGTAAGAGATTATGTGTATTCAGGTTATGTGTAGCGATAAGAGATTATGTGTATTCAGGTTATGTGTAGCAGTTTCTCTCATATGCCCCTTGAGAGAGTCATATGTATCATCTCTTTCACAGTACAGATGGGCGTATGAGAGAAATGAAAGTGATGGGAATTGTCCAGTTTATGTTCTGTCTTTCATACTAGATACATAAAATCAAACATTCAGCCCTCAGTTAAATGGACATAGGAGCCAACAAAAACATAATTAGATTGGGATATTATTGGGACATGAGAAGCTCCTTTCGTGACCAGATATGGCTTTTACATTGCAAAACTATGCAGAGTTACTCCAGTCTAACCCATTGATTTCAATTTGCTTAGACTGGAATAACTGCATAGGATTTCACTGCACATCTCTCATTTCAGATGATACTGTCACCTTTTCTATGAAGCATTAATCAAAATGGGTGGCCCCAAGACTGGGGGGGATACACCATAGGGCCAGTGGGAAATAGTTCCAGATGAACAAAATGAAGCATATTAATGGGAATGTTTAAAATAGCCCAATTTACTGAAAACACCCAGGCTGAGAGTATGTCTATAGCAAATTTGCTAAACAATATGAAAAAGCTACTAAATTCAGAAGAAACCATACTTGATACCATTCAATAACTTTAACAAGGGTGGGGGGAAATTGATCCCAAAAGCATCTTTGGGTACCATCCTGTTCTGAAAACTACGAAGAAATTTGATATGTTTGTCAAAAAATTACAGTAGAATATTATTATTTTTAGTCCAATGGCACCTTTAAGACCAACAAAGTTTTATTCTGGGTCTAAGCTTTTGGATGCATGCATGCATACATTGAAACAGAAGCCACCAACCATTACATACGCCACCTGAATAGAATATTAAGCAACTGCTATCAAAGTGGATCTCACTGCCTAACAATTAAATTATTTTATTGTATGAGTATTGAACCACTCACTGTACTAGGAACGAGCAGCATTGTCTCATGAAGTTTTACTGAAGTCCCACATAGTCACCATCAGTGACCAGTCAGATGCCTTTGAAATGATTTCCAAAACTGAGCACGATCAAGACTGCTATCTTTTGATATTTGTGCCCAGCATCTGTAGTTCAGAAGCACTGAGTTCCCCAAACATGATACTCTATTTTTAGCTATCATAAAATGGCTTCTGATACTGATAGCCTAGTTCACTTCTGACACTTCTGATAAACTGTCTATTTCACTTTTAAAGCAATCTAAACCATTGGCCAGGAGAGAAGATGGCATGGTACAGCTAAGAAGAAGAAGAGATTGGATTTATACCCTGCCCTTCACTCAGAGTCTCAGAGTGGTTTACAGTTTCTTTTCCCTTCCCCTCCCTACAACAGACACCCTGTGACGTAGGTAGGGCTGAGAGAGCTCTACCGAGAACTGCTCTTGAGAGAAAAGCTTTGAAAAAAAACTTGTGACTGAAGGTCACACCAGCAGTTGCATGTGGAGGAGTGGGAAATCAAACCTGGTTCTTACAGTCTGTGCTATTAACTACTACACCAAACTGGCCATGACTGAGGAAGCCTCTGCAAAGAAAGTCAATGGCAACCCCCTCTACTTCTCACTTGCCTTGAAAGCTCCTGGCTGGGGTCACCGTAAATTGGTTGCAACTTGGCCATCCTCACAGAATGATTTAGAGACACACCTGGAAACTAGTTCCAAACTAGTGTATGAGAAAGTAGCATGACAGAGTGTAGTTTGAGCAGACAAATGGCTGGAGGGCTTAAGTAGCATAAAGGAAGAGCACGCAGACTATTTTCCAGCTCAGATTCCTGTACTCCCAAACAGACTGTCTCTCCATATTGAGCCAAGGATTGAAAGCCTTTTAAGATATGTGCCACTACATCTTTCCAAATAGTGGGATGAACTCCTAAGACACAACCACTTTGGCTATTAAAGGATTCCTAAAATCCCTGTCCAGTTTTTTTTTAATGAAAGATTAAAATAACCCCAGCATGTAGACACCATTGTCTCTAAGCTGAGCATGTGAGTGGCCACTCATTAACACAGGAAGTCCCACTCAGCAGGACTCTGGAGCCACGCTGGGTCTTGCACTGCCCATTGCCCATTGCCCATTTTAAGATTACAGCAGTTATTTTCTGCTCAGGATGTGAGCTGCTCTGCTCAGTAGGGCGGCGGGGGGTGTTATTTATTTATTTATTCAATTTATACCCCGCCCTCCCCACAAACGGGCTCAGGGTAGCTTACAGCAGTGGCCCACTTGCCAATAAAACCAATAAAACAATATACATCATTTCATAATAAGTTAAAACATAAAATCATAAGGTGCTATTCAGTTCTACAGTTCGTTGCTAACGGTGGCATATTAAGATGTCTCCGAAAACTAGATTCCAGCTCAGTGTCGTTCTGAGTCTCTCAATGTAATGGGCCAGATGTTGACACTGCGGGCTGGGCTCATTGATGGTAGTGGTGGGGGCGGCTCCTAATTGAAAGCCTGGTGGAAGAGCTCTGTCTTGCAGGCCCTGTGGAACTGCAATAGATCCCGCAGGGCCTTGATCTCCTCCGGGAGCTCATTCCACCAGTAAGGAGCCACCACTGAGAAAACCCTGGCCCTCGTCATGGCAAGCCTAGCCTCTTTGGGGCCCAGCAGGGTCAAATGATTCTGAGACCCTGACCTCAGTGCTCTCTGGGGTGTATGTGGGGAAAGGCAGTCCCTTAGGTATGTTGGACCTTGTCCATATAGGGCTTTAAAGGTAAGCACCAGCACCTTGAAACAGATACAGTATGCTATTGGCAGCCAATGCAGGGCCTTCAACACAGGCTGGGTGTGTTCCCATCTAGGTAAGCCCATCAACAGCCTGGCTGCGGAATTCTGCACTGGCTGCAGCCTCCAAATTTGCAACAAGGGCAGCCCCATGTAGAGAGCATTACAGTAGTCTAGTCTCGAGGTGACCGTTGCATGGATCACTGTGGCCAGGTCATTGTGGTGGAGGAAGGGAATCAACTGCCTAATCAGACAGAGAAGGTAAAAGGCCACCTTGGCAGTGGCTGCTACCTGGGCCTCCATTGTTAAGAAGGGGTCCAGGAGCACACCCAAGTGCCTAACCTCTGGCGCTGGCACCAATTTGAGGGAACATTTCAAGAGACAATTTGGTAAGCATAGTCAAAGCTTAACTGTGAGTAAACTGACAGGAAGGGACAGGCTTATATTCAAAAAGAAGATATGCACAGTTTCTGAGCATATTGTGGCCTGCTGAGGCTCCTTAGTACCCCTGGCTGAACCCAAACACTTCTACATCTTACTTTCTGCTCCTTGTGCATGGCTCTGTCCTTCTTTTTGCTGAGACCATCCTGCAAGCTGAAGGTCTGGGGAAGAGAAGTCTGGTAAATGGTCACTGCTGATAAGATTAATATATGCAGATTTAGGATTGAATGGCTCCACTCCAGGTTGCAACACATATGACTGCAATGCAGAGGTAACTGGCTTGAGGAGTGGAGTCATAGAGGCTATGGGTGATTGCACAAAGATATTTGCAGCATTGGGAGCAAATAACGGCAGGTTCTTGGAGTACAGATTTTATGTTTTGTTTCTTCCTTTCCAACCATGGTGGATGGCTTAGTTCCTCTGCCATCTGTTGCAGTGACAGACTCATGAGGATGACTTTGGATCCAAAATAAACAGGCTTCAGGGGAGCAAAAGGAGGTAGCTCCAGCAAGAAAAGTGCCTGGAATGCTCACCCCCCAGCTCTATTAAGCCGGCTGCATCATAATTTATACCTCTGCACTCTGCACAGTTTGTAGTCTGATGCAAAATGGATGAAGCATTTCAATGAATAATGAATTGGTGTTTCTGAGACAGCAGCTCAGCTGAGTCTCCCTGTCCCTTTGTTATTAGGCAGAGGAAGGTGCAAGTTTTAGTCCCTTCGACAAGTCCATACGTAATTTCATCCCTTCTCTTTCATTTTGAAATACTTATTTAAAAATAGCTCCCCGTCTTCCATTTCATTTTCTGTTAAGCCAATTACTTCTCCTGGCTAGGTTATTAAAGGCAATCTTGTTGGACTTCCATTGTAATGACATAAACTTGATGAAGTAACAATGTAATGTTGTATGTGAGGCTGACTTGGGAGGATGGGCCACAGTTATCTGGCTTGGAGTGCAAAGCCCATCACTGGGGAATCTCTCTCTAATTCACATCACATACTACTTTTGCCTGTCTTAGTATCCCTGGAACATTCATGGAAGATGGCTGCCTTTGTCAAAATGTGCTAGGTATGCTGCATTAAGAAGAGAAGAAGAGATTGGGTTTATACCCCATCCTTCACTACCCAAAGGACTCTCAGAGCGGCTTACAGTCCCTTTCCCTTCCCCTCCCCACAACAGACACCCTGTGAGGTAGGTGGAGCTGAGAGAGCTCTCTGGAGAACTGCCCTTGAAGGAACAGCTCTGAAAGAACTTATGACTGACCCAAGGTCACACCAGCAGCTGCATGTGGAGGAGCGGAGAATCAAACCTGATTCTCCCAGATTAGAGTCCACACTCTTAACCATTACACCAAACATGGCAAGCCTCCACTGTGTACGCTACAGAATGTCTTTCAGTGAAACATGCAGAATACCACAGGAAGTGCCATGTTTCACATAATTTCTCTCTAGCCCCTTTTCATGCAACACGGGGAAAAACCTTTCTTAAGGTGGGTTGATCATTTCTCACAAGTAAGTAAACCTCTATAATTCTTCTCTGTTTGCTTGCTCATACAACACTCCTTGTACCATGTAAAACACAATCAGCTATGGAAAATATGCCATTTCAGTTCATGGTTGTATCTGTTTTGCTGTGTATGTAAGTGTATTAAATTAATGACAAAAAATAACTGCCCATGGTGGGTCAGGTCAAAGATCCGTCTGGAATTCTGTTTCCATCACCAGACAATCAAATAGAAATATACCTGCTTGCCCCCTAGGCTTTGGAATTCAGTGTGCAGTCTCCAGTTATATCTCCAGATATAGAGGTGGCACTTAGATTTCATGGCTAATAGCTGTTACCTATTGAACGACCCATCAACCTAGCTATCCCATTGTTTCTCACTCTTTCTCAAGGGCGCTCAGGATACCATGCATGTTTTTCTCCTCCTTCATGGAGCTTGCCACTTGTTTTTTGAAGCTATGTCTTCATTACCTCTTCCCACTATCTCCTCTTGTGATAATGTATTCCATGCGTGAATTACAAGTTGTATGAAGTAGTATTTTCTTTTGTCGGTCCATGAAAGAATTGCATAGAGTTTTCACCTTGTGATTACATTTCCTTAGACAATGGTAATGTACACAAGTTCTGGCATCCTGGGTCATCCATTGTCTATCATGCTTCTAGAGCTCAGTAGAATTATACAGAAATTGCAGTAGGAGTAAATAAATTGAAGATTGCACCTAAATCAATATCACATAAGTCTGGCTCCTGCTCAGTATCCTCAGCATCTAAAGAAGTCCTCAGTTCCAAGAAGAGCAGTGTTCTTCTATAGGCACACAGTAAAAGGGCACTCCACTTATTCTCTTCTTAGTCCATTTGTCGTTGCTCTGTCTGTGCTCATTCAGTCAATATCCACATCTTTTTGTGGAACATCTTCCTTTGGAATCGAGCTCAGGTCAAGGAAGTGTGTGTTTCAGTGAGTTGTGCCTTCTCATTATCTGCTCTAATTGGGGAGAAATGGAACTTCCTGGGACAGAAACTGTCAAAATTGTTTCTCTGATGTGTATATAAGGAGAGAAATTGGCAGCTTAGCCCTTATTGGGGCTCCCAGCAAAGTTTACCAACTACAGCTAATTGCTGGCTCTATTTGGATCGAGTGTAAATGGCCACAATACTGCAAATGAGGGAGTAGTGTTCTTGGCATGAATTGTGGTTTACTCTTTCTAGGAAGCATTTTTTAAAGGATTCTGGTTTGGTGCAGGGAACAAAATCCACCTCCATGTGGGAGCATGGTGACCTCGTGTTCTGAAAGCAAATCCCATCCCTGATGAGCAGAAGCTTCTTATTGCAGCAGGGTCTATACTGTGCATTGACACCAGTGCTGGAAACCATAGAGTCAAGAAATTAATTATTTTTTCTATTCATAACTTAACAAATCATCTATTTCACTTCATTTCTTTGCCTATGTGCATTTTCCATAAATTACCATTTTTCTTGTCCACATTCATTAAATATTCTTGGTCTGTAGCTCGTTGTTGAACAGGGTGCATGATTACATGATTGCAAATGAAGTTTGTAATGTATAGTTCTGCCCCTCTGGCAAAGTTAGTATAAATTGGACGGAGCAAGTTTTTGAACCATCTACTTTTTACATTTATTTGATTATGTGATTATATGAAAGAAATGTGTGCATGTGTATTATTCATGTGCCTTCAAAAGTAAAACATGATCTGGATAATTTTGTCTAGTATCAAGTTAGTCAAAAGATCACCAAATTCCTATTGTGTCGTTTATTTTTCTGGATGTACAAACTTATGTTTGTTTCATCCTGGATGAACAATGCATTCCTAAGCAGAGTTACACCCTTGTATGCACATTGACTCCATGGAGTTAGGATTACACCCTTGTATGCACATTGACTCCATAGAGTTAGGAGGGTGTAACTTTGCTTAGGACGGCACTGACAGGTGTTAAATTAATGGGTGTAACTTTGCTTAGGATGGCACTGACAGGTGTTAAATTATTTGGCCACCCATTCCAATTGACTTGGTATATTCCTTATTCTCCCTTTCTTTGCAAGGGGGCAAAATTCCACAGATGCTGTCACCTTGGAGGCAGCTGCTGCTGATTCATTGCTAGCTATAGATTCATTGGTCTCTTTATTATAGGGTAGGGTGAGATACGTGTGGCTTGTGGTAGTCATTACTTCTGAGCTTAGCTTCCCTCATAAGTTTTGTGATGATAAAATGGAAAACCATGAACACTGCACTGAACTTCTTGGAGGGAAGGGAAAATGCAAGGAATGGAGTGGAGGGAAAAATGCACGGTACATTTACAAATATTAAAATCTTGGCCTGCTCATGCTAACTTTAAATTATATGGTTTGTTTGGGTTGCATCTGGGTGGTAGTGCAAGACTCAGAGGAATCTATCTTTGCCAGTAATATTGTCCAGACATGAGGCCATTCCCAGACTCAGCCCCACATTTAGACTCTGGAGCTGGGATTCTTATTTGGTCCACTACCCTCAGAGGGAGGGAAAGGTACCAGGGAAAAGGCTGCCTGCCTAAGGCAGGCATGGAAATCTACAGGAGCCAGCCAGCAGATGAGTGAAGGGGAACACTTGCACCAGGGAAGCAGATGAGGCAGGCCCAGGTGCAAGGGCAATTGGGTAAATGGGAATGGTGGCTGATTGGCTCCTCAAGGACAGAGGAGGTGTTAGGAAAACCAGTGGGGAAAATAAAAAGCAGACTTCATAGACAGGAGGAAGGAAGCAGTATAACGCCAGAGAGGGAGGCAGAATGCTGTTCCAGGAGAGGAAAGGCGGGACCTGTGGTTCTCAGCAAGTGTCCTACTTTTCCCAGTTCTGAGATCTAAGGAGGTCCAATGCAGAAGACATGATGGTAGAGAGAGGGGAGAACAACCTAGTGGAAGGGGGCAGTCACAAATAGGGATGGTTTTTGAACTTTTAATGTTAGATCATAAACTCAGACTTCATATCTCTATCATTTCCTTTGATGAGTGCCTTAAGTTTTCTCTTTCCATGAATTATTATTTTGGATCATGGCTCCTGTGTGGAAGCAAGTCCTAGTATAACTTCTCCATATGCATCCCACACTGCAGGTGTCTGGTACCCTTATATATGAGCTAAAGCATCCATCCAAAGGGTGAGCCAAGATTGTTGGTTAGTGAGACAGGCCATGAGAGAGAGAGAGAGAGAGAGAGAGAGAGAGAGAGAGAGATGGAGAGATGAACAGCAAGACTAGTATGGCCAGGGAATCACAAAAAGGCAAAAATATAGCATGACTAGTTATTTATTTATTTATTTATTTATTTTAAGAGATTTTACTGCTGCCTTTCCACTCAAATAAGGTCTCCAAGTACCAGTTGTACTGCCTGTGCTGACAGGAAAGTGTAGACAAGTAGGGATGAGAAAGGGCAGGGTAAGGAAAATCTCCATTTAAGCTTCTTAAATCTCCATTTAAGCTTCTTCAGAGCCAGATTCAGAACTCAAGAAAATTTCTGGAGGCATTGTGCTGTCCTTCCCCATTCTGATTGGCTATTGCCCTTTCTCAACCTAGAACTAGTGATCAATCATTTGACTGTGGGAAAATTGTAATATCCTTTTATTGCCAAAAACAAATTATCCCCACCCCAAACAGAATAGTTTTACAGAACCTGGGACTTAGCAATGTCAACCAAACTAACATATCATGAATGGCTTTGGGATGATTTATCAATGGAAATTTGTTTTGTCAAGCAGAAGCCTTTATTTAAAATGATTTGGAACAAGAAAGGAACAAGGACAGTGTCAGTTCATGTGCATTATTTGGTTTGCTATTGGAAAAAAATGATACAAATGTTCTAAAAGCTTTTTAGAGCAACCCCCCACCCCTTTTTTCCAAATAGATGCAGGGGTTCAAAGAGCCGGGCTCCAGTTGAATTCCTGGAAACATTAATGTTCATTGAGAATGTAACTAATCAAAAATTCAAGCCAAGTATGTCCCATTCATTCACTCCAGAAAGGTAACTAATCTGAATGAAATTACCTTCAGCGTTTGGTAAGAACTGAATATGCCATAGTGAGATGCTATTTTTGGTGATGCTACCATGTCTGCACCTGCACTTTGCTTTTAGCTTCTGTCCCCTGTGCTATCTTTAACTTTCCATTTCCTTGAGGTCACAAAGCACAGGAGAGAGAAAGAGGAGAGAGGGTGACTCAGCAGATGTTTGGCTGACAGGGACCTTATTCAGCCAGAACACTGAGCCCATGTATACATTAATCAGGATTGTTAGGATTAGTATTCCTGCACACAACACACATTTACCCTAAAAATTACACTGACTCAGGGGCAAAACTTTGCTGGGAATGAGGAGGGACAGAGTTTCAAGTTCTCTTCCCAGGGATAGCCACCCCACCTGTAGTGTATCCATCGCTGACCGCCTGGCACACAAAGGCTCCACGCGGTCAAGATAAACCTCAGAGCTTTGCTACGAGGAACAATGGGTTTAGCGGATCCTAGCCCATTCCAATCAGAGCCTATGAAACTCTCGGCCACTGTAATAGCCAATTACTTGTGTGAGGTTTTCAGGGGATATAAACTGGCCCGCGCGCCGGGTAAAGTTGTCTTGTTCTTTCCTAATAAAAGTCTTAGAGCTGAAATCACAAGTATGTCTAAGGACTTTTCACCACCCCACCTGCCCTGCAGATGGGGAGGGATAATGTCCTAAGGCTTTCCTTGGTTAGTAAAGAATAAGCAGCACTGATATTGTCAAGAAACTGGTCTACCCATTTCTTGGCCTTTTAAATTTTGGCTCAGGCTTTCAGGCCTAGGCAAGTTACTGAAGACTTCTCTCAAGGAACTTAATGTCATGATGGCTTGCAGTTTCAAGAAAGATAAGGGAAGAAATGGAGTTAGGCCCAGAGACAAGTGAGATCATGGGCCTGAGAGCTTCTGGGCCAGAGACCCAGATGGAGTTTCACACTCACATTGCATCTTATTAATGCAAAGAACCCTGGGCATGGGTGAGTTGCTTGATTGTGCATAGGTGCTGGATGAAGTGGTCACACGTCTTAGCTACGCACCTGATTGGCTGAACAGGATCAGGCTAGCTGCAGTCTGGTATAAAGCAAGACCATTCATTCTACTTTGATTCCTCTTTTGGGCCTGCCTGCCTTCTTGCCATCTTTTTGACTGTAGGTTGTGTGGCCAGAATACTTGTTTCTTTGATTTTGGACTTGGAGTTCTATCTGGACCAGCCTGAGTCTGGTCAGCCTGAGTAAGTATTCTAATATCTGGTCAGCCTGAGTAAGTATTCTAGGATAATTATTTCATTTTATCATTTCCTTCCCTGCTTTGCACTGCTTCTATATTTGTATACTTTTGTGCATTTCTTTTAATAAGCAGTGGTGTTACTGAGGTTTTGGGCTTCAATCTAAACCCAGTACCTTGGCTGATTTTGGCTCCAGTTACCAAGTAATTGTTTGTGGAACTGAACTTGCAAGGGTCCTACCTTGTGGGACTTGATTAACAACTGGTAGACTTGGTTCATCAGTCTCTCAGCTGAAGGTTTGCTTAGAGGGGCTGGTGGTGGCTCAGTACTGTGGGTAGTGAGGATTCACTCCCGAGAATTATGGCATTATACCCCAGTGAGGTCCCTTTCCTCCCTAAGTCCCAGTCTTCCCAGGCTCCACCCCAAATCTCCAGGAACTTCCCAGCCCAAAGTTGGCATCCCTAAGTGAAAAAGAATGTCTGATTCAGGATCTGGGATCTGGGAGTCTTCTGAAATTGTAATTAAAACAAGTACCTGTATGTTGGGACCACTGCCCATTTAGCCCATTTATCATCATCTTTTTTATTCAAAAGTAAAGGAACAGTCAAAGGGTGGGAAACCATCTCCTGATCCAATATGCACATTATTCCCCTTAGACTTTCCCTTAGAATGGGAAGGCTTCCTCCTATATGCCTAAAAGCTGAGAATGAGGATTCATTCGGTGAGGTTACCACGGGTAGAAACAATGGGAAGACACATGTGTCCAAAACAAAGGCTCTTGAGAATGAGGTCCAAGTTCCAATTTTGTCAATATTCACTCTGGGAAAAACCTAAGTGTTAGGAAGAAACCTGCTTCCTCTCTCCTTTGATAAGGAGCTGCTATGTTAGGTCGAAGTAACTATGGGATTCTGTGGCAAAGTAATGAGACTCCTAAGCAAGTTTAGAAGAAATGATACCTGGAATATGGTGAAGTTGGAGACAGCTTTATTAAGGGGAATCACTCCCACACTTAAGCAGTGCTGATAAGCATACAACAGCAAGTAGGCCAACTATGAGAATACCCACATTAAGATGTCATTATTCCAAATCCCCACCCATACACTATACCTCTTCAAACAGCACATTGCAGGTGAGAAGAGCACAGGAAGAAGGAAAGAAGAAACAAGAATCTTGGCCTTGCCTTTGCATGATCACCAGAATATGAGCACAACATGTATGTACAGTACACTCACTCCTGTTCTCCTTCTATGTGTATTGAAGAAGGATATGATGGTACGAGGTGTACCACTCAAGAGGGAATAGCAAGAAGCCAAAGAGGCAGGGGAAATATCTAGGTAATCAAAAAGGGTCAATTCAGTCAAGTTGAAGGAATGTTGGACTCAAACCAGAAAAACTCATCTTTGAATCCTTGCTAAGCTATCATTCTATGCTCTTGAGCTGGTCATGGCCTCACAGGCTAGCCTGCCTCACAGGGTGGTGGTGAAGGTAAAATCAGACATTCCCACCTACGTTGTCTTGATCTCCTTGGATTAGAGGGATGTCAAGCTTCAAGTGGATGAAGGAGAGCATATCTCAGCACTATGATTATTTTGATCTGATCCCTATGAAGAAACAGTACCATAAGTCTGTGGCGTGATTGTAGGATACACAGAAAAAGAATATCACATTAGGAGTTTAAGAAAATAATCAAAGAGGTTCAGGCCAAGTCATTCCCTCTAAAAATGGGTCCTCAGTAGCTGCAGTGTAGGCAGAGGGAGGAAGGCATCAAAACAGATCAAAGATTGCCCAACCTTCTCTTGCTGTAGTTCTCCTTGTCGCCTAAGTGCTGTACTTACATTAATCAGCCCGTTCACAATGAAAGGCAATGTGCTTTATGTAATGGCTGCACTGTGGAGCTCCTGTGGGAAATGGGGGCCCAGACCTCGTTGGCTTTTTAATGGGACCTGTCAGGGGAATTCACGGCTGATGAGGAAATGAGCCTCGTTCACTTCAGCTCTGGCTTTAACCTCCCAATACCACGGTGGGTTTTGTTAAGTGCACTTTGTGGCTCTTTCTCCTCCGCACCAGCCATCTACTTAATGCAAAATGCCACTTCCCGGCTTTAACTCGACGAGGCAAAAGTGCAGCGTGACAAAAGCACAGTTGGAGGGGAGCGAGCAAGAAGGAGCGGGTGCGTGTTTAGTTGCTCGCGTTGCAGCTCTGTTGTTCTGAACACAGATCGAAGGCTTCCCTTCCAAAAGGCCCCTCGGCACGTGTTATTTGCACATAAATGACCGCAGGTGATTTATTTATCCAGCACAGCTGGTTTCCGCAAAAGAGACTGTGGGTTATACCTGCCGATACATTAATGCTTCTCCCTGCAGTGTTCAGAGAACCTGTGGAATTTGCCCTACCACGGGAGGTCAGAGAATCAAACAGTCTAGTTGAGCTTTTTAAAAAAGGGCTGTGATAATTTTATGGCTCTTCAAAAGTACTTGTGGCTTACAGTCTGCAGCAAACTCGATACAAGCAATCAGATCACAAGCTTCTGAGTGTGAGGAGAGGATAGCTACAGTGGGGTCAGGAAGAAATCTCTCTCCCATTCCCTTTCCTTCATATAGAATATTGTGCAGCATTGGTGTCAAAGGGAAAAAACACAGAGATTAGATACTGCTGAGGGCAGATTATTGTTTGTGATAGACTAATGTATGATTCACTTTGATAATTCCGACCTTCCCGATGATGAGAAATAATTCCCAATCTTTTCTGAAACTCCTTGCACTTATCAAGCATACCCAAGTGCATACCCTCTCTGTATGCTAGATCTAGTTCCCACAGAAAGGTAATCTGCTTATTAAAAGCCATTAATCCTGATTTTTCTTGTTTTCAATTCCAAACTTGGACTAAAATAGCATTGTTTTTCAGCCACAGGTAAGACTGGGTAGCATTCCTTTGCGAAAGTGCTGCTTATTGATGGAATGAAAAGAAAACCAATTCCTCCTCCACCACCACTACCACCCCCCCAGCCACATCTGGTATTATTGCTAAAGAAAACAACCCCAGGTGGATTTCCTCAGAGTGAAACTGCAACATGTTGCTACCTTCACTGTTGCTGCTGGAGGCGGACAAGGAATGGATATCTGATGCATGCCAAGTGTCATGTTATGTTCTAGAAATAGACCCAAAACACAGATTGCAGAATTTCAAACCTGCCTTTCAAGGCAACTGAGGCTTAGTTTCAACGTGAAACTGGTGGGCAAGAAAAATTACCTGTGCAAATTTGAACACTCCTAACATCTAGTCTAAACTGTCCATGCAAAGTGATTTAAGTGTGCAATATGAGCACACTAATGCAATACAGATCTCTGGCTACAGATCTCTGGTATGGTAATGTTGTACATGTCTCTGTTTTGTACAGAGAGTGTGTAATAGTGGCCCATCGCTACAGATCTCTGGTATGGTAATGTTGTACATGTCTGTTTTGTACAGATAGTGTGTAATAGTGGCCCATCTTCAGTGAGATACATGTGCAAATTTGCACACATAAGTTCCTTTTGGTTGCAAGCATCAGCTAAAGAATCAGCCTGGAAGAAAAATGAGGAAGGGTGAAGGGATGAGTCATGGCCAGATTTTGAATGGTTCATTTAGTAAACTTTTCTGAGGTAAAAGTGTCAATGCTCAGTGGCTGTTCTTTTTAATATTTATGGTCTTGCCACTCCTTTTTGTTGTTTGTTGGCCCTCTTAGGCTTCTGGTTGGCTGCTGTGTAAACCAGGATGCTGGACTAGATGGACCACTGGTCTGAGCTAGAAGGGCTCTACTGTTCATGTTAACACATCCTGAAAAACACTTTTTAATGCTGTTTTCAGGATGTATTTGATTGTGCCATCTGAGGGCCCTTCAGAAGACCATATAAGTCTATGTAGAGTGAGGGAAAATGTCACCACATGAATTTACTTTCATCTAAAAAATGCCATATGGATGATACTGCATAATAGAAAATTAGATCCAAACTCACAGGATTTTGTGGTGAAAAATTACCATATTGTGTATTACTGGATTTTAATAACAATAGGGAAGGTTAATTGGTTAGTCAGTCATGTGTATGGAACAGTAAGCAAGCAGTCGTGGCCGATGGTGTATTTTAGGAGCCACCCATGGAAGAACTGGGGTTCTCAAAGCCATTACCTCCAGACAGCCTGAAGATCTTTCACTTTTTACTTCAAAGGTGCCTGAAGACTTTCAAGTGCAAATATTTGGAAGCCTCAACTTCAATGAGAGCAGAGGCGGTGGCTTCCTTTCTTTTTACTCTTTCTTCCCCAAAGGAGAATTATCCACTCTGATATTTTCATAAAGCTTTTCAGGGAGGAAGACGTGTTTCCATTAGGGAATGCAGTGGCTTGATTTTTTTTTTAATGAATGCTCTACAATAACGGAGCCCCCAAATGCTGCAGTAATAGGTTATCCATTGTTTAAACATTATGTTTTCCCCAATCAGCATGGACCTATTTTAAGGCCTCTGCCCTGAGGAGTTTATAATCTTCATTTCTCCAGCAGAGAAAAAAAACCAGAGCAAAAGGAGGGGGTGACAGAGGCATAGCAGGAGATGAGTACGTGCAAATGCAGATTTGCATTCTTCAAATTAGCTACAGCAAACAATGAAGATTAAGGTACTCAGCCTAAAGCATTCAATGCATTCACATGACCAACTAGAGCTAAACTAAAATGGGGTTGTTTTTATGAAATGGGTCTTCATCTAAATATGCCCCTATGAATGACTGGAAGGGATTTTTTTCCATGGAAGACACAGAAAAGAGAAGGTGGCTCGCTTTGACACACAGTCATCTCGTCTCTTCCCCTTCCTTCATATATGGTATACAGGTTGTGCAACTACTCTTCACAATAACAGTGACATCATATTGTAGCCAGGGAGATTTGGATATCTGATGACCTCACAGAGGCAAAGAAGGCTAATTCAGAATTGGGGGGGGTGTCCTTGGAATAGCCAAACCTGATAAGGTACATGACAATGTCACTTCTTCTAAAAACGGCACTGAAGAAGTAGCTCACAGAGGACTGCAAACCTATATGAATCTCTTCTGCTAAGTCTTCCGTCAACAGAGAAAACTTCCTCTGATGGAGAAGAGTCTTTCCTTCTTGAAAAAACTCTTTCTCTGTCGGAGGAAGACCTGGTGGAAGGGAGTCATAGGATCCAACTCTGTGACCCTACAACATGTTTGAAAAAAAGTTATACGTTATGTTTTAGGAGTCCCACATATAGCCCATGAAGTGTGATGCTCTGATTCTGTCCCCACTCCATCTGTCTAATGGTGTAAATCTGTAGACCTGTATAAACATTGTGAGAGGTACAGATGTTGATATAATAATTGCAATTCAAAGAGATCTGATGTGCATTTTCATGTTTCCAAACTGTGGCACTTTTTCTCTTTATGGCAAAGCCTAGTATTGAATATATAAAAGAAAAGTGAAAAGGATCCGTAACATTATATTGAACCATAGTCATTCAAGAATAATTTGCATTTTGAATCCAGTGTTTCATGGGTGATTACCTGAGTACTGAAAAACACTCTGCCCAGTTCTCAATTTTAAAAGAGAAAGCCCTCTAAGGATAAGAATAAAGTCATGGTGTGTCCACATGGAAGCTCGGGAATGGAACAGGATTTGTTCCTAATATCCCATTGATCTTAGTCCTTATTCAAAGAGGCCTAGTCCATCTGTTTAAGTAGCTGCTATTTCACTGATCCATGAAGCAACGGTTGCTGATAACCCAGCCTTTGACATCTGCAAACCACAAATTTGTGTGTCAATGTAGAGTTTCTCTGCCAAAAGGCTAACATGACTTTTTTCAGGACACTTTCCTTATTTGTTGTAGCACTATGCAGTTTAATACGAACACAACAAAATGCACTGGGAGGATGCCACTGTGATATAGAGTTCATGAAGCTTACTAGGTAAGCGTGGGCCATTCCCTCCCTCTGAGCTTAACCTACCTCTCACAGTTGTTGTGAGAGAACTGTGTATACTGCCTTGTGTTTTTTGGAGGAGGCATGGGAGTAAAATCAAACAGGTATAAACCTTCAGTGTATGCATTCACAGGATATTGTCACAACATTTTCAGCCTAGATATTCTCTGGTGCTGAAGTCAGGGCATGGCTGGTTTGTGCACATGCCAATGGCACACACTGAATTAATCCCAGAAAGGGTTCTGCCACATTACCCTGAAAATAGATTTTTGAGCTCCTACTAGAGATTTGGAATGGTTGTGTGAATAGTCAGTGTTTTTATTATTGTTATTCCTGCCATTTGTAATGGGTGTGTTTTTTCCCTATGAGGAAAGGTTAAAGCGCTTAGGGCTCTTTAGCTTAGAGAAACGACGACTGAGGGGTGACATGATCGAGGTTTATAAGATTATGCATGGGAAAGAGCAGGTAGAGAAAGAGGTACTTTTCTCTCTTTCTCACAATACAAGAACTCGTGGGCACTCCATGAAACTGCTGAGCGATCGGGTTAGAATGGATAAAAGGAAGTACTTCTTCACCCAAAGAGTGATTACACATGGAATTCACTGCCACAGGAAGAGGTGGCGGCTACAAGCATGGACGGCTTCAAACGGGAATTAGATAAGCATATGGAGCAGAGGTCCATCAGTGGCTATTAGCCACAAGGTATAGATAGGGGCTCTGGGGCAAGTGATGCTCTGTCTTCTTGGTGCTTGGGGGGGGGTCAACAGTGGGAGGGCTTCTAATATCCTGGCCCCACTGGTGGACCTCCTGATGGCACTGGTATTTCTGGCCACTGTGTGACACAGAGTGTTGGAATGGATGGGCCTTTGGCCTGATCCAACATTGGCGTCTCTTATGTTCTTATGTTCTTATGTTTTAAAGAGGCTGGATAACTTCCTTTACTCTCCAGATTATAATTACTGCACTTTGGTTTATTAACAAATGACTTTATCATAGATGGAGGCCTTCATATAGAAGACTGATAGGCTTATCAATACAGGCTGCAAAATCCCGAAATAAAGACATTTAGGATGAGATACTGAAAAATAGATTGAAGAGTCTGAGGTTGTTCAAGAATAATCTGGGTCAATGCAGCAGGGGAATATAATGGAGATCCAGCGAACAGGCCTTGGGCACCTATGCTAGAATATAGCCAATGGGTGAAGTGTGGAAGAAACAGCTTGTAGTGAGACCATAGAAAGAAGATCAGCCAGAGGTGGTTTTGCTTGACAATGCTGACCATTTTAAAGCTTCTCCTAGCTTTTGTGCTTTCATTCAAGCCTGGAAGGCCTGCAAAGGTCAAGGCAGATTTGGCTTTTCCCAGGATGACTTTTGTTCCTGGCATCTTGGCTTTCTCTGTTTGTGTCTCTCCTCCTCCTCTCTCCCTGCATTTGTTGTACTTCTTAAGACAGGTTATCAGAGACCAGAACTCAAAGTTTTCTCCAAAACATTCCCCCCACATGTACACCATTCATACAACGCTCTCTGCCTTTGACAGCAAAATCAATTAATCATTCTCTTGGCATCTGTGCAGAAAACCTTTCACTTGGCAGACAAAAAGAACACTGAGAAAGAAGTAAAGCGAATACACTTTCCTTTTCTCCTTCACACACTCTGACACTCAAATGTTTATGCCTATAGACAATAGTAAAAAAATTCACCTAGCATAATAGCATAAATATAATACTGTATAATTAAAAATGCTTTGTGTATTCCACTCCATATTGGGGGGGGGGTCCAATCTGTCTTTACATTTTATCTCCTTGCACACTTCAAGGACTTTCCTTTCTGTCATTTTCTCAGCTTCAAATTAACCCTATCCTTCTGCTCTAGGGCATGTTCCTGCTGCTCTTCTTAGGGAAGACCATGCATTCTGTTTCAATGCATTCATGTTCCCCTAAAATACATAGCTAGCTTTTATTGCAGAGATATTCATGGGCTTGCCCTTTCTAGGGATGTTTCTAAAGCTCTCAGTTAATTGTTACATTGCCCAACTGGGAAAACCTCTCCTATCATGAGATAAAAGTTCTGCGTGATTCAGGTAATTGGGAAAGGGTGGGTGGTGCTGTATCAGTCTAATAAGGTAGATCAGATATTTCCATGTATGATGTTCTCGGGACAGATGTCATGGTGCTACTGTCCTTGGTGCTGAAAGCAGAAGCTGATTTTATGAATGCTGAAGGTTATGGAGTTGAAGCTCATAGATCTATTGCAACTATGACAAAGTGTTGTTGCTTTTGTTGTTTTACAGAAACACCTAAGTATATTATTACTAAACAAATGTCTCAAAGTAGATTCTATAGATGCATTAGTTTGCAGGTGCTCACAAGCAATAATTTCTGCAGGTCTGAACAAAACAAGCTGCTGGGGCGTGCATATTCCACTAGTGGTCTCCATTGCTCTCCCCTACTCAGGTTGATCCTTCTGTTTTTCATTAACAAGACATGGAGAATGTCTGGATGAGGCAGATAGCTTAGAAATTAGAAACTAGATGGAGACTCTTACCTTCTCTGTATGAAAAATATTGTCACCACTTAAGACAAAAAAGCCACCTTTAATTCCTTGGATGTTGTTCACATGTAAAATATTGTCACCACTTAAGACAAAAAACCCACCTTTAATTCCTTGGATGTTGTTGTCAAACCAGCAAAAGGTGAAAGTGGTGTTCATTAGCAATTCTGATAATTTTAGCAAGGAAATCAACTAATGACCAGATGTTAACCCCATAACAATGACCTACTGACAACAGACTGCTGGAGATAAAGGGGGAATGAACAAAAATATCAGAATCATCCTAGAGCTCCCCATTTTGCCTAAAATGAAGTTTGCAGAAAATTTTCCATCACAGGTGTTTTGGTGGACACCAGCATAGTTCTAATAAAATAGGGAAAAGTGGTTGGCAGGGTTCCTTTGAGTTCTAACCAGCTTTTGTTTGAAGTGAAATTTGTAGGAATTTAGAGGATGCTGCACAGGTGAAACATCTGAGAACTGAAATAGTGATTGGTAAAAGAGGTCAATGAAGTCTGGCATTTTCTATTTATATACTGGAGGGAGTGTTGTTAGAGAAAACTGGTTCTGCAATGCAAGAATTATTCATTCAACAGAAGCACATTTAAACTGGAAATTATAGTCTTGAAACTCCTAAACAAACTAAACTGCCTCAAATGGCATAATTCTAAAGATTGACTCACTGTTTGTTTGTTTTTAATCCTTGGAAAGTAATGAAATCCTGCTTTTGCACCTGAATCTTTGGGAAAAAAGACCATATTCAGTTCAGCATGTACTTTTTCTTTATGGTAGCACATGTTTATTTAGAACAATGCTTTTGCAACTGTAGACCAGCAAATTCTTCTCCATCAGTTGCTGAATCATCCAGTTTTGAACTGTGGTTCTTTTTCTATTTTCTTTGCAGCTGTTCCGACGCCTTGCAGCTCTGTCTGTTCTCGGTCAGCTTAGATCACAGGAATTTATCCCTTCAGTTCAACAACTTCTTGATTGCACCTGTTTTATTGCATAGACTTTGTCTTATATCTCAAAAAGGAACTGGGTTTTTAGTATTCACAGGCATGGGATCTTTACCCCTCCACTAGGGGTACTAGGAAGCCAATAACCTTAATAGCAAAAACTGGAAAGTTGCATTGCCAGAGTGAAACTAGGAAAAACAAATGATGCTGATAATGATCTCCATTAGATGAATACAACAGACAATTCATAGAACTGAAAATGCTCACAAATACATGCAGCACAAAACTAAAATAAAGAGGGGTCTTTTTATTCTAGTGTAAGATTTTGTAGCTAGAGGCCACTGTGTCAGATGCTCTCTAGGCTGACATGCACAAACGCACTCAAGATTATGAAGAAAAAGCTTTGCAACAACAAGTTCAAAGGGCCATGAAATTCAGGATATACAGCATGGTATAGTATAAAATTCATATGTACAGATGAAGCTGCTTTATAGAACCCTGTACACATGCTGTTGTTTTTCCCCTTAATGCTCCTGATCACATTTCCTATACACACAGGCTTTATACACATGAGCTGGTGATCACGTGTCAGTGGGGAGCAAGGCCTGCACTCTCATGTTCACTCCCTCTATGTGTACATTCATTTCTTTTTGAGTGCTGTCATCTGTGGAGGGATCCTGAGTCAGACCATTAGGCTACATGTTTTTCCTATGTATACAGAATCAGAGTATTGTTGAGATGTGATGGCGTAGAGATCACACTGGAGTCTGAACGAGTGCATAAGTCCAAGATGGTATGTCTGATGTTATTCAGTCCCACGTTGTCTGAATGGATGGGAGGACACAATTGGCACCTGTGTTAGTTACATGGTCTGATCTGGTCACTGTTTTGTATCAGTTAGGTGGTCCACTATTGTTGTTTTAGCTGTTTTAGATGGGCACAATCTGAAAGCAAATAAAGGCCTATCACCCAAGGACTGTGTGAGAGCAGTATCATTGTTCAGATAACTGATGATGTCTTGGACTAGTTTGAGCAGGGAGCTGTGGGTGACAACAAGTGGTATTGTTTCTGTGGAAATCTGTCTTTTAATAGGCTATTTCTGGGTAGTAGTCTGGCCTTGTCAATCTGTTCCATCACACCATTGGGTGCGCAGTGTAATCCTCAGAATGCCTGATGTGAATCCTTCTGGTGTGATTAGATATATCAATATATCATACATAATGACTTATAAATATATCTATGTTTACAATTCAACTTGTGTCTAAAGTTACTCAAAGGCCCAAGACATTTCTTAATATTCATAATTAATAAAATGTACATAAATCTCAAGTGAAGGAAGCAGACTAGAGGTGGAAATCGTAGAGGTGAAGCCCAAGATTGGGGGGGAGAAGCCCACAGCACCAGTGAGGAGTGGGAAAATGAGATTGTGGTATCCCATCTTCCCAGCCTCACCAATGACAATTCAAGGAACACTGAGATTCTGGTATAATTGCATAAATCAACAGCAAACTCCTGAGCTGTACAGCCACATTACAACCATGAGGGTCAACCTACCAATTACCACATCCAGCTGCCTCAATGTTTCATGTCTGTTACCAGGCATGGGCCCTTCCTAGTGTCCTCTAGCTGCTGCCTCCAGCCACTGCATGCTTACTACAAGGTTAAACCCTGAGTTAGCTAGACGGCCAGTGTCCCAGGTGATGAAGCCTGCCATATTCCCAACAAAAAATGCAACTGCTCTGGTCCAGGGAGGGTCTGGTCCTTCTAGACTGCAGAGCCTTTAGGCCTTGCTAATTGCCCTTCTTCCAAGCTGCCTGCCTATTCCATCCAGCTAATTTTTTCTTTCCTCCTGCTGTGGCCTTTGATTCACCTCAACCTGCCCACACCTAGTTCCAGACCCTCAGGCTTTTCTCTAGAGAAGGCTAGTGCTGGTGGTCAGTCTTCATGCCTGCCCCTCAGTTACCTTTGGGGCCTGGTCATACCTTTCCCACCTCTCAGCTGCTGAGTTGCTGCCACTCTTTATGCTGCCCCCAGGCTCCCCTGCTTCTCCCCAAGACTTGGGGTAACCATGACATGTGATGTGTCATTATTTTGTATGTGTATTGCTGCTTTTTGTACTCATTTCATATATATTACTGTCAATGTGGTTTGCTTTCCTAATTATACTGGCACAGTAAATATTTGTTTTAGCTATTACAGTTTATGGTTTCTTACTACTTTTTGGGAAGGGGTGGGATGAGGACTGTCCTATGCCTTCAGTTATGTTCTTGTGGTTCATTCCATATACTCTTCTTTTATAGCTGCAATTTTAAATTCATATATCTGGCTTTGCTTAGATGGCAAATTCATTTCCTTCATCTTCATCTGCATGATTTGGCTGCCATTTTTTTCTGTTTGTCTGAAATGCTTCCCTCTGTAGGAAGTTGATGGAGACAGATGGTATTTCTATTCGTCCGACTGAGCTCTCGATTCATGCAGCCACTTTGAGTTGGCCCCAGCTGGTGGTAACCAACAATCATTCTGTTCTGCCATATAATTTTTTTAGGCTGTAGATTGAGCAAGGACAATTAACCTCTCTTTCCATTTCCGAGTTTACAAAGCAAACATGAAGGACCACATTTCTAGTTACACATGCTATCCATAGGGGATCAGAGAAGGAAATAGATTTATGTCTAGCCCCCCAATTATAACATTTTGCTCCTTAATTCCCAAAGCAGTGGAAGTTGAAGGCTTCCTTTATAGGGCAAGACTTCTTCAGAGGAAAAGTAATGGAGTCTTCTGGTGCCTTTGCAGTGCAAAAAATCATCCATAATCACTTCAAAACTTTTTTTAAAAAAACAGCTTCTTTCTAATCAGTACAAACTGAAACCAGTGCATCAGAATTAAATATTCTGTGTGTCAAGCCATCTAAACAGGATTGGAGGTACAGTAACCACAGATCATAACAAGATGATCCTACTAAACAATTGCTCTTGAATAACTGGTAGTGCAATCTGTGCAAAGTTACTCTGGTCCAAGCCCACCAAAGTAACTAAAAGTTACTTAGACTGGAGTAACTCGGAAGAGGCTTACACTATAAGGCTCCAAACAGTCAGCATACCTGCTTGCAATTTATGGATAGATTAGATAGCCCATTCTAACTCTAGGTCACTATAAGCTATAATAGGCTGATTGCTGTTCTAAATTGCATCAGCTGGCAATAGCCCTTGGAACTTTGTGACTGATGATAGTATTACAAAAGCTGTGCACACTTCAGGCATGCCCCTAGTGCTAAGCACAAAAATGGGATGCCTAAATAAGGGCTCTTGTAGTCAATAATTTTCAGGAACAAGGAGAACTCCTGCGGCATTGCAACAGGACTTCACACCTCTTTAATTTAACTCACATGATCTATGTATCCTACCCCCTAGTAATATTATGAATTAGTTCTTTGATGGTGGGGTATTTTTTGAGTCATGGTACATTTCAATAAATCCCTGTTGGTTACTGATAGGAGCAAGATAAATAGAGGAAGCATGAAAACTGGATGGGACATCCATGAGAGCGTCCTTATGCTGATATGCCAGGTGGCCATGTGGTGATGCCAGTTAAATGAGTATCTACTTGCTCTAGTTTTTAGTTTAGGTAGCTGCCTCCACCAATCGTGTTAAAGAAAGAAGGATTCTTTTGTATTATGGAGGAGGCATTTAACTGGGGTTCTGAATTATAGCCCTACAAGCTTCTGCTTGCTAACCACCACTCTCTTACAATATTGCCGTACACGTTTTCATTAATTTGGAAAAGAGGACCAGGGCATTAGTGGTGGTTGAAGTCAAATTAGTTAGAACACTAAATCATGCAGATCTGCTTAGGCATGATGTTAAGTGAATCAACAAACTCAAAGCACATACATCTACCTTCAAGGAGGAACAAAACAGTTCTAGTACCATATACTTGTACTAGATGATAGGCACATGCTTTTACATTCTAGTACCATATACTTGTACTAGATGATATAATAGGCACATGCTTTTACAACATGTATAACACACAGCACTAGTTCTGAATCAAAATGCAAAACCTTCTCATTCCCTCTTGGCAGAAGATTCATCATGAAATTCAGGGTGCACAGAACTTCAGACTACAGACTTGCCTGTGTAGTGTTTTGATGCCTGGTGGTGATAATTATAAATTATTTGGATAGAAAATGTATAATCTGCTTTAGGGACTGTTCCCTGGATTATGACAAAGGGCATAAATCAAGACAAATTTGGATGTGCCAGAGAAAGTCTGGATTTGTGTTACTTCATATGTATTCATTGTCTGGAATGGAACAAATGGATCTGAATATATGACTTAAAATGGGCATGTGTAATGTTTATAATGTAACATGTGACTGCACAGAAGACACGATGATGAACAAGTGGATCTGGATACATGACTTAAAATGGGCATGTGTAATGTTTATAATGTAACATGTTATATTACTTATTTGCTATAATACAGAGCTACAACTTAAATAGGTAGTTGAAAGTTTAGTTGGAGCAGGGCGAATATGCTGCATGATTCATTAGTGCTGTGCTGTAAAATGGAAGGATGAATGAAGTTAAATGAAAGCATAATGGCAGTGCAGACACTTGAACACATAGTATCTGAAAGTTTCAAAAAGGCAACTTTAATGGGTGTCCAGGATGAATAAGGTGGGAAACCAGTAAAAGTGACTATGATTTGCAGTGTAAACTTTGCATTTCTGTTGGGAATCAGCCAGTAGCAAATGGCTGACACAAAACTTGATTATTTGAAAAATTATAATTAAGTTAAGTGTACAGTCTCAATTGTAGCTGAAGAATTGCCACTAGTTGGGAAGTTCTCCAGTGGAAGGAACCTAGCCACTTTGTGGTCCCTTTATAGTCAACATTTCGAAAGCATCTTAAAATAGAGTATAATGGATCGAAGTGTTTTATGAAGTAAGAGTCAACAATAATATAATTTGTCAAGTGTATCCTAGTCCTTTGCAAAACAATGTAGGGCCTGGTTTTTACATAATCTACATTTTTGCTTTGATGAGCATGTTCCATGTGATTCGTCTCCAAAATGAGATGATCTTTAGTATAAAAAGTGCAGCCACCAGCAATAAATGAGGCATCTCCATGGACTGCTGATACACAAAAGTTGTTATTTACATCTCAGGAACAAAACCCCATTTGGGACAATGTAACTGATTTGGCAAAAGCTGTGTAGATCCTGTGAAAAAACAGGACTCACAAAATTCAGGTGAGAGAGAATAGAAGAAAAGGAAAACATTTAGGATGCCCTTGAATTGGAAGCATTGCACCTCCAGAACTGCATAGCGTGGCACAAAATGGTAAGTGCTTACTAGGTAGATGCCTGGATGTCTTCTGTCAAAAAGAATCATATAGTTTGTAATTACATATCCCCCTCCCTTGCATAGTAAGTGGCCAATGAAAATGCTACAAGCTATCATTACCTGTGTTGCTTTCTGAAGGGAAGTAGTTAGGGAGGGAAGGCAGTGTGGTATAGCCGGATCTTATCAGATCTTGGAAGCTATGAAGGATGGGAACTTGGATGGGACACCACCAAGGAAGGCTCTGCAGAGGAAGGCAATGGCAAATTGCCTCTGTTTTTCATTTGCCTCGAAAGTCCCTTGCTGGTGTAGCAGTTAGTTAGTTGCGATTTGATGGCACTTACATATGTAAAAGGTAAAGGTTCCCTTGCTCGAAAGCCAGTCAAGTGTTGATTACTGATAGGAGCAAGATAAATAGAGGAAGCATGAAAACTGGATGGGACATCCATGAGAGCGTCCTTATGCTGATATGCCAGGTGGCCATGTGGTGATGCCAGTTAAATGAGTATCTACTTGCTCTAGTTTTTAGTTTAGGTAGCTGCCTCCACCAATCATATTAAAGAAAGAAGGATTCTTTTGTATTATGGAGGAGGCATTTAACTGGGGTTCTGAATTATAGCCCTACAAGCTTCTGCTTGCTAACCACCACTCTCTTACAATATTGCCGTACACGTTTTCATTAATTTGGAAAAGAGGACCAGGGCATTAGTGGTGGTTGAAGTCAAATTAGTTAGAACACTAAATCATGCAGATCTGCTTAGGCATGATGTTAAGTGAATCAACAAACTCAAAGCACATACATCTACCTTCAAGGAGGAACAAAACAGTTCTAGTACCATATACTTGTACTAGATGATAGGCACATGCTTTTACATCATGTATAACACACAGCACTAGTTCTGAATCAAAATGCAAAACCTTCTCATTCCCTCTTGGCAGAAGATTCATCATGAAATTCAGGGTGCACAGAACTTCAGACTACAGACTTGCCTGTGTAGTGTTTTGATGCCTGGTGGTGATAATTATAAATTATTTGGATAGAAAAGGTATAATCTGCTTTAGGGACTGTTCCCTGGATTATGACAAAGGGCATAAATCAAGACAAATTTGGATGTGCCAGAGAAAGTCTGGATTTGTGTTACTTCATATGTATTCATTGTCTGGAATGGAACAAATGGATCTGAATATATGACTTAAAATGGGCATGTGTAATGTTTATAATGTAACATGTTATATTACTTATTTGCTATAATACAGAGCTACAACTTAAATAGGTAGTTGAAAGTTTATTTGGAGCAGGGAGAATATGCTGCATGATTCGTTAGTGCTCTGCTGTAAAATGGAAGGATGGATGAAGTTAAATGAAAGCATAATGACAGTGCAGACACTTGAACACATAGTATCTGAAAGTTTCAAAAAGGCAACTTTAATGGGTGTCCAGGATGAATAAGGTGGGAAACCAGTAAAAGTGACTATGATTTGCAGTGTAAACTTTGCATTTCTGTTGGGAATCAGCCAGTAGCAAATGGCTGACACAAAACTTGATTATTTGAAAAATTATAATTAAGTTAAGTGTACAGTCTCAATTGTAGCTGAAGAATTGCCACTAGTTGGGAAGTTCTCCAGTGGAAGGAACCTAGCCACTTTGTGGTCCCTTTATAGTCAACATTTCGAAAGCATCTTAAAATAGAGTATAATGGAACAAAGTGTTTTATGAAGTAAGAGTCAACAATAATATAATTTGTCAAGTGTATCCTAGTCCTTTGCAAAACAATGTAGGGCCTGGTTTTTACATAATCTACATTTTTGCTTTGATGAGCATGTTCCATGTGATTCGTCTCCAAAATGAGATGATCTTTAGTATAAAAAGTGCAGCCACCAGCAATAAATGAGGCATCTTCATGGACTGCTGATACACAAAAGTTGTTATTTACATCTCAGGAACAAAACCCCATTTGGGACAATGTAACTGATTTGGCAAAAGCTGTGTAGATCCTGTGAAAAAACAGGACTCACAAAATTCAGGTGAGAGAGAATAGAAGAAAAGGAAAACATTTAGGATGCCCTTGAATTGGAAGCATTGCACCTGCAGAACTGCATAGCGTGGCACAAAGTGGTAAGTGCTTACTAGGTAGATGCCTGGATGTCTTCTGTCAAAAAGAATCATATAGTTTGTAATTACATATCCCCCTCCCTTGCATAGTAAGTGGCTAATGAAAATTCTACAAGCTATCATTACCTGTGTTGCTTTCTGAAGGGAAGTAGTTAGGGAGGGAAGGCAGTGTGGTATAGCCGGATCTTGTCAGATCTTGGAAGCTATGAAGGATGGGAACTTGGATGGGACACCACCAAGGAAGGCTCTGCAGAGGAAGGCAATGGCAAATTGCCTCTGTTTTTCATTTGCCTCGAAAGTCCCTTGCTGGTGTAGCAGTTAGTTAGTTGCGATTTGATGGCACTTACATATGTAAAAGGTAAAGGTTCCCTTGCTCGAAAGCCAGTCAAGTCCGACTCTAGGGCTCTAGGTGCTCATCTCCGTTTCAAAGCCGAAGAGCCAGCGCTGTCCAAAGACATTTCCGTGGTCATGTGGCCGGCATGACTAAACACCAAGGTGCACGGAATGCTGTTACCTTCCCACTGAAGTGGTACCTATTTATCTACTTGCAATTTCTTGCTTTCGAACTGCTAGGTTGGCAGGAGCTGGAACTAGAGACGGGAGCTCACTCCGTCATGCGGCAACTCGGGTCTCGAACTGCTGAACTACCGACCTTCCACAGCCTGCAGTTCAGCGTCTTAACCACTTGAGCTTAATAATTTTTGTCATTATTCTTTAGAGTAGAATCCCTGCATGCACATTAATTAATTAATTTTTGTCATTATTCTTTAGAGTAGAATCCATGCATGCACATTAATTAATTAATTATGATATTTCTATGCCACCCCTTCAGAGTCCCGCTTGAGATGGCTTATGAATTTCTATGCCACCCCTTCAGAGTCCTGCTTGAGATGGCTTATGCTTAAAACAATGTAACAATGTAGAAAATAATTAAAAACAAGCTATTGGACATAAACAACATAAAAATTATCTATAGGACAGAAGCAGACCATCAAAAACCTGGTAAACTAACACCCCTAATTAAAACCCTAGGTAAAAAGATGTATTTAGGTCTGGCACATAAAAGATAGCAGAGGAGGTGCCCGGGAAGCCTCAAGGGGGGGGGAACGTTTTCTAGAGGCAAAATGGCATTTTCTGTGATGGCATAATATCCTGCCAACCTAGCATTTCGAAAGCAAGAAATTGCAAGTAGATAAATAGGTACCACTTCAGTGGGAAGGTAACAGCATTCCGTGCACCTTGGTGTTTAGTCATGCCGGCCACATGACCACGGAAATGTCTTCGGACAGCGCTGGCTCTTCGGCTTTGAAACGGAGATGAGCACCGCAACCCTAGAGTCGGATTCGACTGGCTTTCGAGCAAGGGAACCTTTACCTTTACCTTATAGCATAATAAGCACATTGGCAAGTTATTGCCTGTATCCGTGAATAAGCCCTCATAGATCAAAGCACACAAATAGAACTTTCCTATTTCATATCACCCCAGATACAATGATTTCCAGTAGACCCCATTCAACTAGTGAGCCATCAAAAGATCTACATACATGGGAGAACTAAACCAGAGTAGGAAGGACCAAGGAATGCAGAGAGCTACTACCTACTATGAGTTAGGCCTATTCACCAGCTATCCTCTTCATTGATATTGGTAGGTAATTAGGAGGGCTATGACATGCCTCAAGAAATGACTGGGTACAGGTATCTACAGAAGATGAAAATAACAGAAAATATGAAATAGTTGTGAGCATCTTGGATCTAATTTGGTGTCATATTACAACAGTACTAACTTTAGCTCTAGTTAATATGATCTGGAGCTCAAGATTTTCAAATAAGAACTTGTGTTCTACTTGAGACTTTGACCTTGACTTCCTTCAGAAACCTATATATGTATGGCCAGCCTTTTGGGAACTGCAGACTTAAGCCCCAGATCTAGTACTTTAGTGGATTTCAGGCTAAATGATTGTTTTATGTGGTTGTCAACAAATATGGGTTTTTTCCCCTCATAAACTGTTATTCAACTTGAGTTAAGCTGTGAAATGTTTATAGGATATAACTGCATTTGGCCTTCAGTAGTATTTCCAGTTAGAGCCTATAAGAATCAGGTAATGATGGAGTTACGGGAACATTGGAAAACTTTAATTGAGCCTCCGCCCTTAGCCTGAAGTGAAAGCCAATGCTTCAGGGGAAAATTTCCTAAGCACAAAAAATCCCTAGTGATTATCAGAAGACACTCAAGGCTGAATACATTTCACCCAGCAAGGGCTTATCTTGTCCTCCTTAGAAAGTACAGTGTGCAAGGTTATGTTTCCTAAACTAAGCACACATTTAAAACAGAAGGCATTGCAAAAATTGAATTGATTAAAACCCTGAACAAGAAATCAAAGATATATACTAATTAATTGAGCAATGAGATTTGTTGACTGCTTCATATATGCAAATATATTTTATCATAAAGGAGCCATAATGAAAATAGTTCTTTGAATTTGGAGGGCTCCTCCTCTCTGTTTTCTTTCCATAACTAGAAGTCCAGCAAGCTATTGTGTTTTCTTTATGTAAATATATTTCTGAATGGCACTGCTCTTCAGTAATCCCACCACTGGGATTAGAGTGGAAAGATCAATTCTATTGCAGTTGAACATATCAGTTCTGTGGTATTTGGTGTGATTCAGCAGTAGTAAAAGATCCTTGCACTGATAGGTGATCAGGAATAGGAAGCAGTAGTAAAAGATCCTTGCACTGATAGAGGGTGATCAGGAATAGGGATGTGCAGTCAGATGGAAACTAAGCAAAACTTCTGCTCTTTGATACTAGATTCAAGTCCAGAAACACCTTAGGGACCAACCAGCTTTCCAAAGTATGAATTTTCAGGAGTCAAAGCTCCCTTAAGGAAAGGTCGTGCCCCAAAAATCTGGTTGGTCTCTAAGGTCCTAGTGGACTCAAATCTAGCTGTTCTACTGCAGACCAAGATGGCTACCCTCTGAAACTCTGTTTAGTACTGTGAGTATAAACAATCTCCAGTGAAAAAATAATGACCAGTGGTGGTATTAGAAAACACTGAGATCTGAGAATTATTCTGGTGCCTAGCTGCCTAATTTAGACATCAAGGAGGTCAGGAAAAAAGGAGAGGGTATGGAAAGAATGACTCCATAAGCATGTAAATAACACTTACCCAGGGCTGGCTCCAGGGTTTTTTGTACTCTAAGCGAGGCCACCTGCCCCCCCCCCGTGCACGCCCACCAATTATGGGGTTCCCAACATCCAGGCAGGGCCTGGAGAGAAGGAAGTCCAGCTGCTGAAAG
>NW_015161959.1:960430-993958 GCF_001447785.1 Gekko japonicus
GAGTTAGGTAAAGAAGACAAAGACACATTAATAGGGACAAGGGACATTTTATTTATATAAAATAGGTCTGACCTTTCCCATAGTCAAAGCCCTCCAGGCAGCTTACAAAAGAGGAAAAAACAGCACGTCTATAAAATCTATTTTAGAAGCCAGTCTTTGAATTCCCACACTGCCATGGAAGCTCACTGGGTGACCATGTGCCACTCACTTTCTCGCTCTCTCAGCCTCATCCACCTTGCAGGGCTGTTGTGAGGATCACTTCATTTGCCCCAGGCAGGGGGGGCAGGAGGAAGAGGAGGCTGCCTCCAACCTTTCAGGTGCCCTGGAGGAGGGGGGCCAACACCTCCACAGACCCTTCCTGGGGGCTGGAGGGCCAGTACTCAGCTAGTCTGCCTGGGGTGGGCTCCGCTCCCCACTTGGGTTCTGGGTGCAAAGTATACAGACTGATCCCGAGGGATGGGAACGTGTCCTTCTTCGGAGCTCCTCTCTCTGGCCCTGCTTTCCCTTCCTTACACAGTGGAACAAAACTGGGGGCTAAAAGGGTTGCCAACCTCCAGGTGGGGCCTGAACTTTCCCCGGAATTACAACTGCCTCCCAGCGGACAGAGATCAATTCCGCTGCAGAAAAAGGGCTGCACCGGAGAGAGGAATCTATGGCCCCGGTTCCCATCTCAGGTCCCTCCCCAGCCCCAAACCGGGCATTGCCCAGAATCTCCCCCCCAAATGTCCAGCAATTTGCTGGGAGTTGGCAACCCCGGCTGAGAGTCATTCCGGCCTTCCTCCCTCCCTCACCAGACCTCCAAGCTTCTCCCCCCGACACCTTACTCTGAAGGGACCCTTCCCGGGGTCCAGCTGCACAGCTTCTTCCTGCTGTGGCTTCTCTGCAACCCCTCCACCCCCAGAAAAGTGCCTCTCCTCTTTCCTGCCCCCCCCTGTTCGGCCTCTCTAGCAAAAGGCTCCGTGGGTTTAACCCTTCCAGTTCTGCAGAGAACTGAAAAACACCTCCTGCCTTCTCCGGGAGAAGGAGAGTTCCAGGAGCACCTTTTAGACCAAAAAAAGTTTATTTTGAGCTTTCGTTTGTGCGTGCACAGTTCTGGGCAGTGTGGACTGGCCGCATGGGCGCACTTACTGCCTGAAGTCTAGACTCACCTCTCTGGCCGGCGGCCACACTAACACCAACACCGGTACACACTCAGGCGTGGAGGGAAAGTGCAAGGCGGCGGCTGCGGCGGGTGCTGAGGGGAGGTGCAACTCGAGGCAGGCCCACTAGCCGGCAGTCTTCTGGGGCCAGGGGGGGAAGGCGGGAAGAGGAAGGGCTTCTGGGCGGTGCAGCGGGGCTTTTAGGGGGGAGAAGGTCAGGATTGGCGCCCCTAAGGCCAAGGGATGGCCTGCGCTCTAGGCGAGTGCCTAGCTCACCTATCGGGTGAGCCGGCCCTGCACTTACCAATCCAGAGAGTGATGCATTTTGCCACCAAAGAGGATCACACTAATAGGCCTGTCTTTCCAAAGTATGGTTTACATGATGTGTTGTGGAAAGGCTCTGATTGTAATTAGTTGGGTTACTTGCCTTGGCTTCTCCTGGCAGGAGCAGAGATTTGCTTGCACGTGCTGGTACATAGGCAGGCAGCAAATGAGGAATGGGGGCCCTATTTGAAACAAATGGTTGAGCAGGCAAGGGTAGGAAGCCAAACTTCATTCTCTCCCATGCCTTATCGCACTGTTCTCCAGGGCTTGTAGCATTTTCGTCCTATCTGGCTCTCTTCCAGTATCAGAGCCTAGCTAGGAGAAATGTCATTTAACTAGTGCAGCACAGCAAGGGCAGCAAAATTTCACTCCCCTTTACTAAACACTGTCTTTTTTATCTATCTATCTATCATCTATCTATCATCTATCTATCTATCTATCTATCTATCTATCTATCTATCTATCTATCTATCTATCCACATACCACTCCCCTCCCCACACCTTCCAACCTAAGACGAATGAGTGGGATTACATTAAATTTTGTGTCTGATACCTGCTTTCTTGGGCTGCCAAAAATCTGTCTCTTCTGTTGGTCCATAAGAATTTTAATGGCCTTAAAATGGGGACATTTACAGTGGGGAGGATTTCTTAAGGTAGGAGAATTCCTGAGAATTTCATACCAGTTTGGTGGAGAAATAAACAGTTACTCCCTGGAAAGAAATAAGGGGGAGGGGGGGGAGAACAGAATAAAGAAGATGGATGCAAGTCATAATTGTATTAGAGATACATAATTTTTAAAAACTAAATGAAAATAAAACCATTTTAAAAAAATAAATAAATACAGACTTGTGTACATCTTGCAGCCCAAGCCTACCAGGCATGCTCGCTCTGTTCAATGGGACTTTTCCAGAAGTAAGTGTATACAGGATCTCATTGCTGTTCAGACTCTTCTGTTTCACCACTTCATGATTCAAGTGACCTGACAGAAAGTACAGCTCACCCAAGCCAACTTGTATTACTGCCTTGCAGACCCTGGTCATAGGTCTTTTTGTTGGCAGTTCTCCTTGCAAAGGTGTGAGAAAAATCTTGAGTTTTTCTCTATGGTTTGACATTTTTTTCTGAGCAAAACCTAAAATTACACACATTTATAGTGTTTTCTGCTTTTTCTCTCTCTGTCTCTGCCTGCTCACAGTAGATGCTATTAAGCTATTGATCAGAATATACAAAGCAGAAAAGCTAAATAATTTACCACCAAAGATGAGCAAATCCTTTTGATAAATTCCATCACTTCATAGTTGGGGAAAGAGAGGGGCTTTAAATTGGACTTCCATGCTGCTGAAGAATGCATAGATATCTGCTAAAGTCCAAGCCAGATCCACATGTAGAATGAGACCAGCTGAAACCATTCCAGCCACATACGGGTTAGACTATTCTCCAAAATAGCTTTACATAAGTAATTTGCTTTGTTTTCTTAAATCTGGGTCACCTAAATACAAGGCCCTTATAATGGCCGTGGAACTATCTGCTGTGTATCAGGAAAGCATTACCCAGTTGTGATCCTTGAAGCTTGGAGCTGGCCCTCTTTGGTTGATGGCTTCTTTTAGGCAAGTTAAGATGTAGTTTCCAAGAGCCCTGCAAGACCACCAGGCAGGCCTTTACATTGGTGATGTTGGTTGTCAACTGCCCAGTGAGTACCAAGCACCACATTATACTCAGCCATAATCCTGATTTCTGGGTCCTGTATAAAACTCAAGCAATGACAAACTACATGATGGGGTGCAGTTGGTACAAAACACACATATGAGTACCAGAAGGTCAGTAGTTCAGCAGTTTGAGACCTGAGTGCCGCATGATGGAGTGAGCTCCCGTCTCTGTTCCCAGCTCCTGCCAACCTAGCAGTTCGAAAGCAAAAAATTGCAAGTAGATAAATAGGTACCACTTTGGTGGGAAGGTAACAACGTTCTGTGTGCCTTGGCATCTAGTCATGCTGGCCACATGACCATGGAAATGTCTTCTAACAGCGCTGGCTCTTCGGCTTGGAAACATAGATGAGCACTGCACTCTAGAGTCAGATTTGACTGGCTTTTGAGCAAGGGAAACCTCTACCTTTACCTTTACTTAAACAGCCTTTAAGAAGATTTCCTTCCATCTGTGTCAGCACTATTCACTATAGTGCTATTCACTATGTCTATATGCAAATAGCACTATGCAAATAGCTCTCTTGTCCTGATCTTCTGAAGGCCAGGATGCCCAAGATGGCCAACTTCTCCCCACAGTATACTGTCAGTCTTCTTACATAAGCTATGATTTCACAGACCAAACTTTCCCTCACTGGGGCACAGGTACCTCTGGTGCTGTACAAGGGTACTCCAGGGGTCTATGTTTCTTTGGAAGGATGAACCCTTCTCCCGTTTATCCAGCTAATATGAAATATGAGCCCTCTGTTTTCTAGGAATAGTGGCAGGGTCTCTCCACTTCAGGGGAATGGGACAGCATCTTCTTCCCCCTCTACTGAACGGCAGAAGTCATAGAACTGTGATCCCATGCAATGATCTACTTTCAGGATTAACTCAGTAGAGGGGGGGGGATTCCACTTAATTACCATAGGGTTGCCATAGGGTGGTTATGCAAAAGTATATAGCACTGTGTACAATAGATGTATGTTCAAAGTAAATCAATTTTGTGTTTTTTTCTTTTTTTTCCTTTTTCTATACTGTTATATAAATATTGGTATCAAATATTATCAAAAATAGGTTTCACCCAAACCAAACATCAAAGTGCAGGTTTGCATTCTGTTCAAATATCCAGACAACACCTTGTCAGTATCACAATCACGAGTCCCACGGGACTCTAGTAAATTACCCATTTTGAATACAATCTTTTTCAAGGACTGTAATGTATATAAAGGACATAAGGCACAATAATTTCTCTTTGTGAGCAAAAAACTCTTAAGATAGCAGCATATTTTCTAGGGGCCCATCGGCGCCCTTGCAGCAGACATAATAACCTATCTGGGATAGCATATCTCTCAAGTTCTATCAGGTAGCCGCTACCTGCACTTTGATGTTTTGTTTGGGTGAAACCTATTTTTGATCATATTTGATACCAATATTTATATAACAATACAGAAAAAGAGAAAGCACAAAATTGATTTACCTTGAACATACATCTATTATACACAGTGCTATATACTTTTGCATATCTTCCTAACAATGACCTTCAGTTTTTGTATAACCTTCAGGTGGTAGCTGGAGATCTCCTGGGATTACAACTGTTCTCCAGGTAACAGAGATCAGTTCACCGGGAGAAAATGGCTGCTCTGGAAGGTGGATGCTATGGCATTACACCCCACTGAAGTCCCTCCCTCCCCTCCTCAAACCCCACCCTCCTCAGGCTCCACCCTCAAATCTCCAGGTATTTCCCAACTCAGAGCTGGTCACCCTTGTCGCTGGAGTCCAATAACACAGACATAACAACTGTAATGTGATGAGTGGTGCCAAATAGGTACCATCCTAATGCAATCATCATAATTATTTCTGAGATATTTCTGGTATAAAATTGACCTGATTTTATTCTGTTTTGCAATGTGAAGTATTTCAGCATAGTGAGATTCCACTCTGCATTAATAGACACAAAAAAAGGGTAGCTGGTAGGAATATCACTGACCTGTTTTCAGGATACAAGAGGACAGGAGTCTTCATGGGGCATATATAGTTTGCTGCAAACACTTTGAGAAGAGGCTGTCTGGTGATTGGCATATGCCAATGAGGTAGGAGAGGAAGGGGTGGAGTCTATGAATTTTTAAAATCAAAATGAAGGTTGTTAGATGGCTGAAGTTTGAGAACTACTGTAATAGACTATTCAGCTGTGTAGACAAAAAGAGACAGCCAGTTTCCAAAGGGATTTGGGGAGAAGAAAAATCCTAGGAGAGAAATACCTATAATTGCTCAACTCATGCTTTAAGTTTCAGTCCTTCAAGCTGCTATATTCAGGTTTCCCCTTTGCAGGGATCCAATTAGGAACAAAAGTACTGGTATTGTAGGTAGTGCTGACCCCAGTGGGACTCTGTACAAGCATAAGATTTCACTCCAGAGAACATGTCTGGAAGAGCTTTATCTCTGGTAAAACTTCCATTGATAATAGTGACAATTTTTATCCTATAATGACAGAATAGGTTACTGGGTGAATGAATTAGATATATCCCCCTCCTTCTAGCCTTTTCCCCACTGTTAGCAAAAGGGCAAAGAGCAGGGTGGGCAACAACCTTGTTTCTCTTGGGAAACAAAACCTGGGAGTATACGGACAGACAGATGGGCAGACAGATGGATAGATTATAGGTGGAACTAAGTAAAGAAGTTAGGAAATCAGGCAGAAAGAATACCTTAGTGACCCAGAAGGAATATACACATTGACATGGGAGAACAACAATTAGGAAATTACTGCACGCTAAATCAAAGGGAAAGAGAAAGAGTAGTAGGGTTACAGAAGGTTAAAGGGGTTCATTTAATGAAAGGTTTTTTTATATCCATTCAACCTGATTGGCTAATAAAATTAGCAAACTCCTCTTGCCACAGGAACCATCTATCGCTAACCTAACCTAATTAGCTTAGGCTAAAAGAGACCAGCATTACCAACATCCAGATAAGGTCTGGCGTTCTTCCACAATTGCAACTGTTCTTTAGACTACAGAGATCAATTCCTTGGGTATCACATCCTTTCCCCAAGCTCTACCCACTTCAGGCACTGCCTCCAAATATCCAGGAATTTCACAATGCTGAGTTGGAAACCCCAAAATACAATGACTTCTCCACACTCTCCCAGAGACCTTCATGGTGGAGTAGGCATTTTTAAGTTAGGCCTTCTCCACAAAGTCTGGTGCTTTGTCCATTATACAACACTCTTCTGCTCTGGCACAAATATCAATAACTCTTCTAACTTCTAATCATTTCCCACTGGTGTATTCATTGGGCCTGCTTTTATAAACCAGTTTAAATACATTCTACGTAGGTACAGAGTCTATCCTAATTCTCACAAACAGCCAAATATGGTAAACCTGATTCCACTGCCAGCTGCAGGTGAGGGGTCACACAACTGAATGGCTAGGAGACAAGTCTGGAACCCTTCACCCTGCCATCCCTGGGAGACAAGATTACCTCTTCCTTTGCTGTTTTAGAAAACTACCACTCAGTGGCTCTGGGGCATAATTCTAGCCACCAACACACATGAGTCCAGATGATTTCCTAGTACATGTTGTCTGCAATCCTAAAACCCCTTTCCTGGTATGAAGCCCTATTTAATAAACTGGAGCTGACTTAGAGTTGTTTCTGCTGTACCATTAGAAGACAGTTGAGGCTAAAGAGAGGTAACTCATCTATCCCCCACCGCTGCATAGTCCAGAAAATGTGTCTCAACTGGACAGCCATTTTCAGTAGCTCCTCAAAGACCATCAGTATTTCCCTTTGACTAAGAGAGCTTTGACTCTCAAAAGATTATACTCTGGAAGAAGAAGAGTTGGTTTTATATACCTCACTCTTCACTACGTGAAGGAGTCTCGGCACAGCTTACAATCACCTTCCCTTCCTCTCCCCACAACAGACACCCTGTGAGGAAGGTGGGTCTGAGAGAGTTCTGAGAGAACCATGACTGACCTTGGGTCAGCTGGCTTCATGTGGAGGAGTGGGGAATCAAATCTGGTTCTCCAAATTAGAGTCCGCACTCTTAACCACTACACCAAGATGGCTGGGAATTTTGTTGGTCTTTATGGTGCTATTGGGCTCGAATCTTGATCTGCTGCAGATCACCACGAGACAACAGAGACTCAGAGCACTGAACAGGGCACGTTCCTCAAATCTAAGCAATTCTTGCTCTATAGAAAATGTGTTACTCCTTAACTGAAGTGATATTTAGGTGGTCCCTGTGGGTGGCTTCATATTGTCGAAAATGGGGAAATCTATACTTGTGGCTTGAGTTGAACCACCTATCTTCTGACTATATGGTCATGCCCATAGAAATATACATGTCCACGTTTGGAACCATGCAAGCTGCTTTTACCAGCCAATACTTCTTATTGTCAGAAACAGAACGTTGAGGTAAATTGATCTGCCATTTGATTCTGTCATATTGCAGTTATGGGTTCTGAACATCTCCCTTATTTTCCATCTCCATTTTCTATATAGGAAAATACTGCTTACACAGAATTGCAGATTGAGCCATTGAGTTCCAGCCTATGGATTTATTTGTTCAGGGCCACTAAAAGTATTTCTCATCATTCCTATTATAAATAGTGCATCCGTCCTCTTCTGGCACTTTGGCAACATTTTCAAAGTTCTGTCCTTGGGATTCAAGACATGCCTCTCGCTGTTTAGCAGTTGCATTAGTCTATTCGCCAATCAGAATTCCCAGAGGTAAAGCTTTCTCCCTGCAAAGAACTCAGAGTTTGTGGGGAGGGGAAAATAAGAATGGCCTATACTTATTTATTTAGTACCTTCTATCCTTCCCTTTTTCTAAGAAGCTGCCATCATCCAAACTGTGATCCTCTCAACACTTTCTTAAAGTCCTCAGTATTTGTAGGGTGATTTACACATTCAAAGCACTTCATAGATATTATCTAATAATGTTTCAAGTCTGTGAGATAATCCCTGTTTTATAGTTTAGAGAAATGGTTTAGGAAAAGGCACAAGATTAAATATTCATCTGTTTTAATCGGCCTTCTGCTGGAAATGTGGAAAACAGGATAACTTAAGGAATAATTTTGACCTTGGGATTTTAAACAGTCATTTTACTGCTAATCTACTCTTTCCTAATATGCAATCATAAAAAAGGAGATTTAAGAAATCTGCATGATTTACAGTGTCAGCCTAAATAGATTACACTCTTCTAAATTCATTGAAGCCAATGGGCTTAGAAGGGCATAACTGCTTAGGATGGCCCTGTGTCAGTGATTCTGGAAACTTCATGGTGGTTTTAACACTCTTCCTCAAAAATGAATGTCGGGTGACTGCTTAAGGCGATGGTGCTCCAGAAAACTGTCAAATGCTTTGGGGCTAAAGAAACAAATCGAAGAAATTGATATGTTTACATCTGAAGCCCATCATGCTCTGCCTGAAATGAATGGATGATGTATACAGTGAAGCTCCCACCCCCACAAGCATATGAGATAGGTTAAGGGTTGCCATATTCCTCCTGGCTACTGGGGGATGGTAGGGTGGGTTGCCAGATCCAGGTTAGGAAACTCCTAGAGTTTTAGGGGTGGAGTATGAGGAGGACAGGGACCTCAGTGGGGAACAATGCCCCAAAGCATCCATTTTCACCACCTGGAGGCTGACATCCCTAGATAGGATAGGCTGGAGGAGAGTGATTAGCCCAAGGACACCCAGCCAGCTTTGTGGCAGAGTGGAGATTTGAACCCAGCCAGAGGTCATTTCGGGGGGGAACGCGGGGGAACACAGTTCCCCTGGGTGAGGTACAGGGGGCGGGGCACATGACGAAGCCCCGCCCCCTGCTTCCGACCGCCCCACTTCCGGCCCTCATTCAGCCAGGAGGAGGCAGGAGAAGAGGGAGGGTAAGTTGCTTCCTCCCTGCCTCTCCCCACCCCTGCCTGCCTGGGGCCAGGGAGGGCCTTCGCGGGGCTTCCTTGCACTCCTGCCGGCCTTGCAGGTCCACCGCCGGGCCCCTCATGGGGTTCGGCAGTGGAGCTGCAAGGCCAGCGATGGCGGCCGTGACCGTTGGGGGCGGGGTGTGTGGCCTTATGAGCAGGGGGTGTGGCCTTATGACACACTTCCGGTGGTGTCAGGGTGTGTGCATATGCTAATGAGCTATGCTAATGAGTTCCCCTAGCTCTTTTTCTACAAAATGACCCCTGAACCCAGCTATTCTTGATCCTACTCCAACACTCTAACCATGCACCACACTCACTCCCAATATTAATTTTGTGGGGGAAAAGAGTCTGAGAGAAACTAACACTCAGCTAATGCACGCTTACAGCAGATAAATGTAGGGTAATATAAAAAAACAATTCTTAAAGAAACAGAACAGTGTTGTTTAGTTCATGCTGGGCAGTGAAATAAAGCTTTTGAAGATTGAGCACACTAAGAATATTGTTTGTGCTCATAATTTAGCTCTGAGCTGTTGGTTCATCTCCTGCAGAACAATGAATATAGATTTATCAAGATCAATTAATACTTAATCCCCAGTGCTACAACTGTTGCTCTGTTTTATATTTCTTTAATGGTTCTTTCATGTTTCTTTAATGGTGCCAAATGGTCCCTGCCCAGATGGACCAAACAGGAAGGTCAAGCTTCATTGGCTTCAAGAGCAGAGGCAAGCCCAGAGACACTTTCAGAAAAAGGTTCCTAAAAGGATTCTCTTAGCAGGAAAAGAATATCACTTCCCCCCCACTCCCCCCCCAAAAAAAGATTTTAATCAAAATGCAGCAGGTTCATCATTGTTTCTTTCTCACAAGAATCAACCTTCAAACGCAACTTGAGGTTTTCCACGTTGCTTGCAGTTTTCAAATTGTGGTACAGCCTTTCTGGGTAAGATAACAATGATGAGCTGGAGCTGGAGCTGAACTAACCAAAAAGGGAAGCTTTTCCATGCACAAGAAATGGGATAAGAAAAGACATGAGCATATGAACAGGGGAAAGGGACAAATCAATAGTTTGGCCTCCCTGTAGGGAACAACTGTGTATGATGAAAGCATGACCCAACCAAGCCAATTTTTTATAAAGTGGAGGCAGAGATTTAAAGCCCAAAACAGGTAAGTTAGGGGAAGAGAACTTTTTCTGCAGCCATGTATCACATTTCTAATCCTCCGGTATATATAATTCTATTTTGGTCATGGACTCCCCTGAACATTCCAACACGCTCCAAAATCAGTTCGCTCTCTGATCTGTCATTCAGAGGGTCTCCCTATCCACTGGCTGCTTTGCCTGAGTCCTGCCACCAACATTCTAAACAGTTTGCTCTTCCTCCCCCCCCACTCGCCTTTCCCTCTAACATTCTAAACTGTTTGCTGTTGATGTTCTGAGGTAAAATAAATTTCCTCTTAGTGTCTGTTGGGGGAAACCATGGTTGCAAATCTCCAAGTGAGGGCTAAAGATCACTCAGAATTACAACTGCTTTCCAGATGGCAGAGATCAGTTCCCCTGGCGAAATTGGTGGACTCTGTGTCCTTATATCCTGCTGAGATGGCCCCTGTATGACAGCCAATGTGACATAGCATTCAGGGCTTCAGCTATTAAAACTGATGTCCAGATGACCCAAATCAGTTCTCTTGGAGACAATGGCTGCTTTGGGCAGTAGATTCTATGGCATTATACCCTGCTGAGGTCCCTCCCCACCCAAAATCCTGCCCTCCCCAGGCACTACCCCTCAAATCTACAGGTATTTCCCAACCCAGAGTTGGCAACCGTGTAATTGGCTACAGAACTGTTTTCCAGACTCTTGGAACCCAGGAAACATGGCTTTTCTACCTTAGCTGTGACTGCATTGCCCCAAATTAACATAAGCCAACCTTCAGGTGGCACCTGGAGATCTCCAGCTATTAAAACTGATGTTGAGATGACCAAGATCAGTTCTCCTGGAGACAACGGCTGCTTTGGGCAGTGGCTTCTATAGCATTATACCCTGCTGAGGTCCCTCCCCACCCCAAAGCCTGCCCTCCACAGGCTGTACCCCTCAAATCTACAGGTATGTTCCAACCCAGAGTTGGCAACCATGTAATCAGCTATGGAACTACTTTCCAGACCCTTGGAACCCAGAAAACGTGGCATGGGAGGAGGTGCTTTTCTACCTTAGCTGCCACTGCATAACACCCCCCTCCCCCTCAAAAAATAAGTCAGAGGTGGAGAGAACCATATCTGTTACCATGAGGCTGTCCTCCCATTCTACCCACTTGGGGCAGCAAAATGACTTGAGACAGCCCTGCCTTATAGCTAAGCAGAAGGAAAGAAACATGGCTTGCCTCCCTCCATTTTCCGCTTCCCTCTGCCGCCCCACCAGCCACAATCAGGACACTCATCTGGAGCTTCCTTCTAGATCTCATATTTCTTCCCACAACGGGCATTACTCCTAGTACAAAATAATGTTCAGAAGAAAATTTTGCCTCATAGTGCATTCTTCCCCATTCATCCTATCATAAAGTGCATTGATGAAGAACTGAGTGAACATAGGGTCTGCCTGATATTATCATCTATTGTTTGGCTCTAAATTGTGCATTCACCCTTCCTTCCCATTTCAGTTGATTCCATAGAAATATGTTTGCCTGCAAATCATTGTTGGGCCTCTATGGTCATGGAGATGAAGTCAGGAACACGATCTTGTTTCTTGCTTTACACATTCTTTGGTCCAATACTCTGTAAAAAAATTAATGTACTAAAAAATGGACAATGGCTTTCACCTATCAGCTCCAGAGAACAAGCCTTTCATTTGATCACTGAATGTGAGTCTCACATGGTGAGATTTGGCATCTGGGTACTAAAGCCTTTTTGATTCATTGCCATGATGTGGAAATCTTGCTTCTCATCATTTGGGAGACAAACTGCTATGGGGGGCAGTAGCATGAAAGGGTAAGGTAGATTCTAAGGACTGCAAGGAGATCAAATCAGTCAATCCTAAAAGAAATCCCACTTGCGGGGAGGGCAGAACAACAACAACAACAACAACAACAATAATAATAATAATGCCAACCCTGACTGTTCCCTGGAAAGCCAAATACTGAAGCTGAAGCTCAAATATTTTGGCCACCAAATGAGAAGGGAGCACTCACTGCTGAGAAAGACCGAAGGTAAAAGAAGGGGACAGCAAAGGATGAGATGGTTAGACAGTGTTATCAATGTAACAAACATGAAATAAAGCAGACTCCAGTGCATGATGGAAGACATGAGGGCCTGGCATGATGTGGTCCATGGGGTCGTGAAGAGTCAGACTCAACTGTGTGACTGAACAACAACAAGGGAACATACTGCCCATCTTTTCCCCCTTCTTATGAATCATAATGAACAGGTACAGTGAAGTCCCAAGTAGATTTGGTATATTTTCTTCTCTGGCACTGATTTTTTTCTCAGTACATCAAGCTTTCCCAGATGAGACCATCACAGCAACCTCTTCATCAGGCTGCCGTGTGCAGCACCATCTGCAAGTGGCAACAGAGCTGCCCATACAGAGCTAGAGCCCTTTTATCTGAGCCTGACACTAATGTATCCTGAAGAGTTGCTTCTGCTGAATCCCAAGGCCTGTCTTCCTTATTCAGTTGGAACAGGCGCACAGGATACCCCTACTTCTAACAAGCAGGATTGATAGTGCCATCACATGTGGTCTTTTCAGCATCCTGAGATTACAGTACACCAAGTACTTGATGTGTATGGTTCCCTTTAGGCTGCATAATTGTGGCATTTTCACTGTTACGTCTTACTAGCATTCTTGTGACCTTTTTAATTCTGTCTCTTTAATTTAACTGTTCCAATAAGGAGAAAGTTGCCAGGAGGAGTCATTGTTGGAAGTAAAGCTTTCTTTTGATTCCTCAGAGGAGCAACGATTTCTAGCCCCTAAAGCACAGGAGATAGGAGCTGCCACTAGCAGGGAGTGGATTGATTGACTGATTGGAAATGTTTATGCCCTACCTGTTGAAAATGTAGTTCACAAGGCAGCCTACAACTTTAAAAAAAATTAAAAAATTAAAACACAACCTTGAGCAGATTAAAAACAGCAGGAGAATCAATCAGTCAACCATTTAACCAACATAAAAACCTGAGTGTTTGGATCCTACCTAGATTTCCATATGTGTGTGAGTGTGGGGGGGTATTTTCATTGATTCTTCCTACTGTTAGAGATCTCTAATTCCTCACAAGCTATTCTTGGGGGTCTTGTCTCCCCCAAGAGCAGCATTGGGGGCATTAGAGAAGACTGGCAGAAATGTGGGCTCTACATAGGGTCGCCATATGCCTACTGCAGCAGCCTGTGTGTGAGAGAGAAATTGTCAGTGATGCCATGACATCACTTCCAGGATAAACCAGAACTATAGAGTTTCTAGTTATTCCCAGAGAGGAATAATATCACTTCCAGGTTTTCTCAGCCACTCTTTCATGCTCTCCTCCAGTCTCCTGCTGGTTGCCTGGCTGGACCTGACAACCCTAGATCTTGGTGGGATCCAATCCAGGTTATTATTTTTTTAAAAAAAATATGGGTCCTAAAATTCTAAAAATAGATGTCAGATAAATAGATGAGGTGGTAAGAAGCTGTGTGAGCAGAGGAAGAAATATATGATTATATAAAATAATAATGTAGATAACTGTATAAATATAAAATCCAATTTATTATAGATACTAATGATAAACTAGAACAACAGGATATATCCAACCCTCTGTATATCCATTTGCTATCACCTTTCCTACTGCAGTTATTTTCAGATTTGCTTTCTAGAGGTTACATTCAGGAGAATCAAGCAACCACCTTTCAAACTGTTCCCCCTTTAGAATAATTGACTGAGTCAAAACCCTGGCTAAGTATTTTTGCACACCATGAAAATCAAAATCTGCAAGAAATTGGCCTGAAAAAATTGAACATGTTGCAAGGAGATGGTACAAAAGCTGTTGTTTCTGATGGTGAATTGAAGCTGACATTAGTGTTCAGGTGCTAGTCTTCCAGATGATAGTAGGGAAAGAAGATAATGGCTCTCAAAGGTTTTGAAAGGGTTTGCCCCAGTTTTTTGTTTTGTTTGCTTCATTGCACAGGGAATACATGGTTATTATATAGTGCAAGGGATTTAAATGCCAGACATCATTCTTCCAATAGTTCTTTGTTTATGCAGAAATAACATACCAGCTTATCCCATATCAACCTTCCTGTCAGTTAACATCAGCATTTAACTGTGCAATCCTAACCCACTGGCTATACTAGACTTAGAACAGTGTAGCTCTGTTTAGGATTACACTGTAAAGTCCCCCCCCCTTCTGAGTCCTTCACTATGCAGTGGGTGGCAACCGGAGATGCAGCTTTTTCAGTGATGGTACCTTGCTTATGGACCACCATCCATGCAGAGATTTGCCTGGTGCCTAGTGGTTTGAGTTTTAGGCATCCGGTGAACATGTTTTGATTTGCCCTTGCTCTTGATTGGACAGACCTGCTAAAATTGTTAAGTGCTAACGTTGTTTTACTGTGCTTTTAAGCAACTATTTGAACTTGTTAATGCATATTGATTTCTTTGTCATGAGCCACGTTTGGCACGTCTCATACAGAAGTGGCATACAAGTAGAATATATAAAGGAATTAAATAATCATGCATAAGAAAAAGGTTATAAAAGCACCAGTCATGCTAGACTGCAGTACTACTACCTTCATGCCAACAGTCTTCACAGTCTTTGTTATCTAGAGAAGCCCTGAGCGCATAAAACTTATTGCACATTTTAAAACAAGGCAGAATCTGAGTAGCTTCTGAAAGGGCAATCCAGGACACAGCTGGCACAGTGGGGGGGGGGGTGCAAGAGCACACAGGCAGAGAAAAGGCACACAGCGTAAGATTTCAGGACAAGGCACTGTAAGGCATCATGAAAGGAGGGGAAAGACCCTTCACTAAACATATTTCTAGGTACAGCAAAGTCATCCTAAAGAAGGGCTGTTAGCTGCCCATCCAGGCAACAATCTCTTTCTGATTCCTTAACTAAGGGCTGCTGGGAGACTGGAGCCCAAGAACCCAGAGATGCTCAAGGATCCTCAAGTTGAGCTTGCATTCCAGGGCAGGGCAAGGATGAAAAATTAGTCCTCACTACAGACCACAATGGCTTGATGCCAGTCGAGGGACACCAAGGACGAGACATAACTAAGATAGGGCCAGTGGTTATGGCCAATAGTTTCACTACTCCACCTGGAGCACTGATTTTCCCCACTTAAGCTTTTCTTTGTGTGCAAAATTTGGCTTTTTAACTGTGACATCCCAGCTTGCAAGTAAAGCGTGAGATCATGCTTTGAAAATAGGAAACACCAAGGCTTTTAAAAAAGAAGAGGGGAGGTTGGTGCCCTTCAAAAAGTCCATCTACCTGTCTGACTGTGCATCCTAGAATCCCCTTGGCACTTTTGCCTGCATTGTGTTTAAATTATCCTGATCTCACGTTAGTTACTGTGAGCATGATGAAGTACATAAAGAAGATAAGAGACAGCATAAAGAAGATCTTATTTATTTATGGAAAATGTAGATAAAAATGAGCAAAAGTTTAGGAACATAAAAAGATATTGTTCTTATTCAGGTAATAATTCATAGATACTAAAATAGACATATGTGCTTGGCAACCAGACTCCATTCTCAGGAAGTACCAGATTTTCTTTTTGTTAAAATCTCATCTGGCAATGTGGCAGTGCCACTGACGGAGAAAGGCTGCTAAGGCCCTGTCCCATAGATGAGGGCAACAGTGATTTGTTTTCATAGCTGTTTTGTAAGTCATTTCACTGCTGAGGTTTTAAAATGTGTCCCATTAGGGAGACTGTAGTCTGTTGCTGGGCAGACTAGCCCACTATGCTGAAAGGAAAAGCAGAGCAGAAAGAAGAAAGATGGAGGAGAAAATATGGCAGGGGCTGTAAGAGAGAAAGAAGAATAAAACTTCAAGTTAAGAATCCTGCCTTGAGTTGTCTCCCTGCCTGCATTAAGCTACAGAAAAACAGCATGGGCTGTGGTCACACGGAGCAGTAGCCACGCTACTGCAACGGAAGATAGGCAGATTTTCCAGGCGAGATCTCACCACCACATCTGGGAAGTGTAGAGCTCCCGTGGCGAACCCGAGGCTTCCCTCCGAAGATGCGCAGTTAAAAACTAGTACCTCGGAGGTACTAGTTTCCGGAAACCGCAGGGCAAGGGCGGGCATCTGATCACGTTTCCGGTGGCATCCGGCGCCTGCCCATGCCCCATTGCGAAAAGGTTTTTTTCCCGAAGTCTCCAGGGATGCGCACAAGGACCCAACGGGGCATGCACATACTTCAGGTTAAAAAAAACAAACACAACCCCGTTTGCCGTGCCGCACAGCTTCTTTGGCACATGGTGTGATCAGTATCTCTCCCTAACCACGGGACCTCGACGGGACGCCTGATTGCGCAGTCATGTGTTATTTCGCTGCGGGGCAAACAGCCATGCCTCCCCCCCCATGATATCCGGCCCGTGTGACCAGGGCCATAGTTATTCTTCCTACTGTATGGAGAAAAGCTCCAAATCTGTAAATTTGCTGGCTCTGGGTTGGGAAATACCTGGATATTTGCGGGAGGGTGAAGCCATGGGAGGGTGAGGTTTGGGAGGGCAGGGACCTCTGCAGGGTATAATGCCATAGAGTCCACCCTCCATAGCAGCCATCCATTTTCTCTAGGAGAACTGGTCTTAGTCATCTGGAGAGCAATGGTAATAGCCGGAGATCTCCAGGTGTTACTTGGATGTTGGCAACCCTACTGAAAGTGCACATCAGGTGGTGGCCAGCATAAGAGGACATGTGCTTGACTGGCATTGTTTTGTATGAGAACTGCAGTATCACAATCGTAACTGTGTATTTGTTGTTGTTGTTGTTCAGTCGCACAGTCGAGTCTGACTCTTCGCGACCCCATGGACCAGATGACGCCAGGCCTTCCTGTCTTCCGCCGTCCTCTGATGTTGGCTCAATTTCATGTTCGTTGCATCTATGACACTGTCTAACCATCTCATCCTTTGCCATCCCCGTCTTCTTTGACCTTCAATCTTTCCCAGCATCAGGGTCTTCTCCAGTGAGTGCTCACTTCTCATTTGGTGGCCAAAGTATTTGAGCTTCAGTTTCATTATCTGATCTTCCAGGGAACAGTCAGGGTTGATTTCTTTTAGGATTGACTGATTTGATCTTCTTGCAGTCCAAGGGACTCTCAAGAGTCTTCTCCAGCACCATAGTTCAAAAGAATCTATTCTTCGGCGCTCGGCCTTCCTTATAGTCCAACTCTCACAGTCATACATGACTACTGGGAGTACTATTGCTTTGACCATGCGTACTTTTGTTGGCAGGGCGATGTCTCTACTTTTTATCATACTGTTTAGGTTCGCCATCTCTTTCACCCCAAGGAGCAGGTGTCTTTTACTTTCATGGCTGCTGTCACAGTCTGCGGTGATCTGGGATCCCAGGAACATGAAGTCTGTCACTACTTCCACGACTTCCCCTTCTATTTGCCAAGGAGTGATGGGGCCGGATGCCATGATCTTAGTTTTTTTGATGTTAAGCTTCAAACCCACTTTTGCGCTCTCCTCTTTCACTCTGACAGGTTTCTCAAGAGACATGTGAGGTGGTCTGGTACTCCCATCTCTTTAAGGACCTGCCATAGTTTGTTGTGATCCACACAGTCAAAGGCTTTAGCATAGTCAATGAAGCAGAAGTAGATATTTTTCTGGTACTCTCTTGCTTTCTCCATAATCCAGCGAATGTTGGCAATATGATCTCTCGTTCCTCTACCTCTTCGAAACCCAGCTTGTACTTCTGGTAGTTCTCTATCCACGTACTGTTGAAGCCTAGCTTGTAGGATCTTGAGCATGACCTTGCTAGCGTGTGATATGAGTGCAATTGTGCGATAGTTTGAACATTCCTTGGCATTGCCCTTCTTTGGGATTGGAATGTATACTGATCTTTTCCAATCCTGTGGCCACTGTTGCGTTTTCCAAATTTGCTGGCAAATGGAGTGCAGAACTTTAACAGCATCCTCTTCTAAGACTTTGAATAGCTCAGCTGGGATACCATCACCTCCACTAGCTTTGTTGTTAGTAATGCTTTCTAAGGCCCATTTAACTTCACATTCCAGGATGTCTGGCTCGAGGTCAGTGATTATACCGTCGTGGTTGTCAAGGACATCGAGGTCTTTCTTGTATAGTTCTTCTGTGTATTCTTGCCATCTTTTCCTAATCTCTTCTGCTTCTGTTAGGTCCCTACCGTTTTTGTCCTTTATCATGGCCAGCTTTGCATGGAACGCTCCCTTGATTTCTCCAATTTTCTTGAAGAGATCTCTAGTCCTTCCCATTCTATTGTTTTCTTCTATTACTTTGCACTGTTCATTCAGGAAGGCCTCCTTATCTCTCCTTGCTGTTCTCTGGAAATCTGCGTTCAGTTGGGTAAATCTTTCCTTTTCGCCTTTGCCTTTCGCTTTCCTTCTTTCCTCTGCTATTTGTAAAGCCTCATCAGAAAGCCATTTTGCTTTCTTGCATTTCTTTTTCTTTGGTATGGTGGTGATTGCTGCCTCCTGTACGATGTCACGAACCTCTGTCCATAGTTCTTCAGGCACTCTATCTATCAAATCCAGACCCTTGAATCTATTCTTCACCTCTACTGTATATTCATCAGGGATGCGATCTAGGTCAAACCTGAATGGCCTCGTGGTTTTCCCGATTTTCTTCAGTTTAAGTCTGAATTTTGCAATGAGTAGCTCATGATCTGAGCCACAGTCAGCTCCAGGTCTTGTTTTTACTGACTGGATAGAGCTTCTCCATCTTTGACTGCAAATTATATAGTCAATCTGATTTCGGTGTTGCCCATCTGGTGATGTCCATGTGTAGAGTCGTCTCTTAGGTTGTTGGAAAAGGGTGTTCGCTATGACCAGTGTGTTCTCTTGACAAAACTCTGTTAACCTTTGCCCTGCTTCATTTTGCTTTCCAAGGCCAAACTTGTCTGTTATTCCGGTTACCTTTTGACTTCCTACTTTAGCATTCCAGTCCCCTGTGATGAGGAGGACATCTTCTTTTGGTATTAGTTCTAGGAGGTGTTGTAGGTCTTCATAGAACCGGTCCAGTTTAGCCTCTTCTGCATCAGTGGTTGGGGCATAGACTTGGATTACTGTGATGTTGAATGGTTTACCTTGGAATCGGACCGAAATCATTCCGTCATTTTTGAGATTGTATCCCAGTACTGACTTTTGCAATCTCTTGTTGACTATAAAGGCCACACCATTTTTTCTACAAGATTCCTGGCCACAGTAGTAGATATAATGGTCTTCTGAGTTAAAGTCGCCCATTCCTGTCCACTTTAGTTCACTGATTCCTAAGATATCGATGTTCAGTCTTGCCATCTCATTTTTTACCATGTCAAGCTTACCTTGATTCATAGATCTTACATTCCAGGTTCCTATGCAGTATTGTTCTTTGTGGCATCAGACTTTCCTTTCACCATCAGACACATCCACAACTGAGCGTCCTTTCAACTTTGGCCCAGCTACTTCACTCTTTCTGGGGTTACTTGTACTTGCCCTCTGCTCTTCCCCAGTAGCATATTGGACACCTTCCGACCTGAGTGGCTCATCTTCCGGTGTCATATCTTTTAGCCTTTTGATACTGTCCATGGGGTTTTCTTGGCAAGGATACTGGACTGGGTTGCCATTTCCTTCTCCAGTGGATCACGTTTTGTCTGAGTTCTCTGCTGTGGCCTGTCCATCCTGGGTGGCCCTCCACAGCATAGTCCACAGCCTCATCAAACCACGCAAGCCTTCTCGCCACGACAAGGCAGTGATCCATGAGGGAGTATACTGAGAAGTAAACTCCAATGCAGTTAATAACTGTGAACAGGATTACATCCCAAATATAGGTGAGTTTGCACAGGGAAGCAAGCTGTCCTGTCCTTTACCTGACATCAGCTGCACATGAATTACAAGCTGGAGAACTAAATCTAAAGTGACCACCATGCACGCATCTAGGATTTCCTTATGTGTTAGCCTTTCTACCAGAGGTAAGATGCGGTGCTGGAGTTTCATCCGAGATACTTTTTTTAATTATTATTTCCCATGAAAAGGAAGGGGAGAGCTAGAGGGAGGCTTGGAGAAAGAAAGTGATAACCCACAGGAAAGTCAAACTATCTATTTATTTAGTTATGTGTTTTGGGTTGCGTTTTGCATTAATCGCTGCCACGCACAGGAGCCCTGCAATTTATTATTGGTGATAAGTGTGGACAGTAGCTATTATTTTTGTTCGTGGTTCTAAAATGTGGCAAGTAGAGACGCTTAGATTTATGGAACATGCATTATTCAAAGCTCTAGGTCTGGGTTGGCTCTGCAGGAGTCCAGCCCCCCCCTCCCGAAACGTTTCATTCCCCCCTTCTTTTATCTTGCTTTGGTTTCTCTCTCCCTCTTTCACTCCTATGATTTCCCTCTCTCCTATTTGTAATGTTAAATTTGCATGTATGGTACTAATTCAATCCCTGATGCAATTCTAGTCATTCCTTTGGGGATATATTTAGACACCTCCCCTGGGATTATTTTTTTCTTCCAAATAGTGCTGGGGTAATAAGCAGCACAAGGTGTCTTCTAAGGAGACCTGGCTTAGCAAGCACTCTGCTTTGTTTGTTTAGCCAGTGAGGGAGGATGAGAATATATGCATTTGTTTGATTGCCTGACTGTGGTTGATAACAAGAGAGTTTGTTCAGAGGGCTTTACAGTATCTACAGTGTTTGCTTTAAATATAATAATTGTGACTCCCACACCTGATCCCCTATAGGTGCATTCTGGTGCTTTCATTTCAATGCACACGCAATGCTCACTTCAAAGGAGGTGGAAGCACAGTGTGCATCTTCTTTTGTATGTACATACAGAGTAGGGTTGACAACTGGCCTGGAGAACAATGTCTTGTCCCTTCAACAGTGGCTTATTGGGATGTTCGAATTACCAGGTGATGTTGCCAACATGCCACAAAAAGATTCAGCTGCCCATTTCCACACATCAAGCCTCTGTTAAAGGGACAGAATACCACCAAGCATGTTGGCAACCCTGGGACTCCAGAGTAGTCCCTGCACGGAAGTGAAAGAAGAGGCTCTGCAGGTAGCAGAGCTCAGTGGCTGCACTGGTGTTAGTGCATATATAACAAAATGATATTTCTGGACAGTTCTGTCAGAAAGTACAAAATATATTGCCAATAGGCCTCCTACCAGCTAGAGTATACTTGTACTTGACCTGGAAATATTCAAAACATTGTGAAACATCCTGTGCATTTAAAAAGAAGCTGGGCCTTTTTAATACTCATCACCAGTAATCTGACAGTATAGAGACAGTTGGCCAAAACCTGTAAAAAAGAAGAAGAAATCAGTTTTGTTCAGTATCAGTGTCATTATTGAACATGTATGTACAAGATGTAATGCAACCTTTCAGTCATTCCAAAATATTATTTGCTGTTCTTTTCTATCATCTTAATAAAATCTGTGCTGTGGAAAATTATTCCTCCTCGGCAGTCATAGCAGAGCCTTGAAGTCTTTTGTGAATTATGCAGAGACTGCTACACATTTATTTATCACTGACGATATGCTAGGCAACTTCGCTTAATTTATGAACTGGGCCAGGCACCGCCTCTTTCATGAATTGTGTAGAGACATTGTCACTTTCATGACTCAGGCAGAGGCACTGCTGATTTTATGAATAGGAGAGGAGATTTGCTTAATTCACAAATTAAAGGAAGACTATTGGTTGTTTCATGCTTTGCTTATTTCACAAATGAGCACTTTCATAAATCTCATGTTGCTTATGTATGGGTTTCTGGATCCTTTTTTGCTGTACATGGGAGGGGGGGATTCTGTGCTATTCTTTTTCTAAACATGGGAATGGATGACACCTGGAAGGAACCAAGTTCATAAAGAAAGTGAAGGAAAAGAGAACAATACATTCTAGCTAGTTTTGTAGCAAAAAGTCCCTATGTCCAAAGTAATATACATGATGGTAGTTGGGGAAAATAATGTAGTTTACATTAGCATTAAAAGCAACTACAGTGTAATGAGGTTTGTATCATTTCTGCTTTATCACATTTGTAATCAAATCTATGGCATAACATTTGAAGAAAATATATCATTTGTAAACATAGGTAGTAGTTGAAACATTTGTTAAAGGAAAAGCCAGGAGCACTGAAACTTCTGGAATTAAGACACATCATGTCTATGGTGATAGGAGTTAGAAATTGTTCGTTGTAGCAGAGGTGCACAAAAAGAGTTCTGCAGTCTACATAAGCAGGGAAATGAGGCCCTGTTGGGATGTGCTGATTCCAAAATGCAGAATTTCCCCCACCCCCCAGGGACTAGGAAGAGAAAGGATACTTTGGGAAATGTGTTCCAGTCATGAGACTGTAGGAAGACCCTGCTGGAACTAAAGCAGGATTTTTGCTCATTTGATGTTTTAAAGGAAAACCAAATTGGAAGCATGCAATGGTGTGTGCTTCTACTCTGCACACATAGCATGCATCACTACAGTATACCTGTGCAATTTCCTTGTGTGTGTGCTTCTGCTATTTAACTTAGAATCACTTTCTATGGCATGTGGAAGCCTACCTAGAATGGGGAGAAAAATCTTCAGAACTGGCAACATGACAGTACTAATGTAAAAGACTTGCATTTCTGCATTACATAAATGCCCCTTTTTTGCCCCCTGGTTGTAATGCTGTGCCTGGTTGTAATGCTGTGCATTCCACGAATGGAGCCCCCATTGTTTATTTGTTTTATTAGCAGATGAGCAATGTCTCACTTCAGACTGGGACACTGATGCATGGGGGGAGGGTTGTCTTCCCTCCATGCCATTTAACTTACCTAAAAGTGTCCCATGGAGCTACTGTTTGGTCACCTGTATGATTGCTCTATTGAGACAAATAGCAGCTCCACAGGGCTGCTTCAGGTTGAGAAAACAGTATAAGAGAAAGGCTTAAATCTCCCATCTCTTAATGTCATGGCCCCAGGCTAATTTAGGTCCCAACCCATGTTAGTTAAAGAACTCCATGCAACCATGGAAGGAGGGGGGGCACTTTAACCACCTCTATGACTGTCTGTACACATGAATCTTGCAATTCCAGGAATTATCTTCATGTGAATCAAATGGATGTACTGGTGAGAGAGGACTACAGGGGAAACCTGTGCCTCTTTTGCTGGTGCATTGATGGATCCAAGTCACGGACCTTCCAACATCACATCTGGATTTGTCCTCACACAGTCCAGTGACTACTATTTAGTTTTCACTAAGATAGTATACCCATCTCTGGGCTGTTCCAATTCAGCATATGCACAGGAGCTCACATGATCAAATGTTTCTGAGTCTAAATGTAAAAATCCTTTCACATAGAAAACTAGCATGTCAAACTAGGGTTGTTTTTGTTTGTTTGTTTTCTTTTTTGTGTGTGAAGGGCATTTTTAATGGAAGCATACTCAGATACGTGATCTGCTCTTGCAGAAAAAGGTTTACCATCTCAGTGAAAACTAGGCCTGTGACTGTACACAATGGGGACAAGGTGACTGAGAGGGCACTGAAGGTGACTGAGAGGGCACTGGAAGGCCAACTCCAGATCTTCTTCGGTAACTCATCTGCTCTGGACCTTTTTCTGTCTGGTCTCAGGCCAGGCTATGGGACAGAGACTGCATTGGTAGCCGTAGGCCCCTGCCACACAGGGGGGGAATGCGCGGCCTAAGTGCGGCTTTTGGAAGCCGCACCAAAATAGACACGTGGCAGCGGGATCACGCGGATCCCCTGAGCCGCGGTGCCATTGCTCCCTGGCACGATCAGATGCCGGGGAGAAAGCCACAGTCGGGAGACCAAGGCAGCCGGCTGCGCATGTGTGCGCATGCGCAGTTCAGCCAAGAGCCGGGGATGAGCCGGCAGAAGGACGCGCCGACGATCGGTGGTTCTTTTATGCAGCGGGTTTTCAGGGGTAGGGACGGATCGGGGGCGGGTACGCACCACTTCCCAGATGTTGCGGTGAGATCGTGCCCGTTTGCTGTGCCCCCGATCTGTCCCTCTCCCGGGCCAAACCCTTCCGTGTGACCGGGAACTTAGTTGATTATTTCTGTCTCAATATAGCTTCTTTGTTGCTCCTACTGGATCTATCTGCAACCTTTGATACAGTGGACCATGCTTATCTTGTTGAGTTCTTTGGAGGGAGAAGTAGATATCAGGGGACATGCTCTGGAGTGGTTTAAATCATTTCTTATGAACCAGACTCAAAGAATTGCTGTTGGACACCAGTTGTCATTAACGTGGGATTTGTTTTGTGGAGTTTCTCAGGGTGTGGTTCTAACCCCATTTAATCTCTACATAAAACCATTAGGAGAAATCATTCAAGTAGAAGTCTTGAGCTACTGCTTGATGACTGCAGTCAAATGGGGGAAAGCAAATGAATTGAAACTGAATCCTGACAAGACAGAGGTAATGTTGGTTGGAAGGCTGAAGTTTTGAAGGAAGTTGGCCTTCCCACCTTTGATGGGGTTCAGTTGACCCTTTCTGACTTAGGTAATAGCCTAGGGGTTATTAGTGTCATGGGCCAGGCAGGGCTCAGCAATAGTGAGGACTCCTCAGAGAAGAAGAGGTCCTGTGTAGCCAGCCCAGAGTTGACAAGAGCCAACCAGCAGGAAAATAAGGTTCAAGTATTCCCTGACTTGCAACTGAGAGTTGGTGCAGAATCACCTCTGCTCTCCAGCTCTGATCTGGAAATTGAAGTTCAGCCTGCTGCCCCTGTTTCCCCAGGGTCACCAGCACCCTTGGAACATTACAGAAGAAGATTCAGAAAAGACTTACAGGCTAGGTGTCAGAGAGCATGCTTCGCTGCTCAGTGCCAGGTGCCTGCAGACAGTGCAGATGAGTCTTCACAGGATAGTCACTGAGAAGCTGGCTGCATGCATGCCGTCTCAACCAGTGGCTGTAAAGACTCACGAGAGAAGCTCTTGGACATGGACGCAACATGTTCACTAACTGTGTGGAAAACTGCCTGGACTAATATTTGGTAACCTAACTCCTGGATTGCTTATCAACATTGAGTTTCTGAAAATCATTCCAGCTTTGTTGCTACTGATGCTGTAACCTGACACCAGAAGCCTGTTCTAGCTCCAACCAGCCTCAGAACATAAGAATCCAACATTTACTACTGGAGATGCAAGTTAATGCAGCTGTAAAAAAAAGAAGAAGCTTTCTTCCAACTTAGTTTAGCCCAGAAGATAGCCCTCTATTTTGAGTCAGAAGATCTGGCCACATGGATCCATGTCACTGTAACATCAAGATTACACTATTGTAATGCACTGAACCTGGGTCTGCCTTTAAATCAGCTCAGAGGCTCAGGTTTGTACAGAATGCTGCTGCTAGCCAGAGCATGCATCTCACATCCACTCTGCAGTCACTCCACTGGACGCCCATCAGTTACTGGATTCAATTCAAGGGTGCTGACTATCTCATACAAAACCTGGCATGGCCTTGGACCCTCATATTTAAAAGACCACTTCTCCTGCTATGCGCCACAACAGGTGGGCAAGATTAACAACTGCCCATATATGTGCATTCTCTGTTATGACCCCACCTTGTGGATGGCCTGCCTCAGGTGGTCAGAAAGGCTTCCACACTTCTGCCTTTTGGCAAACTATGGTCCCGGTCACACAGGCTGGAAAATGTGGGGGGAAAGTGTGGCTGTTTGCCCCAGAGCCAAGTAACGCGTGGCAGCCCGATCACATGTCCCGTGGAGGTCCTGTGGATATGCCGTTAGGTGCCGATCACATGGCTATCCTGCAGCGCAGCAAAGAAGCGGCGCGGTGTGATCACACTGGCAAATGCTAGGTGCCACTTCCATGGCAAACGGGAATTTTTCCCCCTCACCACAATGTGTGCATGTGCTGGTGGGTGTTTCTGCGCATCCTGTGGAGACTTTTTAAAAAATGTGGTTTGCGATGGGACATGGGCGGGCGCCGGATGCCACAGGATTCCAGCGGAAATGCGATCAGACACCCGCCCTTGCCCCGTGTTTTCCGGAAACTAGCACGTTGTATGTACTAGTTTTTTACTCTGTATCTTCGACAAGAAACCACGGGTTAGCCACGGGTGCACTACACTTCCCAGATGTTGCGGTGTGATCGCGCCTGGAACATCCACCTATCATCCATATCTTTAGCGCGGCAAATGCTCCGTGTGAACAGGGCCTATGTAAAACAGAATTGTTCAAGAGAGCATTTTTATAAAGGTAATGCGGCTACAATATAAGAAAATGGTTCAGGAAGGCACTTTTATAGAGGGAATGGGACTGTGAACTATTTTATTGTGTATATTATGTTTATCTCTTTTGTTGTATGTATTATCTTACCTTCACGGCTTTGTTTTTTAATCCTATCATGTTTAATACTTTATGTTCAAGATAGCAGTAATCCTGTATTGATTGCATTGTCTTATATTGTGCAATCCATCCTGAGTCTCAGTGAGAAAAGTGCACTATAAATAAATAAAGTAAATAACTAGCCATTTTGGATGGATGCTAGTGTGACAATGACTTACTTGCTATAGATTCACACCCACAGTACACCAAAAACCACAATTGAATGAGGTAGCGCTAAAGTTCTCAACCCTTCCTTTAAAAATAAAGTCCATTTCATCCTAAACTTTTAAACTGAGATGACAACAGGCAATCCCTAGTTTATTTTGCTGAAACTACGACACTTAAAAAAAATAAAGGGATCACTGTACTGATGTCTTTGCTGTCTTGTTTTAACTCTCTTCATGCTCACATCCTTTGCTGCCTAGAGCCAGAGCATAACCGTAGGATCTTCTTGTTGGTTCTGCTATTCCTTCTACCAGAGATCCAAGCAAGGCAATAAGAGGATGGAATTCACAGTGGTCAGAGTAACGATCATCCTGTTTAACAAACTATCATTAAATCACTCGGAAAGCACCTTACGGCTTAATGGGAAATTAAGTCATTAGTCAGCAGGTAAATGGATTGGTTCGAACGCCTTGATTGTCATTCAGCCATGTCACAGTCTTTGCATTTGAAACTCCAGAGGAGATTTTTTAAAATCTTCCTGGATACTGTTAAACTCAGTAAATGAATAAGTAGAAGAAAAGGGGGGGATCTCAATTTAATGCAGTGGTACTATATCCTCCTTCTTTCCTCTAATGTGTTCCATAACCCCTTCACCCTCCCCAAGCAGAAGCTGGTTAAGTGGCACAAAGCAATTTCTGTTCCCTTTCATATCTCCAAACTTGGGAGCTGAACAATGACATCTCCCCCATTCAACCACCAGGGAATCATGAACAGAAGTGAGGAACAGGCCAAGAAAACACTACATAGTGGAAGCTGCAATTTGCTAAGGAGCACCAGTAACAGGGAATCCTTTTCAAATGCCTTAATAAAGGAGAAAAGCAAACTGGGCAAACATATTCCAGCATTAAGAATCACTAAATTCTACAACAATAAAAGAGAAAAGTGGCACCTCAAAAACTATTATGAGGAAGTTAATCTTACATTCATATAATGAAGCTTGAGTACAGTGGCACCATTAGGACCAACAAAGTTTTATTCAAAGTATAAGCAATCGTGTGCAAGCACACTTCTTCAGATACAGAGAAACAAAATTTCCTCAACCATTATATATAGAGGAGGAGGAGGAGAAGAAGAAGAGATTGGATTTATACCCCGCCCTTCACTTGGAGTCTCAGAGTGGCTTACAAACTCCTTTCCCTTCCCCTCCCCACAACAGACACCCTGTGAGGTAGGTGGGGCTGAGAGAGCTCTTTCCAGAACTGCCCTTTCAAGAACAGTTCTGACAGAACTATGGCTTGCCCAAGGTGCAAGGTGCAAGGTGCAAGTGGAGGAGTGGGGAATCAAACCTGCTTCTCCCAGTTTAGAGTCCACACACTTAACCACTACACCAAACTGGCTCTCCTGAGTTGCGAGGAAAGGCCAATTAGAGTCAAGACAAGGACAGAAACAAAATTGGAAATTACCAGTCCATACATATAGGTAGAGGGTGAGCAGTAAATTATTATACAGCATAATGGGATCAAACAGGTATAATCAGCTTAGTTTATATGGTAACCATTTGTTTGGGTACTTGACTCTAATTGGCCCTTCCTGGCAACTAACTCCCCACCCTCTCTCTTTCTATATGTAATGACTGAGGGAATTCTATTTCACTGTATCTGCAGAAGTGTGCTTGCACACGAAAGCTTATACCTTGAATAACACTTCGTTGGTCTTAAAGGTGTCACTGGACTCAAACTTTGTTCCGCTACTTCAGACCAACACGGCTACCTACCTGAATCTCTCCATATAATGATAAATGTTTCTCAGTATAATCCCTCCTTCTCCTTAGAATAAACCTTCCATTATAGTCATGATAAAAATTGTACTTCAGGTGATTTTTGAAATGAATTTGAGGGGATCTTTTTCAAGTGAACTGTGAGGAAGTTTGAGGGAAGCCCCCTTTTTAAATCTGATTTCTTGCGATGGAGTGTCTTTCACATTCTTAATTTCCACAGAGGCCATGAAAGAGGATTGCCTGGGTCTGTGTGGCCCACCTCCAGTTTTTAATTCAGCTTCTGTTAATTCAGAAAAGGAGAGCTGGCTGTGCAGTTGAGCCATCTCTCCTTGGTCCCTGGGGAAAGTCCACCTTGCCTCATTATTTCACCTGGATTCCTCCCCAACACAATTTATCTTGGCTATCATACAACAAAGCCATTCCAACTTAGAATATCTCAACCAGAACTCCTTTATGGGCTTCACGGAAATAGCAAGTAGCCTAATAACAGGACTGTTGTTAAAAGAAATTGTGTTCAGATGAAACTTTAGCCCACCTGCTGACTCCATTCCATTTTCCTTTGCTCAGAGCAATTGAGCGGTGCCTGCCTTTCCAAAAGGGCAACAGCTCTCTCCCCTTCTGGAAATGTGAATTCTGACTGATGGTCAAATTCTAAAGCTCAGCTGCTCAAGAGTTAGGGCCGGACAAAAGCAGCTGCAGCAATAAGTGGTGGGGCCAGGAGGAACAGAAGGGACGGGAGAGGAGCAGCAAAAGGGGGAGTGAATATGATTCCTCACTGCCTTCCATGGTGTTAAAAATACAGTTCTGCCATGACATGCTAGTGTTTGAGGAATTTCCATATAAGTAGTGGGTGTTGTCAGAAAGCAATAGTTCGACTGCCACCTAAATAATAAGAGGGTCAGGTTGTAGCTACTCTATATCTTCAGAGTGGTTCTTAATCATTAAAAGTCTGGTCCAAATATAATTTTTCCGGGTATGGTAGAGATATAATTTCTCTGGGCCTGTTGATCCCATCCCATTTGTATAATCTCCTAAATCGTGCAAGAACCAATGTGATTCTTCAGAGCCAATGTTTTTTCCAGTGGAGGCTGACATTTTCCTGTGCTTCCACAAAGGCTTCCAAGAGCTGATCAGTGATGAAGTGGTAAAATGTCATGAAAATTCAGCACAGGGGCATACCGAAAAGCCCTCTGCTTGTGCCCTGAGTTATGACAATAGTAAAAAAAAACCACAAAAAAACTATGTTAGCAACTGCCTCTCTCCCAACATCCTCATGCAACAGTCTGACAAGAGACTGAACTCCTGCATTTCATGGCTTGAGCACATTTAATGAAGAAAGCAAATTAGCACAGCAGGACCTCAATATAATCAGTAGCCACCTGCCCACCAAGTACATTTAAGTTTCCCAAGTTCCAATCTTTAGAGTGTTAAGAATTGTATTTCATGGGGAAAGGAAATATATTTCTAAAGCATTAGAGCTGGGCTGAAAAGTCTGGAAGCCATGTAGAATTCACACATTTCATTTTCCATGAACTGCCACAGAGACACACAAACATCATAAACGTGCTGAAGTTCTGGTCTGGTCAGTACTTTGATGAGATCCCTCCCAAGAATGTAAGGTATGCTGCCGAGCTAGAAGGACAAGATATACGTATTAATAATAATGTAGATGGATGTTCTCACCCCACTAATTTCTCCCCCAATATCTGCCATAACTCAGTGATAAAGACCCTCTTATTTTTGCTCAACAGAGTACAAGCATCTTAATTAGGGACTTAACTACCGTTCTCCTGTTGTATGATACAGCATTCTGAATTATGGTGCATTTTAAGGGACTCCGGGATGAGATAGATGAGATTCAGATTTTCCCTCCTAGTTCTCTTTTCGTTAGCTTCATGTATTTTTTTAGAGTGAACTTGCGGATAGGGAACCGTTTCGTTTTATTTATCTGCATTGCTCAGACTACTGTAAGTGGTTCAATAATTAATAAATCATGATAGTAGTATAGCATCTGTCCCCCACACAAATGGGCAAGCTTGAGGGGCTGGGCATTTGTCAACCCTCAAACTTTATAAAAATCCAGCACAAGGGCTAAATGTTCCTTCCAGTTACACTGTTTGTCAACCCTCAAACTTTATAAAAATCTAGCACAAGGGCTGTTTCTGTCTTGCCTGAAACAGAATGGCACTGTCTTTTGTATCCACAATCCTTGTGCAAGTTGCATTGAGCTCAGAGAACCACATTAACAAGCCCCCAAACCAGGTAACCCTCACCTTCATTTTCTTAAACACATCTATGTAGAGACACAGAGATATACAGATTCCCTTCAGTTACACACCTCATCCCAAGACCCCAATGGGGACCATGTTGCTGTCTCACAGATAAGTTCCCTAATGTAATATAAAGAAAGGGGTGGCTAAGCAAAGGAATGGAAAGGTGCCTGGTCTGTTTGACCTTGATCAGAAGATCTCCCCTTGAAGATGTCCCAAGACTAGCCTGAATAACGAGGCCTGTCACAAGGGAGACTGATAAAGACCGAGCGTCTGACACTGACAACAATAACATTTCATCATTGCTAAAAATGTTCCACAAGGGGCCTGATAATGTACCCAGGGATCATGCATGGCTTATTCACATAATGGCAGCAGCCCTCATTCGGAATCACTTCTGCAGACAACAGAATATAGGCCAGTGAAGCGTTTCCGCTCCATCAGTGAAGACATCTGTGTCCAATGGAGGGGTTGCACAAGAGCACAGCCTGTATCCTGCCTCCTTGTGCTGAAAAGGGGGGGAGAGTAGTAGAAGAAGGAAGAAGGGAAGAACAGAAAAAGATCTCCCAAGGGAGTTGCAATGGAACAGTTTAAACCTCTCCTGAAACAAAACAAGATCACTGAAATAGCTGCATAAGTTAGATAAATAGCTCCAGCCAGGTTGATAACCTCTCAGACAAGCTGGATATCCTGTCTCTGGCCCTAATACGTGTGCAGGCATAAAAGGATTTCCAAGACAGTGAATTCTCACATGTGTTTTGGTCCTCAGTTGATATTCAGTCTTACTCATCTCTTCACTCCACTGAGGAGACAATGGGGTTCAGGGATGGAGAGCCCCTTCACGACCTTGTGACTTTCATTAAAGATAATCTATAGAAATACGCTGGGCACTTCTGCTCAGTTTGCTGGAGCTCGGGGTGAAAACCTTGTCTCTTCTCCTTTGATAGCATCTCCCCAATAGCTGGTGCTATTTAAAGAAATGCTTTCTCATTACAGCCCCCATAGGCTTGCTTACAGGCCCTGAATCAGGTTCAGGCGCCCCCAAGAAGAAATGTTCTGCTGTGCAACAACATCAGGTCTTTACTTCTTGCCAGAATGAATTTGTCCCGAGTAATTCTAATCATTCCATTCTTCTTTCTTCATTTGGTTGCCTTCCTGCACACAGCACTGGCCGCAGCTGGTGACGGGGAGGGGGCGAGGATGGGAATGAGTGGCAGATCATACTTATTTGCTAGCATTGTTGATGAGGATTCTGGTTCAGCTAGCACTTTCATGATGCACCAGCCCTCCTTATTCAGAGGCTTACATCTTTCTGAAACAATTGCCTGGAGGGCTAGAATTTCACATGCTTGTTTTCAAACCAGCCACAGATTTTTTTTTCTGATGCTCTCTTTCTCCCTGAGGACTGTTCAACGCTGCCTACAGAAGTCTGGAAGGCTTATAGCCTCCAGATTCAAAAGCAGGAAACCTTTGAATGCCAGTGCTAAGAGGCAATATGGGGAAGGTTTGTTGGCCCTCCAAGGCAACTGGATAGCCACTCTATGAAACAGGACATTTGTCTAGATGGACTGGCCTGAGCCAGTAGGGCTGTTCTTGTGCTTCTGTGTTCAAGTGTTTGAAAGAAATTCCATCCATCTGTTTGAGAACCTGCCTTTTCAAAATAAGAAGCATTTCCCTTTTGACAAAACAGCATAATAGGGGACAAAGGAGGGTTTAGGGCTTCTTTGTCTCTCAGAGGAGACTGTAGCTATATATGGGATTGGAACCCTCATGTCTTTTGGAACCACAGACTTTCAGAGGTACCCTTTCCCCCTGAGGGCTGCTTAGCATTGCCTACAGAAGTCTGGGAGACTTACAGATATTGTCCAAAAATTGTCCTAACAGCATGATATTAATAGAAGAGTACCAGGGCTATTTTATTGTTTCAATATGTAATGTGACCTAATAAATAAAATCCAGGGCTCCAGCCCTCAGCATTGAGCATACAAAACAAGAATTATGCCATCTTAAAGAACAGATGGTTCAGAGCTTGTAGTGATTGTACATGGCAACCCATGAATTGAAGGGTGGCTGTTTATGATTCTGATCGATGCCAATAAAGGTTTTGAATTGAATTGATTGTACATGGAATAACATGCTGAAGATTTACATATCCATGAAGCATGAATACCCTGATTTTCAATGTGGTGATGTTTAATAACTGAGCACCACCATCTACTGAGCTCAGAAAGTTATAGGAGCAATTGAAGTGGAAGGAGAACATGCACAGAAAAGAGGGTCTGGTCTGTTGGGGGGGCTTTGTGGACTGCATGAGAGGCACCTCATGACGAGCAGAGGATGATAAGTGCATAGAATGAGGTAAAAAGCCTATATCATTGCAATTACATAGCCTTTCTATGCCATACACTTAAATTGATTTAATGGGTATTCACTTTCCAAGGGGTTCCATAAGAAATGTGAGTGGAGGCTAAGGATTTGTAACAGGGAATCCCCACCCTCCTAGGGTTCTTTTGAGGAAGCAATGACTATTTGGTGTGTATAAAAATGATGTAGCTTTATGTTATAGATACACCTCCAGCAGTAGCCCTAGTTAGCTGAGCTTTCAGTGCTGCTTTTTTGGGTTTGCAAAACTTCGGATAGTTCCCTTCATGTTCTAAGATATGCAGTTATCCTTGATAAACTCTGTATTTCCAATAAGGCAAAGAAGTGCTCTCTGCACAGGCAGAAGTTTGACCACATGACCATGTTGGCCATGTTAAATAACAGGTTGCTCAAGGCCTCTGGCATGTCCACGTCATTCTA
>NW_015161959.1:994002-1014663 GCF_001447785.1 Gekko japonicus
TTCTACTTTTTATTTTCAACCCTGTGATGTTCTGACCTTTTATTTTTCTTCCTCTAATGGAGGCTAGGGGCTGAAAAGGCATTCTAACCCCATCTTCCCACTCCTTTTCTTTAAACAGAAAGGGAAACAGCAGCATTAAATTGGAAAAGGGGGTTAGCACAACAGTGTTGCAGCAACAATGTACTCTGAAATCTTTGCCCTTACTGATTCTTCCATTACCCATTACGCTCTCTCCTGCATGTTTACAGAACGCCTGCCAGAAAGTGGGACACACTGTCGAGGAAGAAATGCGATCTTGAAGTTGGAGACCTGGAAGAAAATTAATTGTCACTCTAGTTGCAGATCATAATAATCAGTACCAGTTAATTTTCAGAAATAACTCTACACAAGAGACTCCTTTCCCCAGCCCAAAGTGAGGCTAAATCTGCCAACCACATTCAACCGGCTAAATCAGGCCATTCAACAGGATAGCTGGAGAAGGAGCCCCATCCTTCTCCATTGCGTTTTCTAGGCAAGCAAAGTGTAAACAGGCTTAAGCAGCTCCTTTCTCCCTGCATTTAAAATGAGCATTATGTATGGGAACACTTTTCACTCTTTTTTATATTGGTGATCTTCATCTACAAAGGCCCAAAGATAAGGTTGCTTTCCTTTTAAAAAAGGCATTTCTTTCTTTAACCATGAATTTATTGACAACTGTGTGATTAACTTTTCAACCTTAATGTTGCATTAGCCCAAATGCAATTACTTGGGTTTTGATTGGCTAGAGAGAGACGGATGTCTGGGGGGAGCGGTCTCTGCTTTAACATACTACTGATACAATATTGAATTAATATGAAGATCCCTATCTTTCATCATTCTCCTTGTCTGCTCACAGCAGTTCTGGCCTTTGCTAGAGCATTGTGTGTGGGGGGGGAGCCTGGAAACGATTAACTAGTGAAATGCCTTGTATTATGATGAACAGAATATGCAAGGAGGCAACATAAGGATTTTGTGGTAATCCCATCAAGTCCTATACTGCCCTCCCTAAGGTTCTTCTCCATGGATGCTGGGCTACCTTCTATAAAGCATGTGGGCAAGTTGTGCCCCCTGACACAGGGTCTTCTAATTCGGTGCTTAATATTAGGAGTGAATGGAAAGAATAAAAGGATATTCGGTGCTTAATATTAGGAGTGAATGGCAGACCTTCAATTATTGGAAAGAATAAAAGGGTGTACTCAGTACACTGCTAAGGGGAAGTTAAATCTACTTTTGAGGAACTAATGTCTGAAGTAAAGTACAGACTTTGCACCTTATTAGTTTGTGTCAGGGTATATTTTGAATTTGTACCATAAATGCAACAGAAGGAAATCAGACCTGGCACAGGCTCAGCTCAGACACAGTATGAAACCATGGTTGTGGTCACACTGGCAGCTTGGCGCGATATGGTGCCGCCTCTAATTGTACCAGTTTAAAGTGCTGCAGGGCATATCATGCAGACAGCACACCCTGCTGTGGGTTACCCATGCAGCCATCCCATGGTCATCCATCCACATTACTGCAGTGCCACAGCCACGGAGCGCGCTGCCTGAATTTTTTTCAAAATACATGCACACCAAATCCATTTTGTGTGCACTCCCCCATGTTCAGACATCCAGCCATGTGCAGTGAATGCACAGGGAACAAAAAACACCACTTTTGATGTGGTGCCTTTTTAACCTGGCTCCAAATTGTCCTATGACGGGATGAGTATGCCGGGGGAATGCCTAACAGATAGCTGTGTGACTGTGCCCATTTGATCCGGAGGGGAAGGGTGGCTGTGTCGGGCCAAACTGCTCGTGTGATCAAAGCCCATGATTTAACAATGCAATCCTATGCAAAGCTATTCCATTCTAAGCTCATTAGTTTTAGTGGGCCTAAACTGTGTAGGACAGCACTGTTTTTGACCTAACTTTGGTTAGTGAGATTGTCTGAATGCAGGCCATTCCACTAACCATGGTTGCTTAGACTCTGTTAAGCCAGGGTCATAAGTTGATATATTAACTACTGAACACCGTTTGAATCCAGTGGCACCTTTAAGACCAACAAAGTTAAATTCTGGGTATAAGCTTTCATGTATCTGAAAAAGTGTGCATACACATGAAACCTTATACCCAAAATTAAACTTTGGTCCCGGTCACACGGGCAGGAAAACGTGGGGGGGGAAATGTGGCTGTTAGCCCCATGGCTAAAAACCGTGCAGTTGCTCGAGCAGACCTACCGATGGAGGTCCCGTGGAGGTCCCATGGTAGGGGGAAGGTGCCAATCACTCCACAGTCCTGCGGCGTGGCAAAGAAGCGGGGTGCGGGGCAAATGGGGTTGGGTTTTTTTAAAAAACTCAAATGGCAGCATGCTCCCTTGGGTGCTTGTGCGCATCCGTGGAGACTTGGGGGAAAAAACCTTTTTCCGAGGGGACATGGGTGGGCACCGGAACTACCACTGGAAACGCGATCAGACGCCCACACTCCGAGGTACTAGTTTTTTACCGCGCATCTTCCGCGGGAAGCCTCGGGTTCGCCACGGGAGCTTGCCGCTTCCCAGATGTGGCTTCCCAGATGTGGCGGTGAGATCGCACCCGGAAAATCCGCCTATCTTCTGTCCCTCTAGCGTGCCTAATGCTCTGTGTGACCGCAGCCTACGTTGGTCTTAAAGGTGTCACTGGACTCAAACGTTATTCTGTTGCTTCAGACCAACATGGCTACCCACCTGAATCTATATTAACTACAGTTAGCCTTAACCATGGTTCTCTGTGATGTCTGAATCCAGGTATCCTGGTTTAATCTTTGAAGATGTCCTCTGATGCTACAGAAAGAAGGGAATATCAAAGCAAACCAGAACTTCAGTGATTGTGCGTGAGCTAAATCCTGGTTTTACAGACCAACCATAGCTTAAATAAATCATGGTTTTGCATTATGTCTGAACTCAACCATAGCCTCCATCTAGTTTCTGTCAGGGTGTAGTATATTTTGAATTTGTACCATAAATGCAACATTTATCATCTAGAGGTAAATGGTTTTTTTTCTTTCGCTCATATGTGGCATTTTGGAAAATGACCCCAAAACTCCCCAATCTGGCAAACAGACGTAGGCAGAAAACTGAGGGAAGAGAAGGAGAGGGAAATGTGCTTGAGTTTATAAATGCCTAAATAAATATATAATATATAAATGAAGCAAGATATGTTAGAAGGAATTCCAAAGGATGGAAAGTTGACATGGAGCCATGGAGCCAAGTCAGCATTCAATGAGCTAGCTCAAGATGGGTAGCCGTGTTAGTCTATCTGTAATAGTAGAAAAGAGTAAGAGTTCAGTAGCACCTTAAAGACTACCGAAATTTGTGGTAGGGCAGGAGCCTTCATTACTCACAAAAGCTCATACCCTACCACAAATTTTGTTAGCAGTCAAGGAAGATGTCATTGTAGTATAAGAACTGAAGAAGTATTTGAAGTTTGAGTCAGAAAAAAGTCTGAGGCCCTTGCTAGACAAAGCACTTCTAAAGACTGTTGTATCTTGGGATCTCAGACATATTGATCCATTTGTAATGCTCTCACTTGAGTGCTTGTGTATGGTGATCGGACCGCTGATGCTCCTTTAGCTGAGTTTCTTTCGAATCCCATACAGCTCTGAAATACAGCAGCTTTCCCCTGATTCCCTGGCAAAAGGACTGTGGCTTTGACATTCCTTTGAAACCTGGAAATGACAGATTTCAGTGTGGATTTTAATTAGGAATGGCTGCCTGTCGCTATGGCTGCTTCTGTAAGGCACATAGGTCAGAAATGTGCAATCAGAGCTGCCCATTTTCATTGGCTTTGCTGGTGCACCTTGAGCAGCCTGACAGTCTGGAATCTAACAGGTACAGTGATCTTTTGGCACGGAGGTCAATTGATAAGAAAGCTCCTTCACCTGCTTATTTGCAACATGCCAGTCAGAACAGCTGGTCAACAAAACTGGCAGCCTTGGGGTAGGATGGGAGGCTTTTATGTAGCAGCAATCCATAGGTGCAGAATTTATATGGAGGCTTTTGAACAGTTTGTGAGCTCCGCAGAATGGGTGGCATGGAAAAGAAACACCCCCTATAAGTAATAAAAAAGACAGTGTGAGCACAAGAGAGGAAAAAGTTTCCTCCCTGCCTGCAAACCAGTGCTGCCTCATTGATACACAGGAAGCTTCAGTCTCTGTGATTTTCAATGTCTGCGGCATCATCAAACTGATATTTCAAAGAGATTAAGGACTGAAGGGAACATATGATACCCATTTAAAGCCAAGTCTTCAGATTTAATGAAGGCTGTATCAGAATGAGATATGATCCAGATATCAAATTACATTTGTTTAGCTCATCAGAGTTTAATAAATCACAGCAAACGTTTAATAAATATTTATCTTCTTTTAATCACCATTTAGTACTTTCTCTGATCTCCCCCATTCCCTTAATGGCTCACTCCCATATTTATTAAATGTGATTTCAATTTCTTAAATAATCAATATATCTTTTTTATTTTTTATACTTTGGGTAGCTTGGATGAACTTTCTCAAGATTTAATTAAGATTAAGTTTTAATCTTTAATTCTGATATATAAATTACCACACGTTTGCTATTAAGTCATGATTTTGTAAACTTGTTTGGTATTAAATCTTGGCTGGCAACACAGGAAAGCTCTGTAGCAGTTAGAGCACAGACATTAATGAACTGCAAGGGAATTGTTGGGTCAGAGGAAGAACTGGGCTGCAGTTACATCTACCAACTGATGGGGAAGTGTAATTAATAATATAAAGCAACACTAACAAAGGAGGAATTGGAGGAACTGACAACGCTTTCAACAGTGTAGTGATATTGTGTAACTACTTAGGTCAGGATTCAATCAATTGCAGCAGCTACAACGATCCAGGAAAGCACCAACTACTTGAAGATGTCTGATAATACCAATGCAGGTTAACTGCTGGAGCAAGTCAAAGGACTATTGAATTGTTCCGTGTGGTTTGCAAGACACCGTTGTGGGAATCTGTCTTCCATGTACCACCTAAGCATGAGAATATTCGGAAGGGAGATTGTGTCTGTTTAAAGGGGGGGGGTGGACAGAGCCTTTATTTATTATTTATTTATTTATCATCTGCTGTGCTCTCCAATGGGAATGCAAAGTGTAGTGGTTAAGAGTGACAGACTCTAATCTGGAGAACCAGGTTTGATTCCCCACTCTTCCACAAGAGTGTCCTTGGGTCAATCACAGTTCTCTCAGAGCTTTCTCAGCCCCACTTACCTCACAGGGTGTCTGTTATGGGGAAAGGAAGGGAAAGTGATTGTAAGTCACTCCAAGACTCCTTTGGGTAGTGAAGGGCGGAGTATAAAATCAATTCTTCTCCTCCTCCTCCTCCTCCTCCTTCCTCTCCTCCTACTCTGGTCTATCCTAGCAACAACCCTGTGAGGTAGATTATACTGAGATAGAATGATTGGTTCAAGATCATCCACTGAGCTTCTATGGCAAGGAAAGGATTTGAGCCCGGGTCTCCCAGGTGCTGGTTCAATACTTTAACCACTAAACTGTCTGATTTCTTTGACAAGTTTAACTTAATATCCAAATATGCTGATAGCCCTGACTTTATGTGACTGTTTCTGTTTTATGAATACACTGCCTTACGTTTACTGCAAAATTTGTTATTCAGGCTCAATATTTATTTTTTTCCACCTCTCAGATGGCAAATATTAAGATACATTAGCTAAGGTGGCATAGGGTACAACAGTTTGCAGCTTTTACACATATTCACTATATTTTCAGTTTCTTTTGCAGTACAATCCTATGCATGCTTTATTGGAAGTAGGTACCAGTGAATACAATGAATCTTATTTCTGAGTCAACATACATAGAATTGTGGTCTAAGGTATTTAAATTTTAAATTCTGTAAATATGCCACAAAGTATGCTATATAAAATTATAGAATAATTATACGTTGTATGAATGGTGCATTTTATGTTAAGTAGTTAAGCTTACATTTGATAAGACAGTAAGTCCCGTCCCATCCCCCCCCATTTTTTTTTCTGGAATGGAGAGCAGGAAAAATGACTTCAATATTTCCAGAAATTTTTACATCTTGAGCCCTATCCCTGTCTTCTGAGGTCATCACATACCTCTCGGTGCTCACCTTACACATTATTCCATTGGCTACAAAATAAGAAACTCTCTTGCATTTGTCTTCAATTTGGCAGGCAAGATCCACTGACTGAAAGATACAGTCACTGGTAATTTCATCACAATGCCTACAATTGAAGAGTGATTGGAGAAGATGTGGGACCTTGCAGCAATGTCTAAACTTATGCATTGATTAGGGAAAAGACAATTAGTTCATTTATCATGGAGTGGAAACCCCTTAAGGACTTTTTGCGGGGAAAAGAAAATAATGATTTGTGGTTTTGATGAATAAAAAATTAAGATATAAGAAAAAAGAGTTTTATATTCGACGTATAGAGCTAGGGAATATTATGTAATCAATTTTATATTTGTTGTAGAGGAAATCGGAAGCTTTTTAGTTTATATAATTTTTGTCTTTGTTGTATGTTTTATGTACGTTTATGTATGTTTTTCATTTTCTCAATAAAAACTAAAATTCTATAAAAACAATTGGATGGGGAAATTCAAAATTAGAACTACAAATGTGTTTCACATTTAATTCCTTCTAAAATAAAGATATTTTTCTTGTAACTGTTTAATATGTAGCAGGGAGGATTTCCTTCTGTGCAGGGTACAGTCCCTGAGAATTTCATCTCAAATGTTATATGAAAAAATTGCTGCTAGAATATAAAGGAAAATGAAGAATACGAACATGTTTAATAAGTGTCATAAACACAGTTATTAATAAGATTTTTTTATGATTGTGGCTCAGTAATAAAGCATCTGCTTGGAGTCAGAAGGTCCCAGAGTCAGTCCTTAACATCTCCAGAATCAAGTAGGAGGTAATGAGAAATTTCTTTACCTTAGACCTGGGGAGCTGCTGGCAGTCAGAGTAGACAATACTGACCTTGTTAGACCAATGGCCTGACTCAGCAGAAGGTAGCTTCTTGTGTTCATGTGTGTGTCAGACAACCAGCAGGAGCTTTGGGTACAAGGGTATGGAAGGGTGCATCGTCATCATCTGTGCCATGACGTCACTTCTGGGAAAACATTGGGTGACATTGGGTAGCTCAAGAAAATACTGGAAACTCTATGATAAACCATAGAGTAACTAAAGTCATTTCTGGGTTTTTCCCAGAAGTGACAATGCAGCGCAGATGATACATATATATATATCTCCTGCCACTGTTCATAGCAGCAGCAGGGCCTGGCAGCCAAAGTGTTTAAAATGAACTGAATACCAATATGAACACAGTTGTTGTGAAGGTAGAGAAACAACACTTCACCTCAGGTACCTGTATAGAAATTTGCAAGGTAAATGTTGATTTTGTGCTCTGCAAATATTAAACTAAAGGCCCAACTTAGATGTGGAGGCATCCACAGTTCAGGTCAGCTGTTTGCAAAGGAATGTCAGAAACAGACTGGAATGGGAGATTGGTGCATTACATGTTATTACAACACTCAGGACAATGGAACTCCCAGGGCTTAACAGAGATATCAGGTTCTTATCTCACTATATATGCTAAGTCACTCCGTTCTCACTTATTCCCAGAATTAAACTTTGTTGGTCTTAAAAGTGCCACTAGACTCAAACATAGCTCTCACATTTGTTTGTTAACTCTTTTATTATCTGTATGCTAATTTACTGCTATTCACAGGTCTTACCAACTGCTTTAATCTAATCTTAGCTATACTTATCACTCAGTTACTTATGCATCTTCTCTAATTATCCCTTCCTGACAACTAACCCCCTACCCTCTCTCTCTACCTATATGTAATGGTTGAGAAAGTCTTGTTTCAATGTATCTGAAGAAGTGTGCTTGTACACGAAAGCTTATACCTTTATCTTAAAGGTGCCACTGGTCTCAAACTTTGTTCTAGATGCAAATTAGTTTCTGTGGAACAACACAAATGGAGCCCTTGTCCCACTTCTGTAAAATATTAATAACATCCTTGTATAGAAGTTGTGCCAGACCATCAGCTCTGACACTGGCAAAGGAAAGGTAAAATAAGAGGTTTGTGTTTGTGAATTTATTTGGCACCTGGGGAAACTCTGTAAGGCCTGACCTTTTTCAGCACAGGATAATGGCTAAAATGAAGCAAGCAGCACATCCTGAAATGCTAATTATGTGCAACTCCCTGAGACATCATCCCATCCCACGCGTCTACTGGCAGCTGCAAACAGGCTTCTCTAGGGAAAGCATTTTAAACAGGCCCAGAAAATGATGTGTTACTGACAGGGTGATTCCCATGGGGGTCTAAACAGGACCTCCTCTGTACCTAAGATGTTGTCAGGATTATCACAGCTATTGTGAAATGGCTGGATTTGAAAACACTGGCCAATCTAACATTAGCCAGCAGTTTCTTCCTTAACTGCTGGGCCCTGGTTGAGAAAATATAGAGTTCCCAGCACACTCAGAGAAAGAAAACCAGTATTCAGCCATTGTTCTTTGTCATAAATTAATTCTTTCACATATTTGCCTGTTGACTAATGTTGAAACTGAGCATTGAAGGGCAAAAAATCCAGCTTTCAAGCTATAACAATTGCTTTTAGAGTTCTGCAGAAAACCCTTCCAAGTTGAAGTCAGTTTGTGAACCTCCTAAATGAAAGGTGCCACCCAAGATAGGCAGAAGAAATTCATAATTTTATGGTCATAGACCCTACAAAGACAATGAGGAGGACGATCGTTTGTGCTCTGTGATACTTCACATGGCATGTTGGGTAAAAATCAAATGTTTCATCTTAGTTCAGATAGAACAGAAAACCATGATATAATCACTGTGCTACCAATCTCCAGGTGCTAACTGGAGATCTCCTGGGATTATAATTTATCTCCAAGCAACAAAGATCAGTTCACTTGGAGAAAATGGCTGCTTTGGAAGATGGATTCTATGGCATTATACCCCACTGATGTTGTCATGGGTCAGCCAGGACTCAGCAACAGTGAGGACTCCTCAGCAGAAGAGGACTTCTCAGGAAAAGAAGAGCCTCAGCTCTGAACAGCAGAAACTGGCAAGCAAGAAGATGAGTTGCAGGCTTGTCAAGAGTTCACAGCCAACAGTTGATGCAAAGCTACCAGCACCTTCAAGCCCTGTTGCAACAGAGGAAACCCAGGTGGTTGTTACCAGCCCTATAGTTTCACACACACACCCTTTGAGCGCCGGAGATGAAGGCTTAGAATGGAGCTTCAGGACAAAGTGCACGTCTCCTGGCCTGACACCAGCTGCTTGCTGAGGATGAGTAGCTGTAGGGTTACTCCCAAGCAGCCAGATGCAAGTAAGACCTTCCAGCAGAGGCCTATAAAAGCCAGTCAAGGGAGACTGCTTGATATGGAAGCAAGAAGCCACCAGCCTCTTCACTCAGTGACCACAGCTCTGAACTCTGCTCTGTTCCTGTGACCCTTGGACCGTCCCTAGACTCTGACTCTGGAATGTTCCTCCCTGCACTTGTGAATGACCTTCGACTGTTGGACCTTGCTTCCTGTATAATGCTCCGAACTGGACACTGCTCTCTCGGTAACTAACCTTTGGACTGAACTTTGACTCTGACCCTGGAATTTGGCTTGGACTGACCCTAGATTGCGACAGATATTCCTCTCCTTGCAAACCCCACCCTCCTCAGACTCTACCCCCAAAATCCCCAGATATTTCTCAACCCAGAGCTGGCAGTCCTATACTATTATTAATGTGGTGGAATGTTTGGATTTGGATTTTTAAGCTTAGTTAGGCTCAGTTTAGACATTATGTTCATTCTAGACATCATGACCCTGTATGAAGCAAATCTATGTTTCACAAACCAACTATAGTTAATATAAGCCAAGCTTTTGTGTTATGTCTGAACTGATCCATTACCTGTGTCTAACATTCTTCTCCCTCAAGAATTGTGGAGAGTTTTTTTCCTATTTAGCTAAGATTTAATAGATAACTAAACTGTGTTCTATATATTTATTTCTCTGTCCAGTTTGCATCCTGCCCAGTCTTGAATGAGTTCACGGAGGCATAAATTGAAGGCTATTCAAATTTTTCCTCACAATAAACCCTCTGATATGGTATGGGTGAAAGGTTAAGACAAGGTGACCTGTGGAGTTTCTAGTGTCCAGGTCCAAGTCTGGTGATCCACATCAGTGATCTGTGTGTGGCTCACAAAGCCAGTATGAATGCTGTACACTTACTACAGTAGCCTCAGAAATTCACTTGTCATTGTCACTGATTTACACATTAGTTAAATGGCTGTCAGGATTGACCATCTCTCATAACCATATGTCAAACTGTTTAAAAAATGGAATAGAAATTGTTCTCTATATTTCTCTGGTGTCCATGTTGCTTCTCCTTTATGATTGGGCTGGAGTTTGAACAGTCTTATGGTAGCTTATCAAACAAGTGAGTCTGGCTCTGGTACATATGCTCAAATAGCTTGAAGGTGTAATCCAAAGAGGAAGGAACAGAAGACACTTGTCTAAATGATGGACATTGCAAATAATTAACGTGCAGCAAGAATCATTAATCAGAACTCAAGAAGGACTCCCAATGGAACAGTCAGATGTCAGTATATATCACCACTCATGTTATGCAGGTATCAGGTCCGTCCATAGACTCCCATCCAAGTAAGGCTGCATTCAGACAACAATGATTATCTATCATGCACTGATTGCTGCTGCAAATGTAGAGGCATGCATCTGAGCAATGGAGCATCTACAAAGGAGCTTCCTATGCACTTTCCTCCATCGGCCATATTTTAGCTTCATTTTTTCCTTGATGTGCCAGTAGCGGGCTTTCTGAATGCTTAAAAACAATCAGTAAATGGTATAGCACAATAGCAATTGCCCTGTAGAGGTACAGTGGGGGAAAGGTGGATTAAAGAGCCGATAGACTACAAATGGTGCCAAAGTGTGTGGCACCTTTGAAAATGTGCATCCAACATGATAACATGCTTAGTCTGCACCCTTCCCCAAAAGGTCATAGCAAAGCAGATTTGGAAAAGAGAGTCTGGAAACAGGGAAAGAACAACTGGAGTGTGATGAGAATATGATTTATGTGGATACTGTAAGGAAAAAAAGCACACCAGATTGAATGTCAAAGCAGAGAAAACTCCATGTGGAAGCAGCCAAAGTGAGAGCCTTCATCTGTCCAAAGGAAGCTTTGATTAGCAGAACAGAATTGTTGGCCCCCATAGAGTTTTACTGTGTGTTTCCTACAATGCTACAGAGGCTATGGGAAATAGGACAGGTCTCTAAAGACAAAGTTACAGGGATTGGAAAGCAGCAAGAAGCCACACTCTGTTAATCCAGGTCCTTTATCACCCAAGCAGGTAAGGATGACTGCCAGATTAACTTACTCTAGGAAAGATAAGACATGGCATTACATTACATTACTAAAATTAGAAGAGGTTAAAAAAATGAGGAGGAAAAGGATCCAAAGCATAAAAAATATAAAGGAGGAAACACTGGATCATGTCTTACTGGTCAAGCATTCCATGCTAATGCCCCACATGAACATGTTCTTTCAGAAGCCTGTTGTAGTTGGGTAAAATAAACACTATGCTGGGACAAAGGACCCTTTGAAATGCTTAAATTCCTTTTTGCATTATGGAATTTTTTGGCAGGCTGATTCCCATCCAAACCATGTTAAACACGTTTCAGTGGTCAAACCCTTCAAATCCTAGGGTGGGAAACAACAACCCCCACTGTTCTCTTGGTCCTCTGAGACTGATGTTTCCAGCCTTATATTGTAGTGAGCTAGACGCTTGAGGTTTAGATAAAAACACTTGGAGCTGTGCCTTGATTGGCTGATTCCATCACAGACCTGGTAGAAGTTAATGGTGGGAGGAGTTTGGTGAGATGGGCTGAAGGGGCACTGGAGCCAAAGCTTTGCAGAAGGGCATGTACAAATGGTAAATATGTATGCTATTGCAGATGTGTGTGTTTTATCCCTCCACTTTTCACTTGACTAGCCCATGATATTTCTGTAGTGGAAAAGTCTACATTTTGAAGCATAGGTAGCAGAACAAATGTTACAATGTTGGACAAAACAGGACACCAAACTATGGCAAGTTTCCAAGAGTTTTTGGACTATCAGAATCTAAAAGATAGTATGGCCATCTAAGGGAAAGTACCACCCCTTCTTAATAATAGAGATGGCAGCTGGCACACCACTTACATGGATATTTCCACAAGGGAAATAGGGACACATGTCCACCAAATTATTTGAATTAAAAAGGTATGTTTGGTAGGGCTATAATCTGACTCTAGAAAATGGTTGCTTTCCTCAATTACATGCCTCATCAACCTCATTCTCAGGTTACAAAATAGAAATAAAACCCCAGACAAAAAAATCCAAACTCCACCAGAGGCAAAAAGGTATTCTTAGCATCAACTTGTGAATGTGGCCAGAGCTTTCTAAAACAAAAGATTTTTTCCCCTTAATCTAAGGTGAATTATTTGTAACATTAAAATTGCTTTGACACTGTTGTTTTACAAGGATGGTTTAAGTAGGATTTTCACAGTGGGTTTAAGAAAGTCCATTTTTCTCAGGCTTAACAAGGAACAGGATTATGGCTACATGGGTCACACAACCTTAGTTCATGCGCAGAAGTGCTGTTCGTGCAACAGGAGTGTCATAGATGTTCCTATTTTTTCCAGTATTACTTCCTTCTATATCTTCTGTTCAGAAATCATTGTGTTTGGGTTGCAAATTTGTGCACTGTGTAATGCTCAAGTGTATTATAGGTGAAGGGCCCTTTCACCTTCAAAAGTGTTCAGTGAGATTATGTGCCTGCACCATCAGGGTTCAGCAAGCCAGGTGTCCAAAGCCAGCTGTTTTATAGATGAAGTTCTTTAATGTTCTTCATCAGACTAGCATTTGTTGCTGTGCACTCAATGCTGCAAAGTCATGCATTACTATACCACTCAATGAAGCCCTTTGATGCATGTCAAATATCTTCTCTATCTGGGTCAGTTTGCTTGATGGTTTCTTTCTGACATATATAACAGTAGTTTTCCACTTTCCAGATGTAAAACTCAGTCTTGCTCACAGGTGTGTTAGTTTAGTAGGTACAGCTGAATTCCACGGAAGCTGTTTACCATCATAACTGGTGCTTTGTGATGGAGTAAGGACGGATGACAATAAACTACAGTTCTCAAGGAAGAATAGATATCGGCTATAGACATAGCTCCATCAGCATGAAAGTTTCAGTATTAATATTTGGGAGAGTACTCTTGAAACAATCATACTTTTTCCCAAATACTTGCCAAGAAAATTATGCAAATACTAAGCCGATTCCAAATTGAGCCAAGGAGAGCATTTCCACCACTAATCCTCAATCATTTTTTATAGATGGCATTTCACTGTCAAAACAGGCTACCTCCTCTGTATCTTCTGGTGAAAAGAATTGTGTGTCCTCAATTCTCTCTTGAAGCATGTTGTCGGGATTATTCTTTGTTTCATTCTGATGAAGAGAGGTTTGGGTACCAGAACATTGCCCCCACTTCCCCAATATTGTGTATTCCAATTGATGGTTGGTTCTGACGAATGGCATGCTCTCTTAGCATAGGTGTCCACACCCAGATCTTTTGTTCTTAAGATTTAATGATGCTAAATTTTTGGTTCCTTGTAATGAGTACATGAATCTGCCTTATAATGAATCAGACCATTGGTCTGTCAAGGTCAGTATCATCTCTTCTGGCTGGCAGTTATCTCTCCATGGTTGATCCTTTTGATTGGAGAGGCTGAGGATAGAACCTGGGACTTTCTGCATGCCATCCAGATTCTTTACCACTGAGCCATGACCCCACCCTTACCACTTGTCAACACAAGTCCACAGATCAACTCATTCTGATGATAAGAGCATCACTTTCAGAACAGTTTCAGCCATGTTGGTCTGCAGTAGAATAGTTAGATTTGAGTCCAGTAGCACCTTAGTGACCAGCAAGAGTTTCAGGGTATAAGCTTTCAAGACTCAGAGCTCCCTTTGTCAGATCCAGGTAGACTTTCAGAACATACCTTTAAGCAAAAGACTGGCAAATTATTAAAGCACTGGTATCTAGAATCATATACAACAAAAGCATTGTCTTGCCTGTCCCACTGTTACATAGTTTAGGCCCTTTTCAATCTCCCTGTCTTTTTCTGATGTGTAATAACATATTTTTTCATGTTTTCTGAGATGCTGGTTGACTGCATGCCAAGCTCTGATGGGATGTGTGCAGTATTTGCCAAGGGAGCAATGCTTTTTTTCACCCCACTGTATAAATCATATCACTCCTGGCTACATTATAAAGTGTGCTGTGGACATTATGGCTTTGGATCCTCAACATTATTTGGTCTGGCATCTGTTCCATCCTCTTGCTTCCTGGAGGAAAACATGAAGCATTTCAACAGGGAGTTGCTTACTGGTAGCTAGTGGTCCTTGTTGTCTTGGAATCAATGTGGAGAACACCTTACAGGCAAAAACTCAATGTGCTTTGGCTACCAAAAAAACAAACCAGATCATCATAAATTATGATTAGGTAACACTACATTAATAAAAGAACTGAAAGCAGGCAATTGTCACAGTGCCCTGTAAAGAGCAATGGTGAATTCATAAGAAGTAAGTTTTAAGAACATAAGAAGAGCCCTACTGCATCAGACCAGTGGTCCATCTCATCCACCATTAAACCAGTAGCCCTGGAAGGCAAACAGACAGGGCGCAGAAGCTAAGGTCTTCCCTGATGTTGCCCCATAGCACTGAGGTTTGCCCCATAGCACTGAGATTTGCTCAGCTGTCTCTGTATATGGAGGATCCTTAACTCACCATGGCTAGTAGTCATGGATGGACTTCTCCTCCATGAATCTATCTAACCCCTTTTAAAGCCATCTACACTCTTGGCCATCACTACAGCCATTGGAAGATAATTCAACAATTTAATTAGTCATTGAGCAAAGAAATGTTTCCTTTTGTCTGTCCTTTATAAATTCATTTGATTTAAAAAAAGATTGAATGGACACAATATACAATACGTAAAGATACTCTGCTGCTCATGCTTTATTAAAATGGATGGATTTGTACAGGTAAGCTTCTGACTATTGTATTGTATCTTTGTATAAAACTTTTGTACCCTACCTTTCTTCTGAGGCAACTTACAAATGCAACCCCAGGCTGGGATAAAGATAAAACAACAAGACTTCAATAATTTCAACACCATAAACAATAGAGTCAAACAATATCAAAGCAAAGAGTTTTCTATAACCCACCTAAATCTGATATCAATATCGCACAATTGGAGCATGCTACATTGATATGACTGTTTTAACATAGTAAAAAGAAAGTGTTTACTTTTTTAAACATAGTAAACTAGAGGACACCAAATGAATCTAATACCATATACAGCAATTTTTAAATTAAAAGTTTTCACAGTTTTGAAATGGCATGTGGGATTCTCTACCACTGTAAATTGTAATATTTTGGCTGAGTTTCTAAGAAAGATAATAAGAGTTGAATAATCTTCAGTTGAAAGGTGGGTTTATCGGGGGTCCCTGTTCTCATAAACTGCCAGTAATTGTAATGATTGAATATCATTTTAGTACTCCCATGTAATTGAATCTTTCCAGTACTGTAATCAGAAAAATGGGTAGGGAGAAAAAACCCCCACATTATTATTGTAAGACAACTGTGAGTATACCCTGTGGAGAACATTGTATAGTTGTGAGTATACCCTGTGGAAAATGTTGTATAGTTGTGAGAACAGAGCAGGTTTCATGATTCTTAATCCAATCTGTATTTCCTGTCCTCAACATTTTAAAATTTAATTATTCCTTGCAAAACCTGAACACGCTGCCCTCCTTGTTGCCTTATTTGGAACACCCCTTTTGTTAAACTCTGATTACCCCCCTACCTCTAGAGATGCCTTTTGTAAAGCAGGATACAAAGACTTAATTAAGTTACCCTATTTCTTTAGACAGTGCTAAGTGCTTGTTAGTTACTTTGACTCCTCCACTGACAGAATTCCATAGTACCCAATAAAGTATACTTAAATTTATGATAATTTTATTCCGTATCCTTTGGACAGGCTAGCAAAATGGGGCGGGAGCAATGTAAGCAGTCATTGTAAGCAGTCAGATGTCCTAATACTGACACCCGTGCGAAAACTGGTGGAACAATTTTTGGCAGAAGGTTTATATTTAGTGGTTTTATATTTCCACTGTAGTTACTCATATCTGAGAGGACAAAACAAATACAGATCTCTTCAACTGGGTAAGGACCTTTAAGTACAAACCCTTAAGTTGCACCTTTTCCTGCCTCCTTCATCCTTTTCCCTCCAAACTTAGGTTAGAGAGAGGTTGCAGCAATCCAGCTTGGCTGGACTGAGTATCCTACCTTGCTGCTGCTATGGTTATCCTGACTTGCCTTCTCTCTGACTGAGGGGTCAACACTTACATCATCCTCTTGTCTCCTCCTGGCCAAGTGCTGGTTATGAAGAAACTTAAAAAAAAAAAGGCTCCACCAGTTGGCAACTCTCCAAGGTTTGTCCTGATGCCTTCTTCCTGATCAGTAGCACTCTGTAATGACATCATCACATAGCATCACAGACTAGGTGGGGGGGGATGCCATTCATCAGTGTCAGAGCACTGAATCAGTACTGGACCCTGGATGCAAGAAGGCTGCCAAAATACATTACATAACACAATTAAAGGGTTCTCCTGGCTCAGAGTCAGACTAGTCATGAGGGTGAGTGAGTGTAAAGTGCCATCAAGTTGCAGCTGACTTATGGCAACCATAGGGGTTTCAAGGTAAGAGACATTCAGAGGTGGTTTGCCAATGCCTGCCTCTGCATAGCAACCCTGGGATTCTTTGGTGGTGTCCCATCCAAATACTAACCAGGGCTGACCCTACTGAGCTTCTGAGATCTGACAAGATGGGGCTGGCCTGGGCTATCAGGTCAAGGTCATGAGGGTAAACATGGTATTAAAAACAGGAAACTGGAACTATTGTTACCCAAAATGGTTAGTTGTCAAAAATTTAGTTAGGAATTAGCTTAAAGGAGAAGGGGGAGGAGAGATTGGATTTATACCCCACCCTTCACTATCCAAAGGAGTTTCAGAGTGGCTTACAATCTCCTTTCCTGTCCCCTCCCCACAACAGACACCCTGTGAGGTAGGTGGGGCTGAGAGAGCTCTGACAGAAACTGCTCTTTCAGGAACAGCTGTGCCAGAGCTTGTGACTGACCCAAGGTCACACCAGCAGCTGCATGTGGAGGAGTGGGGAATCAAACCCGGTTCTCCCAGATTAGAGTCTGTGCTCTTAACCACTACATCAAACTGACAAGCAAGAGGGGGTAACTTGGGATCTCCACCAATGTTTATGGGGATCTTTCCCTTAGAGAATTCTCAAAATAAACCAGGCAACTGGTAGTGTTTTTATTGAAAAATAATAAAAGAGTAACACACACATACAAAACTCTTGGAACATACAAGCTAACTAAGAGAAAAACAGGGATGAGTGGCAAAAAGCAAGGGAGTTTTGAGGGTGATATTTATCAGTCCAGAAGATTCAGTTCCATGGATAGAGAGTTGCGAAATGACCAGCACTTCAAGAAAAGAACCCACAGCATGGGGGTGTGGCCGAGAACACACACACACACACAGTGAAGATGAGTGCTTGTATTTATAGGAAAAATGTACCCCAAGGCACATTGACATTTTTGCCCCCAAAACAATAGCTTGATGTGTTAATTAGAATTTCTCCAAAGACTTGATCAAAGAATTACGTGTAGCCAAATGGCCAAGATATGGGTGTTAATATCCATAAATGACCCTCAGAATTACAGAATGGGAGAAATGTCCAGGTGTTGTGGTGAATGTGCCAAATTACAGGATGGGAGAAACTTCCAGGGTGAATGTGCCAAAGGGGGAAGCAGGATGGGGGATGAAAGAGTTTAACTCAAGATGAGGTGCAGTTTTCCTAGGAGCCCCGTTGTTATAAATTATACATTACTTTATGGTGGGAGAGAGTTATTTGCAAGTCAACCTGTATTCGCTTCCAGATATTTTCCCAAGATGGTCTTCTGACTGGCATAACCTCTGGGGTCTGAGCCAGGCAGTGTGTTGTACTTATAATATTTGGAGTGATATGAAATGAAGGGAGTTTGGGCTTATTTTCTCTCTGGATGCCAACTACCCATCTGCAGGAGGGGGGTCTGACTGATAACACTATACAACTACCTTCTCAGTCCTCTTATATAACATCTGGTAAGACTGTGCATATAGAAAGTGATTAATCAACGTCGAAGCCAAGCACACCCTGTTTGACCTTGAACAGATCCCAGGATATGATTAGAAGGTACAGGATGCACCTTGCTGAAGCTAAGCAGGATAGGAGACCTCCTGCTTCTCCTGTGCAGACTGCCTTGAGTTTCATGATGGAAAATCAATAAATAGTCGGAATTAAATTTTCTGAGGCTTTTATGAATTACCTGAGCAGGCCAGTTCTGGATCCTACCTTGATCCAATACTTAAAGCCTAACCTTATCTTCTTGAGATAACCAGGATATACCTAAACCTATCCTTTCCCTGTTAAGTCCTGTTCTCTGTATCTCTTCATATCTTCACTTGCCAAGCCTTTCTCTCTCTCCAAAACCCTTCTTCTCCCCCCTCTAGCAGAGATTCCACAGCCTCACATTGGTTGATGTTACTGGGAGTTAACCTGTTCCCTACCACCACCCTAAGTAGGGATTTATTGTGAGACCTGGAGGGTGGAACTAAAAACCAGCCACCACAGCCTTCCATTTATCTACACGGGATGGGGAATTACCAGCCCCCAGCCCCAATTTCCCACCCCAAGGAATTGAAGAGCAGGAGAAAAAATGGATTCCACACAGGACTTACCCCTAGTTTCTATGGTAAAGCCTAGAGTCTTACCTGGAAGTCCTCTCAAACTCCTCTTCCCCCAGGCACCGCCTCCAAACTCTCCTGGAATTTGCTGAGGCAGTATTGGGAACCCCAGTTTGGTTACTGGTTCTGTCTACCAAGCCATCATGTTGTGACTGCCTACAAAGCCAACATTTTGTTTCTGGTAGCTCATGTCAGCAACCTGCAAATGGGCAAAATCAACAACTGTCTGTACATGTGCTTTCTCTGTTGTGGGTCCTGCCTTGTGGAATTCGCCTACACAAGGAGGTCAGGAAAGGTCCCACTCTCCTGACCTTCCACAAACTATGCATAACTTAACTGTTCAAGAGGGCTTTTCTGAGCACTTAATAGGGTTGCAGTTTACAAACTGGTTCACAAACTTACCTCGATAAATGATTGGGACTGTGGTCTATACTGCTGTGCATAGCTTAGTGTAGTAGGATCCTGTTATGTAATCTCTGTATCACTTAATGTGTCATGTGAATACTTATGCTACGCTTCAGTTCTTTCTGATGGCTCCAGACTTCTAAAATCCTAATACATTTGGTTATTGAATGTCCCATTTTGTTGATTGTGCAGACTCACTATGTGTAATCCATCTTGGTCAGCTGATTAGTTACCAGAACCTAGTATGGCTTCTCATACTTTCAAATAATAATAATAACAACAACAGGAAAAATAGTTAATGCTTCAAGTGCCATAATATATATTTTAAGTCCTCCCGCACACTAGTACAATCAATATACATATAGGAGGAGGAGGATTGTTGCAATGTACTGTACCATGACCTTTACAGAGTGTACATGCCTAGGACCTTCTTGGCAGAGATGGGAACCCTAAGAAGACATACAGCCTGCATGGTGACAGTCATTCACCCCTATATCTCTCCTTATATATAATTGAGTAAGAACATTCTATATGAACATTCTAAATTTGGCCCCTTTAGTGTATGGACGCTTGAACTGTCAGTCAGAAGACGCTGGCTGGGTTGACTGGCTGCTTTGTGCAGTCCCGCCCAGCGTTTCAAGGTCTTTTGCATATGGAAGCTGATTGGACTTCACTGCATTCCACACCTCAAACTCACCCCCCTCCCCGCAAGGCAGTTGGAATGTCAGTTGCATATGGAACCTTCAAGGTCTTTTGCATATGGAAGCTGATTGGACTTCACTCCATTCCACACCTCATACTCCCCCCCCCCCGCAAGGCAGTTGGAATGTCTGGTGGTGTGTAGGTCCCAGGATCATGTTTTAAAAGCTGCCTGGGGGATTATGGACCATTCACACACTTTCAACCTTAACATACCTCATAGGGGGAGAGGAGAATGATGACAGCTGCTTTCCCTAGGCAGAGGCTGGGGGGGGGGAGAAAGTAAACTTGAAGACAGACAGGCAGATAAAGGTTAGGCTGATGGTTGCCTGGAAAGGACATAGGGTTGCCAACTCCAGGTTGGAAACTTCCAGGATAGTTTAGGAATGAAGCCTGCTGAGGGTGGGGTCTGAGGAGGAGGAGGAGGAGGAAGAAGAGAAAGAGGAGGACCTCAGACAGATACAATGCCATACTCCCCACCCTCCAAACAAGCTGTTGCCAGTCTCCAGGTGACAGCTGGAGAGCTCTTAAAGCTCTGGTGCTAATTCAAAGTGCTGCAATTTGTCGACAGAGTAGTGTTTTGG
>NW_015161959.1:1015455-1050407 GCF_001447785.1 Gekko japonicus
CCCCCCCCGCAAGGCAGTTGGAATGTCTGGTGGTGTGTAGGTCCCAGGATCATGTTTTAAAAGCTGCCTGGGGGATTATGGACCATTCACACACTTTCAACCTTAACATACCTCATAGGGGGAGCAGAGAATGATGACAGCTGCTTGATTTCCAGATGACAGAGATCAGTTTCCCCTGGAGAAAATGGCTGCTTTGGAGGGTAGACCCTATGACATTATACCTGCTGAGTCTTTCGCCCCCCCCGCCCAATGCTGCCCTCTACAGAATCCACCCCCCAAACCTCCAGGTATTTCCCTCCTTAGAGTTGGCAACCCTACTTTCCCCTCAGTGCCTGATGGTAGGCAACTTAGTTTGGTCCAGTCACCTACTTTGGCCTTTGGGAGAAAACATATTGGGGCCAATCCTGATAGGGTTGCCAACTCCCGATGGGAAATTCCTGGAGATTTGAGGGATGGAGCCTGAAGAGGGTGAGGTTTGAGGAGGGGTGGGACCTCAGACAGGTACAATGCCATAGACTCCACCCTCCAAACCACTCAGTCCCTCATGGGGAACCATTGTTGCCAATCTCCAGGTGAGGGCTGGAGACCACTCAAAATTACAATTGCTCTGCAGAAGGGAGGGCGGAAGTCAGCTGAAGTCAAAGGGGCAGATAATGGTAGGTTGATGGTTAGCTGGGAAGGAGATGGGGTTGCCAACTCCAGGCTGGCAAATTCCTGGGGATTTGAGGGGTGGAGCCTGGAGAGGGTGGGGTTTGCGGAGGGGTGGGACATCAGACAGGTAGAATGCCATAGACTCCACCCTCCAAACCAGCCATTTTGTCCTGGGTAACAATTGTTGCCAATTTCCAGGTGAGGGCTACAGATCACTCAAAATTACAACTGCTCTTCAGGGATCACAGATCAGTTCCTCTGGAGAAAACAGTGGACTCTGCCATTATACCCTGCTGAGGTCACCACAGCAAAATGACACTGTTTGCCCAAAGCCAGAGCACTTCCCCAGAGCCTCTTTCTAGATTCCATTGTATTTATTTCCACAACGGGCATTACTGCTAGTTAATACATAATAGGCTATATACAAACCTTCGAATGAACATGTATAGGCTAGTGTAGAGTTCTTCTCCTCTATGAATGTCTATCACATGCACTTTGTACGTGTGAAAGGGCTTGTGTGTTTTTATTCAATCTCTGTATCTTTGGAAGCCTCTCCAAAACTAAACACAACAAAAGAATCAAGCGAGTATTTAAAGAAATGCCTAAATAATCATAACTTTAAAAAAAAAATCCAGAGCAAGAAAGAGCACATGCAACAATACACCACACTGTATGAAAGATACATCAGTTAATTCACTGCCTTCAGACCTTCCAACTTCCGTTCATGGCAAGTTAAAATGGCTTGATAGTGCTGTCCTAAGGAAAAAAAGTAGGGGCAGGAAAACTGGCAAACAGGCTTCACAATTAATTAGGAAGTAGAATGATTCCACAGGCACTTCTGCAGAAACTGCCAAGAAGTCAGAGCTTTTAAAAGGGGGTGATGTAATCACAGTGACAGCACACACCTTAGAATCTTTTTGTCACCTTTGCTCTCAGCAACATCTGTTCCTCCAGATTCCAGCACTAGCTTTTACTAACTATGTCTGAGAAATAATTTTTCTTGCACCATCAACTGCAGTTAAAAGAACTGGGTTGGTTTAATACACCATGGTTATCCCTTATGTTCTCACTCAGTGAAGTGTTTGTTAAAATACTACTGAACATCAACCCAGCCAAAGAGGAACTGTTTGGATTCTTTTGGCAGAAGAGCAAATGTATTCACAAGGGCAGGTGGGAGCGGTGTCATCTTAGAATCCAAAGTGATCCTTTTACTACCATATGCAAAATTGCTATTGACGAAAATGGTCATTTAACATCAGTCTATTTGTTTTCTGTAATGAACAAATGTTTAATTAATGTGCAATAACTTTTTTTTTGCAACCAAATGTGTCCCACTGGAACATAACAGGAAGGGGAGGGGGCAGCCAGAATATCAATGTAGGCAGCCAGAAGACTGCAAATGTATTTATTAAGGTTTAAACATGTGTAACATGGTTTTATATCTATTTGCAGAGCTGTTAAATTGCAGCAAATATGTCCTTTGTCAATTGGTGGTTAATTAACATCCATTAGCTTTTCACTCTGTGCCGCACCGGATCTCCTTTAACTCTGCTCAATGCTAACTAGAGTTAGCACTGAAAAATGATGCCAAACTATGTCAACTTTCTTCGCAGCATAGTTCTCAAGGTCCAAATTTCACCCTATCCTGCAAGTGTGGGAGTATCTATTTGAAGGCCTCAGCACTATTCAGTGAAATTGACCCTGTAGGCAACACTGATAGGATTTTGGAGCTAAAGAGACTTTTTCTTTCTGTTATGCATTTGCTAAGTCTACTCCACCCACCCACCTATTTTTCCTGCAGCATTCTTCACATTTTCTTTTGTGACATAAGTTACAGAACTGTCAGAAGTCTTTTAACCCTTTGAAGTATGTGACTGATGCTTGTTCATTGCTTAGTTTAGTTGTTCTAAAGACGCACTCCCCTGTTGCTTTGAGTATCACACACTGAAATGGTCCAAGATCTTTAGGACCATTGAAAATGCTGAAATAGTTAATCTTGTCCAGCGTATGTGAGATAATCTCTGCTTGCTGCATTTAATATCTCCAAGTAACCACAAGGTGACAGTGTTCTAGCACATTACCATGGCACAGGTGTATAGATGCACTTGCTTGCTGCCTGTTTAGGTAGAGCATGTTGTCCCGTGTGGATAGAATTGATTATCATTTATCAATAACTGAAGGTCAATCATAACTCATGGTCCGTACCAATGTCATTCTGTGCAACCATCATTCAGTGTGTAGATGATAAAGAAATTCTCAAATCTGACACATCTGCAATCATTTTTCATTTGAAGGCTGTTTCCCCCCACAGAATATGTAGACCTGGAATAAAATTTACATCACTATTGACCCAGGCCATCATCTAAGTAGTTCCTTACAGTCTTCTGTACCCATTTTGTTAGCAACCTTGTGTTCCAGCTTATCCTGTGGTGCTGATCTCTTGTTTGATAGTGCTAATGGCAATGGCATTTAGCTATGCATCATGTGCTGGAACATAGAGTCCCCCTGTATGTTTTATTAATGTGCTGTTAACTTCTGCTTGTGTTCAAATTTGTGAGCATGTCAGCCACCATCAAGCATACAGTTAGGTGTGCTTGAAGTAGAATGACTTTAAGCTGTCTTCCTCTGTGCCAGACTGTGGCCTTCTGGGCCTCCAGTAGAAGTAACCTGAGAAATATTAGTTTGGCACTCAAACCAGAGTTAACCAAGATCTCCCCCTCTGTCCTAAATGAACTCTGTGATACAGGATAATGTGAGAAAGGAAAATATTCATTTTCTTCAAGATGCCCATTTGCACAAGAGTTTTAGAACAGGATGTCTGGATTTTAAGAAGGCAGGGACCCATCAGGGACATATCTATCCCATTGTTTACCACTGACAATTCTTTTGGGCAGTTAAAAACATGGAACATGATGTCTGTATTGCGGATTCACTGCCCAAATGCTGTCACATGTGCTGCCCCTGGCCTCTCTGCCATAGATGCTGGTGGTAGCGGTATCATTTCCATCTAGAATGTGGGCTAAACCAGTCATGATATGGAAGGTCACTTTTAATACTTCAGAAGAGCTACATAGAGCTGCAAATCTGATAAGGGAAAAGTGGTGCTGGAGGAAAGGGTGTTAAACTTTTTGCTCCCCTGTTATTGGACAGCTGCCTGGACTCTGCCCCGAAAGCTTGGACAGGGCTTTAGAGACTGTAGCTGGGTGGTGACAACAGAGTCGGCTGAAGCTAAATCCTATGGAGACAGAGGTTCTGTGCCTGAGCGAGGGTGGGTGGGTGGATGGCTTAGGAAATTAGGCTCCCTACCTTACATGAGGCATGATTGGTGCCAGCCCAGAAGGTGAGGAACTTTGGGGTGACCTTGGATGCCTCACTTTCTATGGAGGCCCGGGTTCCCAGTCACCAGGTCTCCCTTTTATCATTTTTGGTAGATCAGGCAGCTGACCTGGGGACTTGGCTACAGTAATCCATGCAATGGTCACTTCCAGGCTTGATTACAGTAACTTGCTCTATGCAGGCTTACCCTTGAGACTGATCTGGAAACTCCAGCTGGTGCAAAATGCGGCAGCGCACCTGCTGGCTGTGACATCTGTGCAAGCACACATCCATCCGGTACTCTGCCAATTGCACTGGCTACCAGTCGAGTACCGGAACCGTCTCACGGTGCTGGTGTTGACCTTTAAAGCCTTAAGCAGCTCGGGACCAATATATCTACGAGACCACTTCTCCCGTATGTTCCCCAAAGAGCCTTGTGCTCCGTGGATAGCCATCTGCTGGTTGTCCCCAGCCCAAAAGATGCCTGCCTAGCCTCAGTCAGGGCCAGGGCTTTCTTGGCCCTGGCCTCAGCCTAGTGGGACATGCTTCTGATCAGGGCTCTGCAAGACCTGTTACCCTTTCACAGGGCCTGCAAAACGGAGCTGTTCCTCCAGGCTTTTGGCTGAGGCAGCGGGCATCTACCAGCTGGCCTCCTTGTTGCTGCTGCACGAGACCATTATGGCTTGGCGCTGGCCCACTCATTACCTGGCTGTAAGAATGGGAAACTGCCCACTTTAAATGTTTTAAATTGGTTTTATTGTATTGGTTTAATGTTGTTATTTATTATCTGACTGAATTATTTTAAGATTGTATTGAATTTATTGTTGTGAGCAGCCCTGAGCCCACTTGTGGGATAGAAATCAAAATAATCAATAATATAAAAATTCCATGATTGAAAACCCCCCATCCCATCCCGGCTGTGTTATCAGTTAGGGTGGCCAGGGCCCCTGGCCAGTGCATGGTTGCTGCCAGATCCAGGTTGGGAAACTCCTGGAGACTTGGGGATACGGCTTGGAGAGGACAGGGACCTCAGTGGGGTACAATGCCACAAAGTCCACCCTCCAAAGCATGCATTTTCTCATGGGGAACTGATCTCTGTAGTATGGAGATGAGCTGTAATTCCGAGGGATCCCCAGGTCCCACCTGGAGGCTGGCATCCCTAGCTCTACAAGGAGAGGCTGCAGTACCTTTATGTGCCTTTTCTCTTTCCACAGAGCTTAATACCAGTTTTAATGGGAGATTTCAATCAAAGAAGCAGCATGGGAGGAAGAGCTTAATTAACCCTTCTGCAGCACAACTTTCTTGATCAAATTAACACACACACACACACACACACCGCTGCTGTGAAGAAACAGTGTGGTATAATGATTAGATTGAGATTAGGACTAGTGAGCCCTGAGTCCAAATCAATACTTAGATATAAAGTGACCCAGTGTGGTGTAGTGGTTAGAATGTTGGGCTAGGATCCGGGAGACTCAGGTTTGAATCCCCACTCTGCTGTGAAAGCTCATTGGGTAACCTTGGGCCAGTTCCTTACTCTTTGCCTAACCTACCTCATGGGGTTGTTGTGAGGATAAAATGCAGGACAGGAGAATGATGTCAGCCACTTGGGTCCCTATTGGAAGAAAAGTTGAGTATAAATAAAGTAAATGAAATACATAGAGTTACCTCAGGCCAGTGACTTTCTCTTGGCCTAATCTACTTCATTGGATTTTTGCTATGAGAATATAGTGGAGGAAGGGAGAACTAAGCTTTCTTAAACTCCTTGGATGAAGGGCATGATAAAAATGTACAGCAAGATAGACTGGAATATAACAAGGAGCCCTCTCAGATCAGGGGGGGGGTCAAATATTTTGAGCTTTTACATTTGAGCTCAGATCACATAGTTTGAGCGTTTACGTTTCTCAGTTCTGTATATCCCCACTCTCTGGGGAGAGAGTGTGGGGTATAAATTAAACAAATAAATAAAATGCAACATACATATTGGTCTGCATCCAGACAGGCTAAGGAAAAATATTAAATCCTCTCTGCTGCTGCAGACTCCTTCTATGTTGGTCCTGAAGATCCACTGATATCCCCACTCCCAGGACAAAATTTCAGGGTGTGAAAGGGGCTGCAGTGGGAGGGAGGAATCTGAAATTCGCTACCCCGTCTTAAGTCAACTTGAAGGGTACTTCAGTTTCTGTAGCTGTGCTGTTGGATCCAAGCCATTATTATTTTTTACAATAATCAGCTTGTTTCTCCACATGGAATTTTTTCCCAAGTGTGGAAAGCAGGATGCTTCTAGATCAAAGGGGAACATGCAGAACATTCTGCTCATTCTGAGCTCATAGAATTCATGGGACTTCCTCCTTTGAACTAAGGGAAAATGAGGCCTGTTTTTTCTCCCGTTCAAAGGGGAGTGGCTGTGGGAGAATGTCCTTGCGTGGGGAAGAGCTACCTTCTGGTTTCAGAATAACACGGGGCAGCCCAGCATGTACACCATTTCCCCAATACACCGTTTACCGGATTTTTTAGAAAAGGTCTCCCACCTCTTGTCCTGCTAAGTTGCATTATAGCATCACAGTGCTGCTTGGCTGGGAAAGTGGAAATGAGCAGAAAGGGAGGTTTCTGGGCTGTGGCATAATCACTGTTGTGTTCATACTTTTGCACAGATGTAAGAGGGGGAAAGGACAGGAGCAGGGGTGACGGGCAGTGGCAGCAATGAGCAGTGTGGGAACAGGAACACATGAATGCCTTGTGGAGAGCCAGAGTACTGCAGTGTAGGGTTGCCAAGTCAGGGTTGGAAAATACCTGGAGACTTTGGGGGTGGAGCCAGGAGAGGGCGTGGTTTGGGGAGGGGAGGGGCCTCAGCATGGTACAATGCCATAGGGCCCACCCTTCAAAGCTGCCATTTTCTCCAGGGGAGCTTATCTCTGTCGGCTGGAGATCAGTGGTAAAAGTGGGAGATCCCCAGGCCCCACCTGGAGGCTGGCAACCCTGCTGCAGTGGTTAAGAATGGCAGACTCTAATCTGGAGAACTGGGCTTGATTCCCCACTCCTCTGCATGAAGCCTGCTGAGTGACCTTGGGCCATTCACAGCTCTCTCAGAGCTCTCTCAATCCCACCTACCTTACAAAGTGACTATTGTGGGGAGAGGAAAGGAAGGTGATTGGAAGCCGCTTTGAGATTCCTTAGAGTATAGAAAAGTAGGGTATAAAATCCAATTCTTCTTCTGCCTATTTGTGCTGCTCGCTGCTGCTGCCGCCATGGGGGGGGGCATTTTCATTTCCCTATAGGGACACAACCTCAGTGAATGCAAAATCTAGGAGTTTAACAACATGGCATTTTCCCGACTGTAAAGAAAGTACCAAGATATACTGATTATTTAATAGTGATAGTTATTTTTTTACTGCATTGTACTTTGTTACATGCCCAGATGCTTTACAAACTTATTACGCTTGTTGTTATTAAGAGATAAATAATTGATATTACAATTTTACATATAGGGAATGGGGACTGAGCATCCATGCTTTGGAGTAAGACACATGCTGTGTGTGTAGGATCTCTTTGCTTCCATACCTGGAATATCTGCTTTAAAACTCTCAGATAGCAGGCTGGGAAAGAACTCTTCTCTGCCTGAGTGTACCGGTCCAGAGTTAGATGATTCACTACAAGGAGAGTAATGAACTACATGCAACTAAGCCTGCTTCTGACTTGTTTGGGATTTGGGTTTAAATAGCTCAATACATCTCAAAAGGCATTTGAGTAATCCCCCTCCCCCGCCCTGCTATATTTTGTGACAAATATGGTTTTGTACTGCCTGCTACTGTTTTGCATCACGCTGACTGTTTGTGAACCTACTGTAGTTTTGTTTAACCTGCCTAACTCAAAATATGACATCCTTCTTTATTCATGGGTTGGCGTTTTAGTATTGTGCTTCTGGTAGGCTCTAAATCAGGCCAAGTTCACTATACATAGAGTTGCTCTAGGCTGATTCCACAGACTGGCCAAGAACAATTGATTAGCCACTCTGGGTCGGTGAAGGAGCAATTGCCTTTAGTTGATAGGAAATTGGCCCAGAGCAGCTCTTTCTTTAAGTAAATGGAATGGTTAACTTAGGATGATTTAAGGAATAACTACAACACCGGTTACCCTGCTGTTGTTTGCTGCAGTGTTCATCCACTGCATTTAATTTGCTTTCTTATCTAGCTGGCTGTTCCTTGGCACTTCCTGTGCTAGAATTACATCCTATATCCACATGCAGCTGAGTAATTTGATGTTTTTTCCTAGCTGTTGTTTCCAGGTTTGATCATTCTAGGGGTGCATAGCATCACAATGCTTAATTTCTAAAATGCAAGGTGGTGGCATTGAGGCTAGGGTTGCCAGCTTCCAGGTGGGGCCTGGAGATCTCCTGGAATTACAACTGATTTCCAAACAACAAGCATCAGATCGCCTGGCCCAAATGGCTGTTTTGGACAGTGGACTCTATGGCATTGTACCATCCCTACCCCCAAACCCTGCTCTTCCCAGGCTCCACCCCCCAAATCTCCAGGGATTTCCCAACTTAGTCCTGGCAGCCCTAGTTAAGACATATCGTTGTGCCTTTGAGATGATGGCTGCTTCCAGACAAGGGTGTGAATGTATACCTCTGCCATGGTGGCAGCAGCAGCAAGCAGCACAGGAATGGGTAGGACTGGCATCCATACGCAGCCACTCCTTCACCACTCGTCATTGCTTCTGCCCTCATTCCATCTCACTCAGCTCATGGACCAATTCAAAAGCAGACCTTAGGCTCAGCTCTTTGAGCAGGAGAAAAACAGGCTTATTTTTTTTTAATCTGGCTTAGAAGAGAACCGAGGGCTCAGTGTTTACATGAAAACAATCAAAATAAACTCAGAATAAGCATTATAAAAATTGTGGAGGAGTGAATGCTTCCCTTTAAAATAACATATTAACACAGTATCCCACATAAAAGGTAAAGGTAAAGGTTCCCTTGCTCGAAAGCCAGTCGAATCCGCCTCTAGGGTTGTGGTGCTCATCTCCGTTTCAAAGCCGACGAGCCAGCGCTGTCCGAAGCCATTTCTGTGGTCATGTGGCCGGCATGACTAAACACCAAGGCGCACGGAACGCTGTTACCTTCCCACCGAAGTGGTACCTATTTATCTACTTGCAATTTCTTGCTTTCGAACTGCTAGGTTGGCAGGAGCTGGAACGAGAGACAGGAGCTCACCCTGTCTTGCGGCACCCAGGTCTTGAACCGCTGAACTACTGACCTTCCACAGCCTGCAGTTCAGCGTCTTAACCACTTGAGCCACCGCAGCTCTGGTTCATATGATCATATCCCACATATGATCATGCAAAAATAATAGTGCTTAGCTGTACAGAAAAATGCACTATCACTAATCTGCGTTATACCAAACAAATGTGGGCCAGAGAGAAGGGGGAGCTGAAGGGGGAGGATGATGGAAAAGGTAGAAGGGGGTGTGGATACAGAGGAAGATGGTCGAAGGGGACACAGATCCTCACTAAGGGGGGGGGAACCGCTTCACACCTTAAACCCGCCAGCTCTCAATCAGCTTGAAAGTAAAAATTGCCTTATAAGTGCTCTGGGGAAAAAACGCAACCCCCCATAAAAAACAACAAAACCCCAACATTGACACGACACAGAGAAAACAAGTTGCAGAATGAAACATTTTAAATGTTGTAACATGATTACATATCCAAGGTAAAGTACAAATGTGCAGGAGGCCTATGATCAGAATGAGTGCAATGTCATGTGAACAATTTCCAAGGGGTATCCAAAATGAAATTAGTTTCTATGATCTGATAATGAATGCAAGTGGAACCATGCAAGTGGACAAATTTCCCTTTAATGCAAAAGCTTCCTGCTTTCCAAGTAGGGGGAAATTCCCATGTTGAAACAGCCCGGCTCTGGATTCCAGATACATTGGATTGAGCTAGGGGTACTATGTAGGAAGAGGAAAATCAGGGGCATTTCTTTTATTTATTGTTTCATGCTGGGCAGCTGGACTAGGCTCTAGGGAACAAAAAGTTATCAAGTTGGAGATAATGAACATGTCAGACACCTAAGACAAAGTTGACACAGGGAGTCCATCAATCTATAAAATGACAGTTGCAGGCTCCTGCAACCTCAATATGCCTCAGACCTGGAAGGATACTCTTCAGGCTCCATTCAGTGTTGCTATTCAAGGATCACTGCCTTGTCGTGGCGAGGGGGCTTGCGTGGTTCGATGAGGCTGTGGGCCACCCGTGGAGGGCCACCCAAGACCACAGCAGAGAACTCAGACAAAGCGTGATCCCCTGGAGAAGGAAATGGCAACCCACTCCAGTATCTTTGCCAAGAAAACCCCATGGACAGTATCAAAAGGCTAAAAGATATGATGCCGGAAGATGAGCCCCTCAGGTCGGAAGGTGTCCAATATGCTACTGGGGAAGAGCAGAGGGCAAGTACAAGTAACCCCAGAAAGAGTGAAGCGGCTGGGCCAAAGCCGAAAGGACGCTCAGTTGTAGATGTGTCTGATGGTGAAAGGAAACTCCGATGCTGCAAAGAACAATACTGCATAGGAACCTGGAATGTAAGATCTATGAATCAAGGTAAGCTTGACGTGGTCAAAAATGAGATGGCAAGACTGAACATCGATATCTTAGGAATCAGTGAACTTAAATGGACAGGAATGGGCGAATTTAACTCAGAAGACCATTATATCTACTACTGTGGCCAGGAATCCCGTAGAAAAATGGTGTGGCCTTTATAGTCAACAAGAGAGTGCAAAAGTCAGTACTGGGATACAATCACAAAAATGACAGAATGATTTTGGTCCGATTCCAAGGCAAACCATTCAACATCACAGTAATCCAAGTCTATGCCCCAACCACTGATGCAGAAGAGGCTGAACTGGACCAGTTCTATGATGACCTACAACACCTCCTAGAACTAACACCAAAAAATGATGTCCTCATCATCATAGGGGACTGGAATGCTAAAGTAGGAAGTCAAAAGGTAACCGGAATAACAGACAAGTTTGGCCTTGGAAAGCAAAATGAAGCAGGGCAAAGGTTAACAGAGTTTTGTCAAGAGAACACACTGGTCATAGCGAACACCCTTTTCCAACAACCTAAGAGGCGACTCTACACATGGACATCACCAGATGGGCAACACCGAAATCAGATTGACTATATAATTTGCAGTCAAAGATGGAGAAGCTCTATCCAGTCAGTAAAAACAAGACCTGGAGCTGACTGTGGTTCAGATCATGAGCTACTCATTGCAAAATTCAGACTTAAACTGAAGAAAATCGGGAAAACCACGAGGCCATTCAGGTTTGACCTAGATCGCATCCCTGATGAATATACAGTAGAGGTGAAGAATAGATTCAAGGGTCTGGATTTGATAGATAGAGTGCCTGAAGAACTATGGACAGAGGTTCGTGACATCGTACAGGAGGCAGCAATCACCACCATACCAAAGAAAAAGAAATGCAAGAAAGCAAAATGGCTTTCTGATGAGGCTTTACAAATAGCAGAGGAAAGAAGGAAAGCGAAAGGCAAAGGCGAAAAGGAAAGATTTACCCAACTGAACGCAGATTTCCAGAGAACAGCAAGGAGAGATAAGGAGGCCTTCCTGAATGAACAGTGCAAAGTAATAGAAGAAAACAATAGAATGGGAAGGACTAGAGATCTCTTCAAGAAAATTGGAGAAATCAAGGGAGCGTTCCATGCAAAGCTGGCCATGATAAAGGACAAAAACGGTAGGGACCTAACAGAAGCAGAAGAGATTAGGAAAAGATGGCAAGAATACACAGAAGAACTATACAAGAAAGACCTCAATGTCCTTGACAAACACGACGGTATAATCACTGACCTTGAGCCAGACATCCTGGAATGTGAAGTTAAATGGGCCTTAGAAAGCATTACTAACAACAAAGCTAGTGGAGGTGATGGTATTCCAGCTGAGCTATTCAAAGTCTTAGAAGATGATGCTGTTAAAGTGCTGCACTCCATTTGCCAGCAAATTTGGAAAACGCAACAGTGGCCACAGGATTGGAAAAGATCAGTATACATTCCAATCCCAAAGAAGGGCAATGCCAAGGAATGTTCAAACTATCGCACAATTGCACTCATATCACACGCTAGCAAGGTCATGCTCAAGATCCTACAAGCTAGGCTTCAACAGTACGTGGATAGAGAACTACCAGAAGTACAAGCTGGGTTTCGAAGAGGTAGAGGAACGAGAGATCATATTGCCAACATTCGCTGGATTATGGAGAAAGCAAGAGAGTACCAGAAAAATATCTACTTCTGCTTCATTGACTATGCTAAAGCCTTTGACTGTGTGGATCACAACAAACTATGGCAGGTCCTTAAAGAGATGGGAGTACCAGACCACCTCACATGTCTCTTGAGAAACCTGTATAAGGGCCAAGAAGCGACAGTTAGAACCGGATACGGAACAACTGATTGGTTCAGCATAGGAAAAGGAGTACGACAAGGATGTATACTGTCACCTTGCTTATTTAATATATATGCAGAGTACATCATGCGAAATGCTGGCCTGGATGAATCACAAGCGGGAATTAAGATTGCTGGGGAAAAGATCAACAACCTCAGATATGCAGATGATACCACTCTAATGGCTGAAAGTGAAAAGGATCTAAAGAGCCTCTTGCTCAGAGTAAAAGAGGAGAGCGCAAAAGTGGGCTTGAAGCTCAACATCAAAAAAACTAAGATCATGGCATCCGGCCCCATCACTCCTTGGCAAATAGAAGGGGAAGTCGTGGAAGTAGTGACAGACTTCACGTTCCTGGGATCCCAGATCACCGCAGACTGTGACTGCAGCCATGAAATTAAAAGACGCCTGCTCCTTGGGAGGAAAGCGATGGCGAACCTAAACAGCATGATAAAAAGTAGAGACATCACCCTGCCAACAAAAGTCCGCATGGTCAAAGCAATGGTATTCCCAGTAGTCATGTATGGCTGCGAGAGTTGGACTATAAGGAAGGTTGAGCGCTGAAGAATAGATTCTTTTGAATTATGGTGCTGGAGAAGACTCTTGAGAGTCCCTTGGACTGCAAGAAGATGAAATCAGTCAGTCCTAAAAGAAATCAACCCTGACTGTTCCCTGGAAGGCCAGATAATGAAACTGAAGCTCAAATACTTTGGCCACCAAATGAGAAGGGAGCACTCCCTGGAGAAGACCCTGATGCTGGGAAAGATTGAAGGTCAAAGAAGATGGGGACGGCAAAGGGTGAGATGGTTAGACAGTGTCATAGATGCAACAAACATGAAATTGAGCAAACTTCAGAGGACGGCGGAAGACAGGAGGGCCTGGCGGGAGCTGGTCCATGGGGTTGAGAAGAGTCAGACTCAACTGTGCGACTGAACAACAACAAATTCAAAACCGGTCCCTCTGCTTTGTTATCATCATTTGGTAAGGATTAAAAGAAGTGTTCTTCAGTGGACACATTTTACCTTTAAAATGCTAGTGGAAAAGGAGGGGGTCTGGTTTCAAATAGTAAGCACAACTGTTGTTTGAAGGGTTAAAACCCTCTCCTTTCCCTGCACAGCCCCAAGGCAAACCAAGGCCACTGAAGCCTGCAATGAGTATTTTAGGGATGAAACAGGAGGCATTAACTTCCTCTTGTTTGTTTTGCACCCTTAGGCATAGGGGAAAAAATTCTCCCTGAGATCTAGGAAAATTACTCCCAGTCAGAGCAGACTGAGTTAGGCAGACTACTGAGGTGGCCTTGTATAATGGAGCTTCTCCTCTGTTCTTTTGGTAGCTACATTTGCACACTTGTGGGACACAAATGTCACTAGTCCACTTGTATGCATCATCATATCACATCACATTTTGGATACCTCTTGAAATTGTTTTAACTGTGACCCAAAACATTTCCACCACTCTAGTTCATCTGCCTTTCATTCATACACAAGTGAAGGCATTTCTGGCTTCAAAGGTCTCTATGGCGCTCTAGAAAGTGCAGGAGATGGCAATCTCCCAGTGGTCTAGTCTGTACAATGTGCAACCCTATGGCAGAAATGGAGGGTGGAAGACCAATAATTTGTTTCAAAGGGGCACATTTGTTAAAATGCACATGAAGACTAAAACACAGTTGTAATTTTACCTTTCCACTTAGTCCACCTAAAATAAAAACTGGATTCCCAGAGCATTCAAAACTGCTTGAAAATGTAATTTACATGTGTGAACAAATAGCACAAGGAGAGATTCAGAGACACTTTTGAGAACAGTAGTATGTGTGAAAATGCTCTGAGTTTGTGAAATTGTGCAATGTGTTATCAAGAGGACTCCCTCCGCTTGCAAAGCTTGAAGAATTGAAAAGAACGATAGATTTGGTGTGTGTTGGCAGACTTCCTGTTCACATGCCTCTTTATATTGAGGTTAGTTAAAACAAGGACATTTCCCCTGTTTATGTACGTCTTTCCAGCGTAGTAACTCCGCATTATAAAATACCTAAACTGGTTTCCCCATCTGTCAGAGGTATATCAGATGTCTGCTGCAGTGCAGGCAAGGAAAGCATATAACTGCCCCTGACCCACAGTAAACAATAATTGTAGGCCTGCCCCTTGTGTGGCCCTTCAACCCTGGTGAAAAGGGTTGGTAGAACAGGCAATTAGCAAGGCAGTAAGCCTGAGAGAGAGAGAGAGAAGCATGCTACTAAGATAATTTGGAGAGATATAAACAGTGGGGATGCAAGCAATAAAGGGAGATTCTGTCTTAATAAACATAACAACTTGTACCCAGGGAGAGGAAATAAACATCACGGGCTCCAAGAATAAGTAGAGAGCAGCCAGCTGCACCAGACTCCCTAAAATGACTTTATTGTCACCTTTTCTCCATAGCCTTTTTTCTAAAGTAGCTTTTTTCATATCACCAGGCACTTGGAAGTGCTGCGTGGAATGTAAGTAGTCATCGCTATGTGAGAAAACTGCCCAAACAGGGATCTTAATCTTCTGAAGTGGTTATTATACTAAAACATGAGACCTAATCCTACCTGTCTCCCATATTTCTCCAAAGTTTATGCATCTTTCTTGTCAGGCCAGAGTACTGTGCTGATGGTAACTGGGAGTGGAACTACCTGTTGCAAAGAACATGGGGCTTCTGCCAAGAATAACAGCCTCTTGTTGAGTTTTTCCTTCCCTCTTGGAGAGTGGGGCTACCGCTCAGTTGTAGAACATGTGCTTTGTATGCAGATGGTCTTAAATTCAATCCCTGGCACCTCCTGTTAAGAGTATCAAATAGGAAATGATATGAAAGATTTCAAACTAAGACCCTGAAGAGCTGCTGCCAGTCAAAGTGAACAATATTGACCTTGCTAGTCCAAAGGTCTCATGCAGTCGAAAGCAGCTTCATGTGTTCTTGCAATGTCTATTTCAATTTACATGTAGCTCTTGTGATATGACTTTCCATGCTTCTGCCAGTGGCAGCTGAAGGTATGGAGTCAAGACAAAGAAATGCACTGTAGTCCTGTCTTCACTAGATCTCAGAAGAAACACCTTGCACAAGTGCCCAACATCCACATACCAGGCCATGCAGTTTTATTCTCTGGCAACACGGAAGATGGTGATGTCATTGCTTATGCCCATCATCACCTCCTTTTGCTGAGTGAGCCCTTGGGGCACTTGCAGTGTTGCTAGGCTTCTTCTTGCTCCCATTGGGGTGGATCCAACCATCTTCCAAGTAGCTGTCCTCCAGCCTAAGGAACCTTCCTCCCACTTAAGTACCTCTCCCTTCAATGGAAGAGCTGCTGAATTCGGAGGAAGCCACCTGAGATTGGATGAAGGCTTCAGATTTGAACCAAAAGGGAAAGTAGAGTATAAATATTTTAATAAATACATAAAGAAATTTTGCTCAGGGCATCCACCCCAGTGTTTCCTGAACAAGTACAACTCTTCTCTCTTCCCCCATTTTGTGTTCTAGCACACACTCATCTTCACATGTATATCATGTGATTTTCCCAGCTCTTGGACCAAAGAGGCAATTCTGAAATAAAACATCAGCGTTGGAAGAGGCAAACACACCTTGCCATCCAGAATGAAGTGGAAAATAACTGGAGAAATGTGTTACTTAAACATTCACTGATTCTGTTCAAGGGGGAAATAGATACTCTACTTCAAATTCACATCCTGAACTTTGGGTATATGTTGAGCTTTAACAAACATCTGAATTCAAATTACTGACCTTTGCAGAGTTGGCCGAAAATTTAGCACTGATTCATTTCAGCATTTGAACTTTCAGCTGTTTTGTTGCTCCCCCTTCATTGTGTGATTTGAGTTCATCAATCAGCCACTTACAGGACTTCAAAGGAATATAAGAAATGAATGACAATGTGAATGAGGAGCTAGCTGCTGGAACTTGACATTTGGGTGCTAGATAACAAACTAATTCAGCATCCAAAATTTTAGCTATGTAAATTTTGTTCAATTCAGACTTTGATCAGTTCCGATATTTGAGTAATTCTTTTCAGCGCTGGCTCAGATTATTTTTCTTGATACAGTTATTAACATCTGTGTCACAAAAAGGCATTATGGAATACATAATACAAAGTTGGCTGTGCAAGTGTCTAATTTGCTCTTGACCAGCACAGTGACAGCACCAAGTTCCAGAATTGGTGGAAGCCAGAGAGCTGGTGTGGTGTGGTGGGTGGTGGTAACAACATTGGACCAAGATTGGGGAGACCTGAGTTCAAACGCCCACTTTGCTATGTAGCTTGCTGTCTCTCATCCTAATCTACTTCTCAGCATTGTTGTGAGGCTGAAATGGAGGTGAGATGAACCATGTATGCCATTCTGAGCTCCTTGGAGGAAAGGTAGGATAAAAAATGTGAAACAGATAGACCTAACACCAAGCTAGACACAACAAGGTCATCTGCATGTATCTGTTGACATGGGAATGAGAGTCTCTTTTTGCATAAAACAGAATGTATAAGGACGTGGAGCTACACCTCACACCAATTTGCTGTGTTCCCAGCCCAGCACACTTCAGAGACAGAGCTTGATTTGGGGGGGAAGGGCTTTAAGCACAGGCAGCTGTGAAAAAGAGAGAGCTCTGCTCACCCACAGACTTTCTTCTGTAAAAAAAAAAATCTATATCCTCCCCCCCTTTGGTGTAGTGATAGTTTGGTGTAGTTGTTAAGTGTGCAGACTCTTATCTGGGAGAAACAGGTTTGATTCCCCACTCCTCCACTCGCAGCTGCTGGATGACCTTGGGCAAGCCATAGTTTTGTCAGAGCTGTTCTCTCAATGACAGTTCTGGAAAGAGCTCTCAGCCCTGCTGACCTCCCAGGGTTTCTGTTGGGGGGAGGGGAAGGGGCTTGTAAACCACTCTGAGACTCTGAGTGAAGGGCGAGGTATAAATCCAGTCTCTTCTTTTTCTTCTTCTTTCCATGTGAACACTCCGGTCATGTTTGGTTTGGCTTTCAGGGACAGTTTCAGACAGGGATGGAATTTCACAACTAAATGACACCCCCTCCCCCAGACTGATACTTCTGCTGTACCCAATCTATGGTATAACTGATGAGTACATCAATGGGTTGCACCTTGGGGGTCCCCATTGTGGTTTTCTAACATGATGTTACTTTTTGTTAACTTACTAAAATATCACTAAAATTATATTTTATAATTTTTCTGACTCCTTGGCTGTGTTGTTCTGGGGATTGTTGGATTGCTCAAATGTGTACCTACTGACCTAAAAAAAATATTTTCCCTGCTGTCTGTGCTAGGCATACACCAGGGAACTTTACTGAAGCCTGGGCACACTTTCCCAGTAATTGTGTGTTCTCAGGAGAAAGAGTACTCGGGCTAAATAGAGAGGAAGCAGTTGAATGTGAGGGGTGTACTGTTTATTCCCAGAATTATACTACTAGAAGTTCCTACATAATTTGATGGGAAATTGTTAGAGCAAGAGCTGTGGAATCCTGTCATCCCTAGCCTCAGGGCTGGTCAACACAATAGCAGAACAAGTGGTAGAACTGTTCTTGTGGTGAAAACTCAGGTGAGGGGCATGTCACATGTTTGAATGCTTCATCACAAATAATGATCCATGCACACAGGAAACTAGCATGTGACAAAGAACCTCCCTTCCTGATATCTGGGCGGGGGGTTGTGTGTGTGTGTGTGTAGGATGATGCCCTGTGCGCAGAAATGGCTAATTACAACTCTGCTATCCAGTAAGCACTGCTGAACTCCAATCTGAATGGCCTCCTTCTTCTAAGGATTCAGACTGAATAGGAAAACACTCAGCCTTTTAGACCTGCTAGCCATCTCACCTTCTCTAATCCAGCCCCACAGGAGACAGCCCACGGCATGCCTCCTGGGGGCCACGTTTGCCTCCTTTTGAGGAGGAAGGAAGGAAGGGCTGCGGCACAGCCTAAACTCCAAGAGTGGGAGCAGAGCCTATGCAAGCTTAAAGGCTGGCTCCGCTCTCCCCTCTCAGTTGTCGCCTCGTGCTCGGCCCACCCACAGAATTAGGTTTAAATAAAGTTCAGCAGCTCGTAAGCACCAATTAATAACCCCTGGGGGGGTAGAGGGGTCTGCGGGATCAACCCTGCAGCTGTGCAGCTGGGGATGAGGCTTGCAGACTGCCTATGGGGATGGCCACGACGGAGACTCAGCGCTGGCCATGCGGTGGTGTTTGAGGGCTCCTGAAGGCGCATCCCAATCATTGGCTCGGCTGGGTTTGTAAGCGACTTACAGTTGGCTCCAACCTGGGGCCATGGTGTCTTGCCTTTTATACGGTTAAGGATGGGGTCAAAGCGACACCAGGCCTTGCCGTGCTGCTGTTTTTTCATATTTGCCCTTGACGTTATTTTAATATGTTAATAAAAGTGGCCTTATTTCATCCAACCTTCTTGTCTGACTCTTTCTTCTTTCTGGGGGGGGCAATAACACATACCTAGAGCTGCTTGATAGGTTAGTTCTAATTTGTTTTCTGCAGGCATCACTGGCATGGTGCACTTTGCTTCTCTGCTGGTGGCATATTGTAATCTGAAGTTGTATAATGGGGGCAATTAACTACAGAGAATCCTACTTCTTCAACTCCTTCCCTTGTGGTGGAGCATGCTTATGCTCCCATGTGGCAGGCTTAACAGTTCCAATGCTTTTGAGGCAAAAGACATTATTTTGTAATGGGGGGGGCTATAATGAAATGCAAACAATTTGACATGGTGATACCTGTTTCATGGAGTTGTATCTTATGGTTTTAAAAGCCACAAAGGTGCACAGAAAACATGACATAATGTTTCTTGATAGGTGATGAAGTTACAACAAGAAAAAAAAAGTATAGAAAAGAATGAAAACATGTCCCCGCCCAACTTTTTCAAAGGCCTCTTTCTCAGCTGGATGACCATGGAGCCGATGCTGAACTTATACTTTAGTTCTATGCCGTGCTGGGCAAATTTTTTGTATCATCTGAAAAGCCATCGTATTTCAAATAGGCTGCATCAAGAAACAACAGACACTTTTGTGAGCTTAAGTTGGGACTAATTTTGTTTCCTGTTCTCCTAAAACAAGCCATGTGTTTGGACAGATGCATGGAGAGATGGATGGTTTTAAGAATATAGGGAGATAGATATCTTTATTGGATAGATTGCAATTATGAAGTTAATGAAGCTGTAAGAGCAAATCCAATCAGGAGGTGCATTCAACACAGCTTCAGCTGGTTCTTTTACTCCATCTAATGGGGACACCTTAAACATGCTATGCCAATGGTCTTCAACCCTTCTAGACACTTTTTACCTCAGCCTGCAATATTGGACCTACCTTTAAGGGTCTGGTTTTTACAATGAATACCAGTTATTCTTCTTTCTACAACCTCCTTTTCTTTTAAAGTTGACAGTATTTCATTAGGCCACCTTAATTGGGATAATGTTTGTCTCTAGGCTTTGTTTTCTGATTTCTTTTCATCAAGCTGATGTCTGTGTCTGAAGTAGACCATTCCAGCATTGCTGTTTTGTTTTGTTTTACTTTTCCTGGGCAAATAGCAGCTCTCTTTTCTAGAAGAAGATGGTAGCATAACCCATCAGTTTTAAATAATTCTACTGTGGTCCCGGCCACATGGAGAATTTGCCTCGGGAGAGGCACAACTGCCGGGTGGATTAAACAGGTGTGATCGTACGGAAACATCTGTGAAGCGTCGCCCGCCCATCCCCAGCCCGTAGCTTACCGCTGAAGATCCAGAGTTAAAACGTACCACCCACAAGCTACTAGCAAATCGTTTGCCACAGGCCGCAGACAGACTGTCTCCGTCTGATCACCCCAGCTCACTCCTTTTGCCCCATTGAAGTGCTGCAAGAACCACGTGCTGACGAAAACAACACGGTTTGCCACCGCCGCATCTGCTCGCATTGCAGCAGCTCAAATGGTGACGGTGCTAATAGCCACGCCTCCTCCCCATGTTATCTGGCCCATGTGACCAGGGCCTGTGACTCCCAAATAAGTTAACTTGTTTCATGACATAGGATGTGTACCCCTCTGTTGCATGTTCTAGGATCTTTATGATGACATGGAACTCTCCTCTTGAGCCATTCAGAAAGGTAATAGAGTAGCTCTCTTTATTATATTTATTTTATTACATTTATTTTTTATTACATTTATTACATTTTATTACATTGCAGAATGAGAATTTTCAATAAAGAACTGGTCAATCAGGTTCTGATCAAATCAGGTGGGGTAATGTTTTCCAGTCGTGTTTGGGACTATACATAGACATAAGATACAAGCGTATTTTCCTATTTTGACTTCTGATAGACACAGTTCTTCCTGGCCCTTAATTGGGGTTATGTGGCTTTAAGAGTTCTGTGACCCTTAAGAAGGGTAGATTTTCCTACTTCCATGTCTACATGCTAGGCAAAGATGCAGATGTTGGATTTCTCAGGTGACAGTATATGATGTAGAACAAGGTCCTGCAGTTTTGAGTAGGAATAAGAGGTGAGGCTTGATATACAGTGGCTTATTCAGATAGAATTCCCTCTTCTGTATGACTGTGAAAGATACAGGATGCTGTTGCCCTCTGCATTTGGTCAGGAGACAAATTTCTGCCCATCATATGAATATTCAAGACTCATGCCCTGTTTCAGGAGAAATGAAACTCTAAGTGAAGTTAACCGCTTCTCAGACAGAAGTTGTTTTAATGGTATTTATTATGATTGATGTAAACTGCCCTGAGCCCGCCCATGGGTAGGGTGGTATATAAGTCAAATAAATAAATAAATAAGGAACAAGGTTTGATTGCTCTTAAAACCACTAAGAATATGTCTGGGCCTTCCCAAGTGGCCTAGATCTAGGGGTCATAATCACTGTTTCAGAGAGATTCATCACTTCTGTTTCCAATTAGTGGGGTGACTAGAAATACTCATATAGTATTATTAGTACTTAGATAAAGCAATTTTCATCCCTGCATGACACAATTGTATATTTGGGCATACTTGTTAGCCACTTTGTAGATCTGTTGGGAGGAAATGTAGGGTAGAAATAAGTTAAATAAAAATAGTTTCAGAGGGTATCTCTGTTGGTCTGCAGTAGAAAATCTAAATTTAGACTTCCGGTCTATGGAACAGCGATGGCGGACGCTCTCCCCACAACGGGGAAGGGCGAATCGCACACCAGCGGCCTGGAGGGGTGCCACCTCAAGTGACACCCCCGCGGAGCCTTGGTGATAGGCTCTAGGCCAGGGGGCTTTTGAGGGGCAGCCTCTTCGATGGCGTAATGCTGGATAATTGAGGCTCCCCTCTGCCCCAACAGTCCAGTCACTGAGTGGCCTTCGGGTACAAGCTGGACTGACCGGGACAAGTGCCGGAGATCTAGCGGAATGGCGTAAAACTGAGAAACTGACCAACAATGAACGTGAGTTCTGAATAAAACGGAGTAGTTTGCAAAGTGATTTTCCCCCCCAACCCTGGCTGTTGAAAAAAGAGATTGCAAAGAGGGACGCCTCTTATGCGATTGAGCGGCTAATGGACATGAAGAGGGAGAAGGGAGGAAGTAAACCGAAAGTGGGTTGAGTGACTTATCTGAATTGTGAAGTATTCGGCGGGTTTTCCAAGTTGCGTGGAAGCGGCAGAAACTGTAAACAAAATGGGAAAGATGGCGGCCCAGCAGAGAAAGTTTAAAACAGTCAGAACCCGAAACTGGAATAGGGAGCAGATGTCCTCAAACTCCTGACGGATATGCTTAAGCCGGTGATGGAACAACTCAATGGTATTAACCAGCAACTGACTATGATGAATAAAAACTTTGCAGCACAGCAGCTACAGTTGAACAAAACAGAGAAAAAAGTGGAGCAGGCAAACGAGAAAATTAAAGAGATAGACACCACAAGCAAGAAGTTGAAGAAAAGGTTGGGAGTTGTGGAAACAAAGCAAAATTGCCAAGAGAATCGAGTTTTGCAGCTACAGATGGAAAAAGCTAACATGATTCTCAGGTTTCAGGGGGTTCCTGAAACGGATCGGGAAGACCTGAAGAGGGTGCTCAGTGAGATCATCACTCCAAAAGTAGGCTTAACAGCGGATGAACTTGTAAATGAAATGGTGACACCCTATAGGGCATACTCCAATTACATTAAAAAAATAGCCTACCTGGAGGAATAGTGGTCAGGTTTTCAAGAAGACAAACCAGATATGTTATTTTAAAAGCAACATCAGCAACCCCACTGAAAATGGGAAATGTAACCATCAAAACCTTAAAGGACATTCCATTTGAAATTAGACAAAAGAGAAAAAACTACAAGGACTTAATTTCTTTCCTTCAAACTAATGGGATATCGTACAGATGGGCGGTTCCGGAGGGTGTCATCTTTAAGATCAATGATAGAAGAGAGAAGATAGACTCCCCGTTTAAAGCTAAAGAATTTTTGAGACATCAGGTGGGGACAGAGGAAGAGTCTAAAGAGGAAGAAACGAAGTCTAGTGACTCTGCTACCTCTGGAACAGAAGAGGACTCTGCGGCAGAAAAGGGTGCAGGACCTGTCAGAGTGGTATATGATTTTAGAGACCGAAAGCCGAAGTAAAGGCAGAAGGACTTGGAAAATGGCCTTTTGAAATGAAGAATAAGAAGATGAACAGAGATTTCTCTCATAACAACCAATAAAATAACATATAAATAGGGAATTGTTATAAGCAAGAACTCTACAAGTATATTGTCATATTAACACTTATAGTACTAACAATTTTACTAACTGTGAAAAGATCTCCTCCTCTTGGGGTTTTAGTTTAGTGTGGTTTGCTTTCCTTTATCCTTAGTTGTAGTCCCTTCCCTAATATTTCTTTGTGGGTTTTGTAGTATTTGCAAAATAAAAAATATCCCTCCGGGGATTAAAAAATATATATCTAAATTTGAGTATAGTACCACCTCGGAGACCAACAACATTTTGGGGGTATGAGCTTTTGAGGGTCAAAACTCAGATCATGACAAAATATCTGATAAGGGAACTTTGACTTTCAAAAGCTAACTTCCCCAAAATCTTGTTGGTCTCTAAAGCGATACTGCACCTGAATTTCGTTCTTAAATAAAAATTTAATGTTATTATAACTGCAAGTGCTTGTCATTCACTTTGTGCATTGCAGATTCAGGTGGGTAGCCATGTTGGTCTGAAGCAATAGAACAGTTTGAGTCCAGTAGTACCTGATGAAGTCTGTATGCAAATAAAAGCTTATACCCAAAATTAATCTTTGTTGGTCTTAAAGGTGCCACTGGCCTCCAACTTTATTCTTTGTACCTTGCAGTTGGTCAAATACATTTTTAATTGTTGGTGAAATATTGCAGAGAATTTTAAAGTGTATCTTTAACCTAAATAATGAAAAACATTTACCTTTTAAAAGAGTACAGGAGTATTGGCTATTTATTGCAGAGTAGATAAGTGCACTGTACAGCACTATTCAGCATTGCAGAATAATGGAGGTTGTGGGGCTCACTAAGTGATCCTTAGTATAAAAATAGGGTGGTTGCAAGTGTATGAAATGTTGGAGGGTGTGTATCATATGATCATGAGTAATGGACTGAATACTAAACAATCAGCACTGATAGCCAAAGCAAATCCAGATGGTCTTTGTGTGTATGACTGCAAATAAATTTGACTTATATTTTGAGAAGACATTGTTGGCTGCTGATGGCTTACCCAGCTTGGTATTTGAGTATTCAATGAGTAACCACAGGAAAATGAGGCTCTTTATAACTACAGCACCTCACTAATATTGTTGGGGGTGAATTTCTACCGGTTTGTCCATTTTTGCCAGAATGAATAAAAATGCATGGATATGGAACTTTTTCCTCTTTGGACATTACCACTGACACATTAGCAAACAATGATTCCAAAGCACAGCCCCTTACCACTTAACAGTTTTCTTTCTTCAACTCAAAAAACAACTGAAGTATAAAACCACCCTAGGCCCCGGTCACACGGAGAATTTGCCGTGCGAAAGGCACGAATGCTGGGTGGATTTTTGGGGTGCGATCACACCGCAACATCTGGCAAGCATAGCGCACCCATGGCCAACCCGTGGCGTGCCACCGAAGATCCGCAGTTAAAAGATCTACTAGTAAATGGTTTGCCACGGGCTGCAGACGGACTCGTTTGGTGTGATCATGCCGGCGCCCGCCTATTCCCTCCAGCCATCCTCTTTGCAGCACGCACCTGATAGCATAATGGCGGATCAGAATGCGATGGCGCAAATAGCCACGCCTCCCCCCCCCCAGCGTTTTCCAGCACGTGTGGCCGGGGCCCTAGAAAGGTATTTATTTTGCCATGGGGGTGCATTGTAAGCCCTAAATATGTATTGGGTATTTAAAAAACTAACTCAAAATTTGTTTTTAAGAAAATACTCATCCACTGAAGTAGTTTATATGGTCTGGAGAGATAGAGCTCATTCTGGTAAACTGATGACCTGATAACTTGAAGAACATTTACTGCACCACAGAAAGATATGGTCTTGGGACAATAATCCAGAAATAACCCAGATAAAAACAACATTAACAGATGTGAATTTTAGATGTTTTCTGCTTCATGTGAACATGTGTTTTCAGGCTCTGGGCATTTTTGTACTATCAAACAGTTTCTCCTGCCACCTCAGACAGGAGTTTTTTGTTAGACGTTTTCTACCACAGAACTGTATGAAATACCATTTATGAAAGTTGTTTTCTAAGCATGTTAGCAGTATTTTGTTTTCCTAATGAGGTGGCATGCATCCATAGCCTTTCAGAACTGGCAGTACTATTCTAAGCAGCATCATTCCTTTCTAAGCGGGTTGAAGTCACTGGTCTTAGAAGAATATACCTCTGCTTAGAATTTCACATTACCCAGTTTCACCCGGTTTCAAGCCAGTAATGATCCGTTTTGAAGTGAACTGGTATAGGCGGCTTTTTTTTTTTTGAACATTCGCCTTAGAGCACCATAGCACTATAGCAGTATAACAAAACACTCCATGCATTCCAATGGGATTGATATAATGCTATTCCATTATAGTGCTATAGCGCTATAAAGCAAATGTTCAAAAAAAAGCCGGAGATCGCCCGCGCGGGCGAAAAATGGTGGGAAAAAGCACGTCAGAACCAGGAGAGGAAACTGAGGAGTACTTGGAAGTGGTTGACAGTTAAAACGCTTCAGCCCCATTTCCTAAATGGGACAGAAGCGATTGTGTATGAAATGACAAATATATTCCAGAAGGGAACCGGTTCTCAAACGGTTCTGTCTGAAATGACAGACCAGAAACCGTTTGGGAACCGTTCCTCTTCCGGAATATATCGCCTGTCTGAAATTCCTCATTATAACATTCTAGTTGGTTGCCTCTTGTGGAACAAGTTTGGTCTGTATTAGAACACAGAAACTGTATTTTATGTTTCTTTTCAAACCAGTGTGCTTTCCCCCCTCACAATTATTGTTTAAAGTTATTTACTTCCCCGCCCCCCAACTGTGTTTCGTTCTTTGCTGGGAATCTCAGTCTTTCCTTTTTGCAATCAACATTTTAACTCTCCTAGTTCTTAAAGAAAATTTGAACACAATCAAAAGAAAAGAATAGGGTTGTTACATTTTAATGGCAGGGCACCTATGCCACTAACAACATGAATACATTATGCTGAGAGAAACTGCACTTGTTGAATTACTGCCTGCCATGCAACTGTTGAAGGCACATGTTTACAAGAAGGAACTATGGTAACCCTACACAGAAGGCCAAAAGAACTGAGATATATTGCTTTTGAATTTCTTCACTTGATGCTAGGGGGTGGAATTATGGTCTGCAGTCATCTGTGAGTCCTATTTAGATCATGGGACATCTGACAGATAGTGCAGAGGATTGCTGCCAAGGTGGTTTTGTAATAACTCTGTTCAGCAGCCATAGTTCAATAGAAGATAGTACACATTTTCTTTGCTGTGAGTTTAATCAGTGTCTTAAAGTCCTGACATGGTATGTCCCATCTTTCTATTCCATTGTCTCTCCTCATTTCTTTCAGTACAGTTCCATTTTGATAATACCAGGCCTCGGTTCCTGCCGGAGCGCACCGGAGCACCACTCTGCCAGTCAGGAATCCAGGCGGCGGGCACATAAGCCCCGCCCCCTGCTCCCACCAGCCATCATTTGGGACACAGTGGGGTGGGGGAAACGTTCCCCCATCTCCCTGAGCCCCGGGGTGGTGGCCTTAGACTCGTAGGAGCAAATTCCACCTCTCGCGTGTGATGTCCGAGCAGCAACGCCTCTGGGACATCACACGTGAAAGGTGGAATTTGCCCCTACCAGTCCAAGGCCACCACCCCGGGGTCAGGGAGGCAAGGGAACGTTTCGCCCTGCCTCTCCCCCCTGCGCGCGCGGGCATCGCAGCTGCCACCGAGAACAGCAGCGGTGGCCATAACTTTTAAAAGAGCCCCTCCCAAGAGCTGGGGGAGCCAGAATGACCTCTCGCGCGAGAGGTCATTCTGGCTCCCCCAGCTCTTGGGAGGGGCTCTTTTAAAAGTTATGGCCACCGCTGCTGTTCTCGGTGGCAGCTGCGATGCCCGCGCGCGCAGGGGGGAGAGGCAGGGCGAAACGTTCCCTTGCCTCCCTGACCCCGGGGTGGTGGCCTTAGACTCGTAGGAGCAAATTCCACCTCTCGTGTGTGATGTGATATCACACATCGCGTGTAATGTGACATCACATGCGAGAGGTCATTCTGGCTCCCCCAGCTCTGGGAGGGGCTCTTTAAAAAGTTATGGCCGCCATCGCTGTTCTCGGTGGCAGCTGCGATGCCCACGCATGGGGAAGGGGAGGGGTGAAATGTTCCCTTGCCTCCCTGAGCCCTGGGGTGCTGGCCTTTGACTCGTAGGGGCAAATTCCACCTCTCGCGTGTGATGTCCGAGTGGCAACATGCGAGAGGTCATTCTGGCTCCCCCAGCTCCCAGGAGGGGCTCTTGAAAAAGTTATGGCTGCCGTTGCTGTTCTTGGCGGCAGCTGCAACAGTCGCTCATGGGGGGGCGAAAGTTCCCTTGCCTCCCTGAGCCCCAGGGTGGTGGCCTTGGACTTGTAGGGGCAAATTCCACCTTTCGCGTGTGATTCCACCTCACGCGAGAAGTCATTCTGGCTCCCCCAGCTTTCGGTAGGGGCTCTTTAAAAAGTTATGGCCGTCGTCACTGTTCACAGCAGCAGCTGCGACGCCCGCGTGGGAGGGGAGGGGCGAAATGTTCCCATGCCTCCCTGAGCCCTGGGGCGGTGGCCTTAGACTTGTAGGGGCAAATTCTACCTCTCGCATGTGATGTGACATCACACATCACGTGTGATGTATCGTCACACGTGAGAGGTCATTCTGGTTCCCCAGCTCTCGGGAGGGGCTCTTTAAAAAGTTATGGCTGCCGTCGCTGTTCTTGGCAGCAGCTGCGATGCCTGAGCGGGGGGAGGGGAGGGGCGAAACATTCCCTTGCCTCCCTGAGCCCCGGGGTGGTGGCCTTGGACTTGTAGGGGCAGTGACGGCGGCAGCTGCGACGCCCACACGCGCAGGGGGAAGGGAGGGGTGAAACGTTCCCTTGCCTCCCTGAGCCCCGGGGTGGTGGCCATGGACTCGTAGTGGCAAAAATGTTCTGTGCCTCTCTCCCACCTTCTGTGTGTACCCATGAGTGGATCTACACCTATCAATTGAGGCTAACACTAAGGCTATGTTTTTCCAACTGCTGTTTCAGATCAGCAAAATGGTGGTGGGGGCCTAAATCCTTCTCCTTGTGCACTAAAAACTTAATCCTGATTTGATCAACATAGCAAATGTGATTAAATCAAAATAATCAAACACTTCAGTTTTGAACTTGCAGGTAAAATTCTAATTTCACATTTGCAATTCTGCATTTGAAACATAAATGGTAACACAGGAAATTTTGAATGGTATGTAAGTACACGATGTCTGAGAGGCTCAAATGTCAAGTTTATCTGCATATGGCCTTCTTCCAATTTCCCATGGTTTACCCCAGACCCTTAACATTATGCATTGGAAATAATTAAGAGAACACAGATTATTTTCTTAAATGTCCTCCAGTGTTGCATTTCCGAATTGGGTATAGTGCAAATTCATATAGTTCCATCGTTCCCAGCATCTCTAGACATAGCTTCAGGCATGCACATCAGTATCCAGAAATGCTTGGAGCCATGACAAATGTAGGTTTCATAGTTCCTGAAATTCTTGCATGCTGTTGTGCATGGTTGGATTAGGATCTGTGGATGACAGGAATCAGGGAACACCATTGTCCATGGTTTCCATTGGTCATAGCTGCTGCCGCCAATGGTCTTGGTATCTAGTATCCAAATCTGTCACGGATCTCTGGAACCTTACCCACCCCACTGTTTGACAAAATAATTTGGGAAATGGAAGGGAATCTGTCTGTCTGTCTATCTAGCTATTTATCATCTATCTCCAAAAAAGACCAATTTAGCACCAGCCCAGTTTCCAGAAACTTATTTGAATAAAAATGGGCATAGGAGGCAAATCTATGGCTGCAGAGCCTAAGTCATATTCAGACTACACTCCATCACTTTTAGTTTACAAAAAGTATCAAACAAGGTAGCACATGGTACAACTTCCTTATTTACTTGCCATGTAAATTTAATCTCCATCATTCTGTGTACTCACCAGCAGCCCAGTCCTTTCTCATTATTATTGAGAGTCAGTATGGTGTAGTGGTTAGGAGTGGTGGACTCTAATCTGGAGAACCAGGTTTGATGCCCCACCTCCACATGAAGCTTGCTGGGTGACCTTGGGCCAGTCACAGTTCTCTCAGAACACTCTTAGCCCCACCCACCTCACAATGTGCCTGTTGGGAGGAGAGGAAGGGAATGTGATTGTAAGCTGCTTTGAGACTCCTTACGGTACAGAAAAATGAGGTATAAAAACCTACTCCTCCTCTTCTTCATCATCTTGCTAACAGTCGTAGGTGCCTAGACTATCTAGTTGTGCTAATGCTATGACAGTGTCCAACAAGCTGTGCTGGAATATTTTGGGAATGGACGTATTTGTATTCATGTGCCTTAGGTGAGTGGTGAATTGTATTAAAATATGGAGAACATATATCGGTGCAGGAAAGGAAGTGTTAATTGGTTGTTATTTCAAGGTGACCACTGAAAGCTGTTACAGATGTTATGGAAAGTGGGGAAGGGAGATGCAGACTACTTGCACTTTTGCTATTTCTGCTGTGTGAACTTTAGTACTCACAAAGATCCATGAGCATCAGATGATTTGGGGAGCTGATCGATCTCACTACAGCAACCTCGCAAAGAATTCAGTAGCAGAAAGTCACCCACCTTTCTGCTTTCCCATCTTCTTGTCATGTTTCTACAGGTTAACAGTTTAATCATAAAACCAGACTGGCTTTATATATTCAATTTAGTCAAAGTCATTCACTTCAGTATGTGATGACTCCAGTCAGCAATTGTTGCCATGTGTCTCCAAAGGACAATGCTGCATTCTTTGATTGAACCCACTTTTTTGGAACTTTTATTTTTAGTGTGTGTAGCGATAACAATTAGGATACATGTCCAAAAGACTCACCATGTGTCAGCACAACATCTACTTGGTTTACTAGGTGAAAAATGAATGGGGGGAAATTATCACCCGAATCATCCTTGTGTGTGAAAGGAAAGGACTGCAAATAGAAGATGAAGCTGATAATACAAAACATTAAAAAACCCAGAAAGAGTAAAATAACTGGTGACAGAAAAGCACAAAAGCACAGTCAAACCTCTGAAGAATGGCTAGCTATTTCTATTTTCCCCTCTCAATGTCTAGCTTTAAAAAACAAACTTCTTTTGCTTGCTTGCTTTCCTTCTCACCTCCATTCCCCGACAAAACAAAAGCTTGTATGAGTGTCCTGTTTGTCTCCTTGAAAATCAGTTCATCTTATAAATGCATTTTTAAAAAATCATAAACACTGTCTCAAACTGTAGAACGACTGTGAGCTTTTGCAGTATCTGAAATTGAGGCAGGTCATAGTTTCAGCAGAACCTCGCCAATATTTTATGTACAAATTCATCTATCAGACTGTCATACTTAAGGCTTTTTGACAGTTCACTTTCTCCTGATACCATTTTAAAAAAACCCTAAGAGTCATTTTCTTGGCTCATCAGACACCTTAGAGAGCTCTGCGGAAACCACTATAATGGGAGCACCAAGGGAAATGCTCAGCTCTATAGCCCTGTGTACCTTTTTCATTCAGAAATACACATTTTACAGTGGCAAATGAAAATATAGTCCGTTTCATTTCAGCAAGGCATTGCAGCTTCTTCATCCGTTACTAATAGTCAATATCAAAATAGTCTTTTGGGGTCCATTGGTGATTGTTAGGGAGAGCCAGCCTTTGCAATTTTGAATAGACTTGTGGAATGTTACATTTTACCAGCATGTGAGAACTCTTTGCAGCACTATGATATACATGCCTGTCTGGAGAGTTTGTGAGAAAGAATAAGTGACTGGCAGTTCAATCCGTGGCAAAGTTATACCCTTCTCAAACCATTGACTTCAGTGGGTTTAGAAGGACATAACTCTGCTTGGGATTGCACTGATGGAGTTTTCAACTGTTTATTTTATATATTATGTGTACAGGTCAAGGACAATTGGTGACAATGTACCTCTAGTCTCATGCTATTAGAAGTTAGATGCTGGAAACAAATTACACATACACGCCAAGATCTTCATGGGCTTCCTAAAGCTTCAGGGGCACCACTGAAGGTGCTGATTGTGACTTGCAAATTGCCAAGTCTGATGCTCAGGAGTTAACCCTGGGTACACGAGACAGTGTAATCTGAAATGTGTCACACTGCAGTTGCCAAGGTTAATAAACACCAATCCACTTTATCTGTAAGATCTTCTGGTTTGGGCTGGCATTTGAAGGTTACAGATAAGTCACTATGGGATATTTTGTGCATATAATAAACTACATTTTAGTGGAACTTTATTCTATATTGTACCTCTTCTGAGACTTTGAACAAGGGTAAGGAAGAGAGAATACCTCTGAAGTTCATGAGAACATATCACTGGTGATGTACATTTACTGAATTAATATGCCCTTTTTTCCTTATTCAGATGGATTTTTATCCTTGTTTTCTAGTTTACCAGCATGTTTTCATATTATAACCAGGAGGGTTAGAAACATTTATTGTTTGATGCAAAACAACATGTTAAGATTTTCAGGAACCTTTCTCAAGCCACTGAATGGTGTGCTAGTGAGTGGTACGAATACTGCCAGTGAGAAACCCTGATGGGAGTTATAGTGTAATAAGGATGGGTAAGAATAGGTAGGAAAAATTAAAGGGCAGTTTTTCAGGCATGGAAAAGACTTCAGAGATGAGCAGGACAAGTGTAGATATTCTAAAAACAAAGACAATGAGCACAGTAATTCATAAGACTGGAAGATCTTTTAATGGCAGTGTGATACACATCGTAGAGCATTGTATTAGGAACCTGGCTTTGAATCCCACTTAGGCCAAGAAGTTCACGGGATGAGCTTGGGTCAGAGACTTTTTCTCAGCCTTGTAGTGCTGTTTGGGGAAAGGAGTGGTTCACACCAATGCCGCCTCTAAGCTGTAGAGTCTTGTGAGCAAAAATTCTACTTCCTGAGCTACCAGCATTAAAGCTGTGAGTGAGCCATTTGGCTACTGCATACATTAGTTTGCTCTGGAGCTATCCTTCCTGATCTAAGACAAAAATGTGTGAGCCAGAGGCTAAAAAACTATGGGCTAGCTCACACTAACTCAGCTTAGAGGGAACACTGGTTCACACCACACCGAGTTTCTTTGTAGAAACATGGGATATAAAGTGAAGGCTGAATGGATGAGCAAATGAGAGTTCTCTCATATCTGTAGTAAACGTTTTGGCCAAGTATACAGAGAGAAGAAGAAGAAGAGATTGGATTTATACCCCGCCCTTCACTTCCCAAAGCTGTCTCAGAGCGGCTTACAAGCTCCTTCCCCTCCCCACAACAGACACCCTGTGAGGTAGGTGGGGCTGAGAGAGCTCTTGACAGAAACTGCTCTTTTTTCAAGGACAGCTCTTATCAGAACTACGAGGTGCAACTGGAGGAGTGGGGAATCAAACCCGGTTCTCCCAGATTAGAGTCGGCACACTTAACCACTACACCATACTGACTCTCAATAATAATGAGAAAGGACTGGGCTGCTGGTGAGTACACAGAATGATGGAGATTAAATAAGAGAGCGAGAAAAGAAGGAAGGTGTACGATGAGAGAGAGAGAGAGAGAGAGAGAGAGAGAGAGAGAGAGAGAGAGAGAGAGGACATAGGGACCAGAAACTTGTGTCAGACACAGTGACAAATAGCCATTGAAGAGATTCATCTGAGCCAGTGTAGTGACCATGAGAGATACCGGTAATCCTTGCTGCAGTGAGGACACAGCCCAAGACAGTTGCAATAGCTGGGGGAAAGATCAGAAAGTAAAAATGCCAGATTCCGGCACTGTGTATTGAGGAAGAAGATGGGGGTTGTGCTGGGAAGACAGAAATGGCCACTGCAATAGATTCAGTCAGGGGGCTAGGGAGACAAGAAGGTAATAAACAAGTTTAAAAAAAAAAGCCCAAGAGACTGAAAAAAGGAAATGACTTTCACTTGAATTAAAATGATGGGGTTATTTTAAAGCTGGAGGACATTACAACCATGCTACAGGCTCTAAAAAGTAGAGAAAATGTAACTCTTGCCCTTAAGTGCTCTGTGCTTCTAAGAACTGTTCTAGTCCCCCACCCCAAGGAATTTGTTTCTTTTTTACACTGCTTTATCCCACTCCAGCTAGTCCTGAAGGTTTCTTACTTGGGGGGGGGGGGAGTGATCAGAAGGCATCTGCTTCTGGAAATCATTTTGGGACTAAAGTAGGATTTTTTTGCCTTCCCTTGAGAGGAGAGGAAGTTTCATGCCATTTGTATTCCCATCTGGCCCGCAGTAGTGCCTAGAACCTGTGGAAAGCGTTTATTGCTGTATTTCATCTTGCAAACCCTTCCCTTATTCTTTTTATTAAAAGATGGATGACTTTTTCCAACAAATGCACCCTAACTATATTTAACTAGGCATTAAATTTAGATTTAACAGGATAGTAACTGCTTCCTAAGTAAATAGTCTGAGATAAGGAAATATTTAGCCAGATTTAGCAGTTGTGTAGCAGATGTTACTCGTATTGCATAATTGTTAATCTCCGACAAATATGTTTTCTTTACTCCACTGGTATTTAATTAACATATAATAACTCTTATTAACTGTAAATGAAGTGCTCACATGATGCTGTGGGGAGAGGTATATGAAGCTGCATGGATATAGTAGGCTGTTTCAGATTGCATTCAACTTTTAACAATGGCATGCCTCTTCCCAGCTTTTAGTTTCTTCACAATAATGTCCTTGTCAAGGTCATGTGGGACAAGAGAGGAGAAAGCTTCATTATGAAAATTGCGTATCAATACACAGGGATCTCCAACATGAACAGTTCATCTCAAGTCCTTCTAGAACTAATATCTAGGGCAGCAGTTTTGCAAATGCGAAGGAACACAAATCACTGTTATTTCAAACATTGAATAATCTGCATGTTCAGATTGGCCACTGGATTTGCATGGAAGAAAGCAGAGGGATAGTTTATAGTGTTGTGCGACTGATGTTATCAGGATAGTGTTAATGCTAAATTTGGCGGTGTGGGAGTATACATGTATATTTCAAATAGCAAAAAACTTGATTTCAGTTTTACAGTGTGCATGAAACAGCTTTTTCCTTTTTAAAAAATTGGAGACTAATTCATGGTAAAATATTCTAGTTTAGAATTCTGTGTGTGGAAATCATCATCTCAACACCCAAATTTCAAAAACAGGATTTTGAGAGTCCCATATACATAATTCTACTGCAGTATAATATGTATAATTGGTAGCAGCCAATTATTGTTTAGCTGAATTAATTAAAAATGTTTGCAATTCGTCTTTTGGTATTAACCTCTTCATTTGGCCTGAGAAAAGGAGGCATTTGCAAAACGTAAGCTTGCATACTTCTATACCAAGAAGATACTAGTGCAATAAAATGTATTTTGCACACTACACCAAGGGAGATCTGCATGTTGATACAGATGCTCATCTTGATGTGTATTTGCATTCACATTGCCTTGCTTATCTGGGTGCTAATGAACTAGCTACATCTGTTTTATTTATTAGGAGGTGGATGTGTGTCATTATCCAGGCCATCAGCTGGTGTGTGTGACTAATGCTGGTTCAGAGTCATTGTTGTACCTATTTGGAAATGGAAAGTGTAATGTAATTTGGACAGACTGGAACTACAGAGGCAGGTTCAAATCTCCATTCAGCCATTAATTTAAGAACATAAGAGAAGCCAATGTTGAATCAGGCCAATGGCCCATCTTGTCCAACACTCTGTCACACAGTGGCCAAAAATACCAGTTGCTATCAGGAGGTCCATCAGTGGGGCCAGGACACTAGAAGCCCTCCCACTGTTGCCCCCCCCCAAGCACCAAGAATACAGTGCATCACTTGCCCCAG
>NW_015161959.1:1050703-1061193 GCF_001447785.1 Gekko japonicus
GATGATACTGGCTGATTTGTGTTCAGTTCTCTTCCTAATAACCCCCAGCATAGCGTTGACCTTTTTTATTGCAGTCACACACTGTCTTGACATTTTCATTGAGTTATCTACTACAATTCCAAGATTTCTCTCTTGGTCAGTCTCTGCCAGCTCAGACCCCATCAATGCATATTTATAGTTAGGATTTTTTTGCTGCATTGTCATCACTTTGCCACATTGAACCTCATTTGCCACATTGACGCCCACTCGCCCATCCTCGACAGATCCGTTTGGAGTGCCTCACAATCCTCCCTGGTTGTTTCAGTTCTTTCAGTTCATAAGATGACCTTGGGCCAGTCACTCTCTCTCAGCCTAAACTACTTTTACTGGAGAACAAAGTCTGAGTCCAGTGGCACCTTTAAGACCCAAACGGTTCTTTGTATGTGTACACACAAAACTTTGTTCTGCTGCTTCAGACCAACATGGCTACCCCCCTGAATCTACTTTTACAGGAGTGTTGTGAGAATGTGAGTTCTTTACAGAAAGAGTGAGCTAGAGAAACATGCCAGAGCAATTGCAGAACTGTTACAATTTTCTAAACATTTTAAATTCTATGGGGTTTTTTAAAAAAATAAAACACAGGAATCCTTTCTATCGGGTAATATTTGCAGTAACATTGATTAAAAGCCAGTTCCAATTCTAGCCCTTGGGAGCCTTTTCACCTAAAAATCTACCTTCTTCTCATTTATTCTTTCCACTTTACATGTGCTTACGCTGGTCCTATCTAGATTTTGGAGTTCCTGGTAAACCCAGTCTTAATCTTCGCATATGTGAGGAAAGGAAGATGTCAAAACTGATTGAGCCATCATCCCAGGCATCTTGCCTAATTAAGCTTCTTCCTTGTGCAGTGATGCTGATGGTGCGTGAGCTGCTATGCGAAGCCTCTTTGGGTCAAGTCAGCAAAGCTGCTGCAAGGGTGTGGGGCTCAGCTGGCAGCGATGGCATTTGGGGAAGACAAACTGAGCATTCACACTGTGGGCATCTCAATGCCATCATTGTCTCCACTCCAATTAGACCCTCGCAGACCTGGGGGCACAGAAAAGAGAGCAAAGAGTGAGAGAGCGAGGAAGGGCGAGTCTGGGGATTGTTTTATATCTGGGAGAGGAAAGTACAAGAGGAAGAAATATTTGAGCTAATTGCCAAGAAGAATGTTCCCCTTTTCATCAAAGGGGCTAATGACTTCATGCTGCTCTGCCAAACTGTTGATGATAAAATCCTCTCAGGGTTCCCCCCCCCCGTACTCTTTTTGCTCTCTTTCCTCAGTTCTTAGATGGTTGTGTTTTGTTTTTTAACTTTGAAGATATTACAATATATAAGATATTACAATATAGAAATGCAAAGATATCATAGAGGTTACATTTCAGAAAAGGTTTCTGGTATCTGTTAATGGCACTATACAAAGGAATCTTAAACAGAACATGTTGAAGTCAGAGATGCAGATCAGATAGGGTCACCAACCTCCAGGTGGCGGCTGGAGATCTCCTGGAATTCTATCTGGTCTCCAGACTAGAGATCAGTTCCCCTGGACAAAATGGCTGCTTTGGAAGGTGGATTTTATGGCATTATACCCATCTGAAGTCTGTCCCCTCCTCAAGCCTCACCCTTCCCAGGCTCCATCCCCCAAGTCTGCAGGTATTTCCGTACCTGGAGCTGGTAACCCTAGGGTCAGAAGAGCTATAGTACAGAAAAAAGAGCAGGCACGGTTTGGGATGCAATGGAACAGAGGAATTCTTTGGGATGGAAGTTGTGAAAGCGTGAATTCTGAGTTTGGATGTTATTTTCAGCTGCTTTCATATATTTTGTTGTGCATGGGAGTAGGATTGCCAAAAGGCATGGAGAAAAATGTTCTGTCCCTTTAACAGAGGCTCAAGGGGATGCTATTTACCAAGTGATATTATTTACTTCCATGCCTAAAAAACATCAGTGGTCCATTTCTTCACATTAAGAAGCCTCTCCAGGCCTTTTGGCCACCCTGCATGGAAATGGTCTGGTCACATGAGGGGCACACTATGTGAACTAGGAAATTGCAGTTTGGGGCTTCTGTGATACCATGCAATAGCAGTTGGATACTGGACTGTACCACTTCAGATTGCAGGTTGAATGCTTTGAATGCTCTCCTTCATCAAAAGCTGTCTGCATGAGGTAAAACAGCACAGTAAGGAAGAGTGTTGTGAGACTTTATGTACTAATTCACAGTACACGAGGAGCTTTTTACCCAGAGATGAAAACACACAGCTCCCCTCCTGCAGCGTGAAGGTCTAGTCTAGAATTCTGTCAGTTCAGTCCACCACCTTATTCTGAATACTGGGTAAAAAGCTTGTGATGTGATGCAGTGCCGATGTTTGTTTGTTTGTTTATTTAATTAAAAATTTAAGCTGCCCTCCTCTGTAGGACATTTTAAACCACTCTCCCCTATAGGATGTTGGAAATTCTGTTCTTGTAGGTGAAGAAAATGGTACATGGTAAGGGCTAGTTTCATTCGTCTTGGCAGAAATTTAAAGGGAGATCAGGGTCATTTATACTGCTATGGGCCCCAATCCTGATCTTCACATGCTTGGGTTTGTGTAGAATCTAAGGCACGGTCATTGAAACACTGCATTGCACTAATCTAACCTTCCATTTTCACAGGGTAGAGACTACACAAGATTGGGGTTACATGATTTGGCTTTTCGTGCACAGAAGTTCCAATGATGCATGGTGGTCAGGAGGAAAGCCATCTTGTGCTCAGGCTCCACAGGTCTTTTAGCTTGTGGCAGGGCTCTTATTGCAAGCCACTTGTCTGATTCATCCACCAGAAACAGACCTTCCATTTTGGCTGCACACCATACTAGGTCAGGGGGGTCGTATGCAAAACTGCCTGCTCCTGTAAACACTTCACACAACCCGCTTGCTATGAATGGAGGAGCAGCCTCATAGATAGCCACCAGCAGCCAGGGTTACCAATCTCCAGGTGGGGCCTGGAGATCTCCCATTATTACAGTTGATTGCCAGATGACAGAGATCAGCTCCCCTGAAGAAAATGGCAACTATGGCTTTATACCCCACTGAGGTATCTCTTTCCCCTAAACCCTGCCCTCCCCAGGTTCCATTCCCCCGCCCCAGTGTGCATTAATTCCTCCAACTACACAACAGTACACTTTGTGTGCTAACTTGCGACTTGGTTTCTTGTTTTCAAACCGTGGCCGACCCTACCCAGAGCCTGCTTTCCTTTTTAGCTTCTTTTGAATGCTTTCCCTCTGGGTTTCCTCGTCTGGCCGCTTTCTGTAGCGCCCCCCCCCCCCGGCGCCTGCCTCTCCCAATCGGCTGCAGCTGAAGGGGGGCAGTTGCGCGACGAAGCTACGAGGGGAAGGGGGGCCGGGCGGCGGAGAGCGTGTGGGGAAAGGAGTTGCGCGGCGGTCAGGCTGCGAGGAAAGCCCCCCCCCTCCCTTCCCCTCCGCTAGGGAGCCACTCGCTCTCCCTCCCTCCCTCCCTGCCTCTCTTTCGCGCCCCCTCCCTCGCTCCGCCTGGGAAAGTGGGTTAGGAAGGGAGGCGAGCGCTCAGAGACTGCTCAGCCGCTCGCCCGAGCAGGAGCATCCACACACGCCCGGGAGGCGGAGGCGGCGGTGGAGGGAGGAGGCAGGAAAAGTCCCAGCCCCTCGCCTTAGGGGGCTCGCTTGCCCTTTTGGAGGTCTTCTGGACCACTCGCTTGGTTTGTTTCCGTATTGTTATTTTTTTAAGGTCTGGCGTCAGGCTCCAGTCTCGCCTTTTGTATGAATCCTCTCCAGCTTTCTCCGTTTTGATCTCGCTACGGGTTGTTTCGAGGGACGCTTTTAAAAAAAGAAAAGAAGGAAGGAAAGGGGGGAAAGAGACTTTCCCATTCAGACCGCAAGAAGGGCATCGACAGGGAAACGCAGCAAAAGAGAACTAGGCAGCGCAAGAAGCAAAGAGCTCTATCTAGCCAGCTTTTCCGGACGAAAGAGGCAGAGTTGGGCAGCCTTTCCCCCCTCGATCGCGCGCCGGATAATTCCTCTCGCCTGCCCCCCCGGTCCCCCCGCGCCGCCTGCCTGGGTGTAAATCCATCTTCCTGCAGGCGCCGAGCGAGCGCGCGCGAAAGAAAAGTCCATCCTTTGCAACTCCAGCCATGGTGGGAAGGGCTCAGCCCGATCGGAGACAATTCCCGCTGGTCCTACTGAGATTGCTCTGCCTTCTCCCTACAGGGCTGCCGGTCCGCAGCGTGGATTATAACCGAGGCACCGACAACATCACGGTGAGGCAGGGGGACACAGCCATCCTCAGGTAGGGGGCGATCGCCCAACTTTCCTTGTTCTTCTGTCCTCCTGTGTGTCCCCTGCCCCATGGTTTGAACGGCGAGGAAACTCGTGTCACTGTGTGCCTGTTTGTCCGCGACTCCCTGGAGTGCGTTGGTGTGGGGGAAACGAAGTCAGATTCAGCATTGCTGCACACTTAAAGAACGAAATCTTTCCTTAGCCCCGCGAGGATTGCGAGCCACCCCAAACCGCTAGAGGTGTGTGCGTGAGAGAGAGAGAGAGAACACGCACCAATCGACGCAAAGTGTTTTGTTTGCTTTTCAGATTCTCTGCTGTTAACTGGGCGACTTGCTAATTGTACACACACACGCGCACGCACGCACGGGCACGGAGCAAATAGGATTATGCCTTTGACTAGCCTGTGACGATGTCTAATAGTACTTGCTTCGTAAATGATGCTATTAAATGGTATCCCGGGAGTGATTTAGAATGAAGCCTTTCCTGGACATGGAAATCAAATAGTTGTCCCCTTCCCCCCATCTATCAGTTTGCTTTCTCTCCCTTCCTTGGTTTGGATAAGAATGCACCAAGTGGGGAGTGTACAGTTTACTTGCCCTTCAGTGAAATGGGCACAGGTCGAAAAGGCTTGTCTTGTCTTTGAAGTGAAGATTGGGCTGTTTTCTTGACTGTTTTTTAAATCAAGGGTTATATTACTGTAATTTTAATGTTGGTCTGCTGTAAGACACTTCAAATGGTTTTGGACATATATAAAATAAATAAACAATGTATTCAAATGACCACATAAATCAGCGGGGAGGTACTTGGATGATTGACTCCTCCTGCCACATTTTGTAGTTGAAGGACCAATCACTACTGGCTTGTGGAAATGTTTTTCTCCCTTTCACACATTGTGTTCTTCTAAAATTTGGGTGCTGGTCAAATGAATCTCCAGACACTTGATCTAGGTCTTGCACAGAACAGCAAATGCTTTGATGACAAAATTTGAATAGGAGAATCTTTGAATAGTTTGAACTAAATGTAATTTGTTTTCATTGGGATACCATGGTGGTATCTTGTTAGGTTGGAAGATGTCTGCTCATCTGTTTGCTCTTCCAGTTGCCTCATCTGAGCCTTGGAAAAGCATGCCTCGTGTACATATATATATATATATATACACACATGGGTGATTTAGGTAGCCAGTTTTGGGGATGCCTCTCCTGAAGATGCCATTGCCTCAAAACTGGGATTGCATGAACAGTGTAAAAATAAGTGAACCTTTCCCGCACAGTTTGGGTCTGGCATATGAACTCTTTTCCCATTTCATTCAAATAAATTATATCATCATAATCTGCAGAATTTAACCTAACATAGCTATCTTCTAATAACGAAACTGCTCTCTCTCTCTTGGTGCACGCTCATGCATGGATTCTACATATTATGGCAATAAAACTATTGGGCGTGATTTAGAATAAGCGTGTAATCCATGCAAAGAGCTGATGGTGCACAACCCTCAAATGCCCAGGGAGCAGTTCCTTGGCAAAGCTAATGACAGCAGCAAAGTTTTTCATTCTCTTCCTCTAGAATTAGTCTTGGTAGCTAATAGATGCCGCTGTGAGCTTTTGAGCTCCACTGCTCTTTCCTCTGTCTCTCTGTTTAATAATTGTAGGTGTATTCTTATTATTGGGGGGAGGGAGAGAGCATGAAAGAAGAACTCCAGTAGCATTAAGGGAGGACTCTCTTTTCTTTAGGGGTTTCATTATTTCGAAGATGGTGGCTACAGAAAGACAGAGCCTGCTGTTTTATCTTTGCTTCCAATATATTTAAGCACATGTTGATATTGGTACAGGGAGAGGGGATTCCAGAAAGCAAGGCTAAGGAGAGTGTGTGCCTTTTTGCTCCTCTTGAGTTCCTGTGAGCTGGATATGTTCTGATCCTAGCATATCCTTTCAGCAGAATCCATTTCCCCAGCTCTCCAGACTTGTTAACTTGCATGTAAGGTTTATCCACATGGAGTAATAGGATTTACAGAGTAATTTATCTGCCTTGTGATAGAAAGCGTCAGCAGAACTACAAACACCTAACAGTGGGTGCAGCCACTGCCTCTGACTCAGAGTCCTCTGTCTTGTCCTTCTGCCCTCAGGGGATTTGTAGTTTGGTTAACCCTTTTCCAGCAGTGCTTACTTATCTGCTTCTATTTTAAAATGCACGGTAGGTAATTCCACTGGTCTCCCGCTTTCCTGCATAGCACACAGGAGGGAGTATGCTCAGCTCCACTATGTACGTATGGCAGCAGTGAAGTCATTAAGCTCACTTACCCAGCTAGGGGTCATTGGATTTCTATTTCCCACTTAACCTTGCAGCCCTGGAGTTTATCTAGAGATACTTGGTGTTCAAAATACATTTGCAGTGAGGATGTCTGTAGCCAGCATGGAGGTGACATAGAATGTTCATAAATACATGCAATCCTTTCGTGTGAGGGACAGGAATGTGCACAGCATGGCAATATTTTTATAAGTGTACTGGCATCTCTGGTTGCATTTGGAGTCCAGAAGCACAAGAGGAAAGAGGTGTCATGTGTGTGTGTGTGGGGGGGGGTATTCATTTTGCGAACTTCAGATGCACAAAGAGGATGCAAACTTTCAAGTCAGGAGTTTTTTAAAAGACAAAAACATGAACAACTGAAGATCCAGCTGCATCAAGGAGAGTTTCAGCAGCACAAACACAAAAGAACCTGCATGCTTTGTAAATTTGCCCCAGGCAAGACTTTGATTCCGGATTGATCTATCTTTGTCAGGAGTTTCTGTGCATGTTGCACATAAATGTGCTCACTCAAGGCAATTATTTCAAGGATGTGAGCCCCGCAGTCCATGAGTGCTGGGAGGTTCAGGCCGCACAATTCTCATGGCTGTCTGCACATCTAAACAGATGACTATAGGCCAGTGTTGTGGCTTCCATGTAGTACTGTTTGGGTATTTATTTGAATAGAAATGAATGCATAAAAGGAATGTGGGTTGCATTTGTTGGGTTAAATGTAAAAAATAAATAATTTGCATTGGAAACCCAGAAGCCTTATACAGTATCCCCAATCCTCCATGTTTCCCAGTTAAGGGAAAATATTGTTCAAACAAATTACAAAGATGATCTGACTCCAGTGGTAATAAGAAAAAGAAATTTTACTTACAAAAATAAAAGCACATCTACATGACATATTCATGTGGTACATTTAACTGAATGTGAACAGATTAGCTTCAAAAGGTTAACTTGCTACAGCTCCAAGCCCATGTAAGAGAAAGAAGGAGAGAGGTCCTATATTAGATGAAACAGAAGTCAAGCAACAGCCAAAGAGCCTCAGCATCCAACTGATGAGAGGATGGAACCAACTGCCAAGTGTACCTGAATGAGATAATTCTCTTAACCCTTTTCCTCCCACATCCTCTTGCATGCAGAGTTACAATATCCAACACCCCTTCTTAATGTTGAATGCAAGAGTTCTCAAGTTTCAGATTATCTTGTAGTTTTTAAGCTATGTCTCTTGATAGAGGCTTGGTCAGGATGTTGGCCACCATCTATTCTGTTGAACAGTTCTCCATCCCTGTTATGCCCTTCTCAGTTAATTTACACACTAAGTAAAACTTCACACCAATGCGTGCAGCCATTTTTTCTGATTGAAAAATCTTAATGCAACTTTGGTTGCCTTCTTTAAGTTGAATTGGTGTTTGCTCATCAACTCTAAAGTCCTTTAGTAACTGGTCTAGCACAACCACAACCACAACAACAACCACAACAGTTCTCTGCATGCTTCAGCAGGTGCTATATATTCAGACTCTGTGGAAGGCAAACTTACTGTAGTTTGATTTCTGTGGACCCAGGAGATTGATCCACCTCCATACAGGAACAAATACCCACTTGTGGATTTATAGTATAAACTATCACCTGCCCAGTCTGCATCCATGTAGCCAACTAACTCTAGATTAAGGGTGGATGGCAATTTTAGTTTCAAATCTAAAGTTTCTTTTAGATATCTAGCCACCCTTTTCTTACTGCAACTCACACTTTCTTGCTAGGTGTATTTGTCTTTCTACTAACAATCCCAACATTGGTTGCAATATTGGGTCTGCTAGTGGCGCTTAGGTATAGAAGTTTTCTATGGCATTTCTGTACTGATTGTCTATAGGTAAAGGCTCACTTATTTTGGTGTTCTTAAGAAAGTTGGTTTCCATATGTGTTGCCATTATGTTGGCATTTTCTAGCCCTAATGTCTGTACGATTATTTTCTGTCTCTGGTTTAGGATAAATGAACCATCTTCCTCTCTTACAATTTATATGCCCAGGTAAATAAGAAACATCTCCTAGTTCTTTAATTTCTACTTCTCTGTTTAGGCACTCTACCACACTGTTATAGTCCATTTGCTTGTCATAACCCAGAATCAAGTCGTTAACATACACAAGAATAAAAGTACAGTGTCCACCTTTGTGTTTAGTGTACAGATAGTGTACTTCTTGCTTGAAGCCTTGTGCTGTGAGCATTGTGTGTCGTTTTTTGTTCCAGGCACGTGCTGCCTGTTTTAGTCCATACAGCCCCTTCTACAGTTTGCAGAATAAATTTGGTTGTTTGGAGTCTATAAAACCTTCTGGCTGATCCATGTACAGCTCTTCCTGGATTTTCCCATGAAGAAATGCTGTCTTTACATCTGGATGTTAGACCTGCATCATCTTGGATGCTGGAATGCTCAAAAGTAATCATAGAATCACAGAGTTGGAAGGGGCCATACAGGCCAACTAGTCCAACCCCATGTTCAATGCAGGAGAGCATCCCTGACAAGTGTTTGTCCAGCCGCTGCTTAAAAACTGGCAATGAGAGGGAGCTCACCACCTCCCTAGGTAGCTGATTTCACTGTTGAACAACTCTTATTGTAAAAAAAGTTTTCCCTAATATCCAGCCAGTACTTTTCCACCCTTAATTTAAACCCATTATTGCATGTCCTATCCTCTGCTGCCAACAGGAACAGCTCTCTGCCCTCCTCTAAGTGACAGCCCTTCAAATACTTAATGAGAGTGATCATGTCCCTCCTCAATCTCCTCTTCTCCAGACTGAACATTCCCGAGTCCCTCAGCCTTTCCACATAGGGCTTGGTCTCCAGGCCCCTGATCATCCTCGTCGCTCTCCTCTGCACCCACTCCAGAGAGCCAGTTTGGTGTAGTGGTTAAGTGTGCGGACTCTAATCTGGGAGAACTGGGTTTGATTCCCCACTCCTCCACTTGCACCTGCTGATGAGACCTTGGGTCAGTCGCAAGCTCTGGCACAGCTGTTCCTGAAAGAGCAGTTTGTGTCAGAGCTCTCTCAGCCCCACCCACCTCACAGGGTGTCTGTTGTGGGGAGGGGAAGGGAAAGGAGTTTGTAAGCCGCTCTGAGACTCCAAGTGAAGGGCGGGGTATAAATCCAATCTCTTCTTCTTCTTCTTCCATTCTGTCCACATCCTTTTTGAAGTGAGGCCTCAGATCAGAGGCCTGCTTCTACTATGTTGCACCACCAGTGCAAAGGTTTAATCAAAGTCCTGACCAGTGTTCCCTCTAAGCTGAGTTAGTGTGAGATAGCTCACGGTTTTTTAGCCTCCAGCTCACACATTCTTGTCTTAGCTCAGGAAGGATGACTCCAGAGCAAACTAATTTATGCAGGAGCCAAATCGCTCGCCCACAACAATTTATGCAGGAGCCAGTAGCTCACAAAGTAGAATTTTTGCTCACAAGGCTCCACAGCTTAGAGGGAGCATTGGGCCTGACCATATTTTTGTGAGAAGCCTTTAGCCACTAATCTTGCTTTGTAGTGTTCCATGTTTCTGTCTGCATTTTGTTTGACCTTAAACACCCACTTGCATCCAGTAAGATTCTCTCCTGTTGGTAACTTCATCAAGGTCCATTTTTTATTTTTGTGTAGAACATCAGTCATCTCTTGTGATGCCTTCTTCCACCTACTGGCTTAGGCTGCTGGTATCTGTTTTACTTCCTTCCAGGTAGAAGGTTCAGATGGTAACACCACCAAGAAAAGCAGGACAACCACAAAGCTGATATGCCTTTGTTTGGTTGTGATGAGCATCAGAGGTGTGGTCCTGGATTTTCATCTGCTGTCACAGAGATGTCCAGCTCACCTGTCTTCTCATTCTCACTTGCTTCTTCCTCTTTCTGTGTTGTGAGCCACCCTGAACC
>NW_015161959.1:1061266-1099505 GCF_001447785.1 Gekko japonicus
ACTTGCTTCTTCCTCTCTCTCTGTTGTGAGCCACCCTGATCCGCTAGATGCAGTTCCTTCTCTACTGGCTTCTCTTTTGTCAGAGTGAATCACATACCTAACATAGACGTCACCTGTTTCTGGGTACAGCACTCTATAACTCTTACTTCTAGAATCATATCCCACAAAAAAACCTTCTCTGGTTATGGGATCTAGTTTTTGTCTTTTCCCCTTGGGTTTAAACATGAAGGCCTTGCCGCCAAATACTCTAATGTGTCCCATGTCTGGCACCTTGCCATGCCATATTTGGTAAGGTGTATATGTGTGCTCCCTTTTGTGGGCAGTCTGTTCTGGACATAGTTTGCAGTCAGCTTTGCTGATCTGCAGGCTGTGGAAGGTCAGTAGTTCAGCGGTTCAATATTTGCTCATGTCTGGTAAAGATCTCAGTTTATTTTCAGCAGTGCCATTCTGCTCAAGTGTAAAGCTCACCAACTTCCTGTGCAGGATGCCTTCCTCTACCAAGAAGGTTTGCGTGTGATGTGATATAAACTCACCACCATTATCTGTCTGTAGCACTGAGGCTTTCTTCCTAACTTGCTAGAAAGCATAGCAATGTATCTCTTAAGGAATTTGTAAACATCATTCTTTTGCCTCAGCAGATATGCAACTGAGTACCTTGAGAAATCATCCGGAAGGATTAAAAGATACCTATTTCTACCATTTGATGTTACATGTCCAAGGACATGATGATGAATTAATTCTACTGGCTTGTTAGTACATTTCTTGGTCATTAGTGGAAATGAGGATCTAACTCCTTTTGCTGTTATACAACATGCACATTTGCTTATGTCATTGATGTCACATGGCTTTACCTTAATGCCCTTGGTAAGGTTCTTGTTCTGAAGGTCTAGGATCACCTTTGGATTATAATGTTCTAGGCATCTGTGTCACAGATCAAGGGTCTCTTCATCTTTCGTGTTCCAGGTGTACCTATTCACCTGCAAGACTCAGTTCATATACTTTCCCCTTTTGGTTACTTTGTGCATATACAATATTGCATTTGCTAATAATACATTTCTTTTTTCAAAAACATATGTCAAAGCCTTTGCGGTTTAATGCAGACACACTCAATAAATTATAGCTTGATTCAGATATGTACAGGACATCTGCAATTTCATTTAGGAAATTTTTGTGAGGTGTGCTACAGCATAAGTTGCCAGTACCTATGCCTTGACTCTGTATGCATTCACCATTAGCAATTTTTATTACTCCTTTCTCACTTTCATTAAGTTCATGAAAGAAATCTTTGCAGTGTGTGCTGTGAAGAGATGCTCCACTGTTTATTAGCCACTTATTTTCTTTCGATTCTGACTCAGCATCATCATAAATAAGGCCTTTCTGGTCAATTAGTAAAAAACTTTTTCCTTTGTATGCTGCATTAGGACCATCATGCTTTTGATTTTTAAAATTGCCTCTTTGTTTGTTTATAGCTTGTGTGCTGTTCCTGTACATCTTAGAAAAAATACCGGTAGCTGGCAGCTCTCTACTGTCCTTTGCAAAGTAACCCCTTTTGTTGGAATTAAAGCAGTGCAACAATTGGTTTTTCTCTCTTTCTCTGGGTGGGACTTGCTTTTTCAAGTTCCCTTTAGAAATGTAACTTGAGCCATTAAGTGATTCAAATTCAGAAAGCAGTTTTGAGCATTCCTCCTGCAATTCTTTTAGTGCCTGATAGAAAGTTTTTTTGTGTCTTTTGGCTTTGATTCTGCACACTCACAATCACAGAAAAATCTTCCCCCAAGGTCCCAAGCATAACATTTGCCTTTTGTTCAGCAGTTAGACTCACAGATTGCTAGATTTTCAAACACCTGCCTCAGTTCAGTTATATCTTTTTCAAAATTTTCTCTGTTATATAACCTTGTTTTGCAAAGTTTTCTTATTCATGCTCCTTGTGATTTAATAATAGTAAACCCAAAAGACTCTCTAGGCTCTTAAGCTTTACTTTTGCTTTTTGGGAATTTTCAGACATGAAAGCCTCAATGTCATCCAATGATCCTATAATAATGTTCTTGGCAATCCCATTTTTTATTATCCAGGAGTCCAATCCCTAGCCTTTGTCTGTTGGTTTTTCTTCCTCCAGGATTCCAGAAACTCCTTTCGCTTTCAAGAGTGTATGAAATCTTTTAAGCCAGCTTCTATAGTTCCCAGCAGTAAGTTTTGGGATCTCCAAATATCTGCTTGATTCAGCCATCCTTATCACAGCAATATAGAGAAGAACAATAAATAATTTTTAAAGATTAAAAATAACCCAAGGGGAACTGCTAATCAAAGACTTAACAACCCTTTTAAACATTAAGATTAAGGTTCTGATAGACTCTGGGCCCATAACCTATTGAGTTAGATGTAAAAAAAAATCACCTTAGAAGCACAGAAGCTTTACACAGTATCCCCAAACCTCCATGATTCCCAGTTAAAGAAAAATGTTGTTCAATGTAATTACAAAGATTATGTGATTCCAATGGTAATAATAAAAAGACATTTTACTGACAAAAATAGAAGCACATATTCATGCAGGTACATTTAATTTACTGTGAACAGATTAACTTTAAAAGTTTGACTTTCTATAGCTCCAACCCCAGGTAAGAGAGATTCTATATAAGATAAAACAGAAGGCAGGCAGTGGCCAAAGAACCTCAACATCTGACTTCTGAGAGGGTGGGGCCAACTGCCAAGTGTACCTGAGTGAGAGAATTCTCTTAACCCTTTTCCTCCAAGATCCTCTTGCATGAAGAGTTACAATATTCAACCATACTCAATGGCCTTGACCTTCATGCTTTCAAAGGATGTAGTTGCAGATGTAATGTTGACTCTCATGTGTCATATATCTCATAATGTTAACTGCCATATATCCCATAATGTTAACTCTCATATGCACAATTCATATCCTGGAAAATGGAGCACGTGATGAATTCTACATGTGTTCAGGTATCTACGTATAAGCTCTGTGCAAATGGGATCCTTGAAGAAATAGCAATGGGGGGGAGGGCAAGAAGAGTTGGGTTCATTCTACCCAAATGAACCGCTTGGACATGACCTTTCCACAGATTTTTTTAAAATCTGAAATAAAATAGTCATAGTTGAATTTGATAGGTATTCTATAGATGCCATGTCCTGGGTCTGAGACTCATCCAAACAGAGTTTTAAAGTGTGGTTGGAGTGCAGGTAATGACTAAGCTTGTGGCCAGTTTTGGGGCAAGGTGGAGCAAACTGCTAGCATTTGGCTTTCCAAAGAACCATAAAGTTGCAAACACATAGATGAAACAGCAGAGATTCTGGCTGAATGTGTAGGGGCCTGAGTGAATCTCAGATGTGTGGCTAACTCCAGATGGTGATACAGTGAGCATATTTCAGGGCCTCCAGAAATTCAACCACCAGTTTTACTTTGCACAGGACATCTGAGAAGGTCAGAAGCAGAGTAGGAGAATTCTGTTTGCATGTCCATCTTCTTACAGGTTCTAGGGACATAGGGAGGATGTTTTGCCAGTAATTTGTGCCCTGCAGTTAGAATTGCTCAGATATGTACTAAATGTGTGTTTCAGGGCAGAATGGTCAGTTATTTTTCCTAGAGAACCTGGCATGGATTCTGAGCATCTGAGAATAGACATCAGTATCTTCTTGAAAACCTTGGTATGTAGACCTTTGGATGATAGCATACAGTAATTTAAATTTAGTAACCCTCCTTTATTCATTTAGAACAAGTTTCTGGTATTGCCTACCCCATCCTTCATCTGTAGCACTGATGATATAAAAACTCTCCCCATTTTGAACATAAAGAGCAAAATGCTGTCCTTTTGTTTTACTTGGAGCTGTCCTAACCATTGAGGTTATAGCCTGTGCCATTGTTGAAGGCAGAAATCTATCAATAACTTTGAGATTAATAATGTCAAACTCTTTGGGGAACTGTTGACCATTTATATGCTCTCAGCAGGTGCATGTTTGTTGTTTTAAAGATGGGTATTCTTTTGCTAGTTCTTGGCCTGACATGTGGTTATAAGGCCCCCCACTAATGATTTTGCCCATCAAACCAGAGGTTAGTGTTATTCAGTGTGAAGTTTGCATTAATCTGATCTCATTAATTTTCAATAAATGAATTTGAGTTTGTGTTCTATTTGTGCATTTTGCATACCAAGTTCACAAAGATAGTCCCCAGGTTTATCAGTATAGCAAAGTTCATGAATATGCAATCTACAATCTTGAAGTTCATGAATATTTGTGACCTTGTAAAGTTATAACTGAAACAATGGCAGTCATCATATTCACAAAAAAAATTCAAGGTTTGTTTGCTTTGACAAATAGTGAAATGTGAATACAAGTCAGGTGTCCTATCAGAAGCTATTACTTTTAGATTCTCCTTTGAAGTTTCAATTCCACTGTTTCCTTATCCTGAGAGAACCGCAGTATAAGATGCTTTATACTAAGGTACAAATTAAGAAGTATAAAATGCATATATATTGCACCAGTGTGAATATTCTATGAGTATTCTGTTGTGAATATTCTATGAGTATGAATGCTATGGTTTTTACTTTTAAAAACCATTACATCTATATTATGTTTTGTACTTGCATATGAAAATCTCTGTCCGTTACATCAGTTATGAAGGTGTATGGTGTACAGAAATAGTGGTATTTCATTTTCAGAGACAACACAGATGGGGGACCTGTTCTTTTCCTAGTTGTTGTTTGTATACTAAAATTTATAATCCTCCTTTCTGTTCACATAATAGAAGTGAGCTAGGAAGTGGCCCTAAGGGAACACAGAGGAGTCTGCCTTTGAAGAAGGCTTTCCATCTATTACTTTTTTTTTTCAGGAGGACCAAAATAGTTATACTCAATTCCAGAAATGTCTGCACTGCCTCTTTCAAGCTTCTCAGGGGAATCAACAGTAAACTTTGGCTGGGTCATCCAGCAGTAATTTAATTCTAAAGCGGTGCTGATCACAAATGAAATCTAGAGTAGTACGGGCACACTGACTGGTAGTTGCAACTGCAAATAACACCCTAGTCAGATGTTAATTTAAGTTAGTGTTGTTTTAAATGAAATAGATTCTGGTGGGTAGTCGTGTTGGTCTGAAGCAATAGAACAAAGTTTGAGTCCGGTGGCACCTTTAAGACCAGTAAAGTTTAATTCTGGGTATAAGCTTTCATGTGCATGTCTGATGAATTATGCATGCACATGAAAGCCTATAACCAGAATTAAACTTCGTTGGTCTTAAATGTGCCACTGGACTCAAACATTGTTTAAATGAAATAGTTAACTCTAGGACACAGGAAATGCTGACTGAGTCGATAAAAGTTGAGCTAACTGAACCAATGAGGATATTGAAGTCAAAGCTGAGTTTGATGTTAATATTCTCAGGTGTGTGAATTCAAATGTGAATAGTATCAAAAGTAACACATACATATATCTGATTCACAAATATGAAAAAAACCCTTTTACAAAAATTGTAATTGTAGTCATGTGGAGAGGAATGTAGGACCTGTATACCACCAGATAGTTTATTTTGCAGGTAGGCATAGACAAATGGGGACAACTGTGATTTTTTCTCTCTGTCTTTCCTGATCAACAGTATTTTTATTGCAGTGGAATGTAATGATTTGATAAAAACTACTATTGAATTTCAAATCTCAAGGATGAGTGAGGACAAAATGTAAGAAGCCGTATTAAGAGTTATACATTCAGTTTTTATTCTTGGTCAAAATAAAAAAGAATTAGAATCAAAACAATAAGTTATGTAGAAAATATTACAGCTCTCAACAGTGCGGTTACTCAGTAGTGACTGGTACCATACAGTGTTATTGCATATAACCAGTCCTTTAGAAGAGCTGTGAGTAGCTCTTCTGACTAGGTAGAGGTCCCGATATAGGGACAGATCTGGAGGTGGAATGCTTTCTGCTCTAATTATGGTGGATCTTGGCTTGCATGCAGTACCTCTACAGTTTCATCTTTTTGACAAAATTAATTTCACTTCTCCCTGGTCTCCTTTCCTTGCTGCTTCTTGGCCTAGTCTGATCTGACATGTACTTCATACAATTTCCACAGGAGCTAAAAACCTGTATACAAGCAGGTACATTTCCCCCCTTTCAGTGGATAAAGAGGAATAGCTGGTCTTTCACCAAGGTCCATGTTTTTGTGAGGTCTTCTGACCATTCTTGGTCATGCCATCATATGACCAGGTTCAGTTTCTTGGTGGCCTTGTTTAGAATGTCGTTCCCAAAGTAATGGCTTTCCTTTTTTGTTGCATTGTTGTTCATGTCTACTGCATTAACCATTGAAAACAAATTGTACTGAATTCTCATTCCTCTTGCAAGTAGCATTTGTGAAGAGATTTAGAAATTCTGTCTCCAGTAGCTGATGAATTCCAGTTAACTGTATTGTATGTAAAACACTCATGCATTGCTTTTAGAAATCAACCCTTCCAAGTTTGAGACATGCATTAACTCTCTTTGCACTTTCCTCTGGGGAGGAGCTGTGGTTCAATGGTACAGCATCTGATGTGCATGCAGAAGATTCCAGCTTCAGTCTCCAGCATCTCCAGTTAAAGGGATCAGGTAGTAGGTGATGTGAAAGACCATGATCTGTGATCTTAGAGAGCTGCCAATCAGGGTAGACAATGGTGAGCTAATGGTTTGGCTCATTAGAAGGCAGCTTCTTGTCTTAGGGTGCTGGCTCAAATTGCTTGCAACCAACCTTAGAATGCTTTTTACTTATTGCTATCCCATGCACTGGTATGACTCAGATCTTTTTCAATATCCAGTCCACTAAGGATTATTTATCATTATGCAGCATTGTTATACTTTGAGATCTTTTGCCTTCATAACTTCTTGCTCAGTTTACGGCTGGAGAGAGAGTGACGTGCCAAAGTGACCCAATCAGACCATATCTGAGCAATTTCTTTACTTACTGAACTACACAGACACTTGGATAGAAAAGGAGATTTATTGATAGTGAAGATTTTTTTTTTAAAAAAAAAGGATGCAGCAGATGGGGTAGAGGTTACAGTGGTCTTGAATCATGTAAACCTGAGATTACATTTTCATTTAGCCATGAGGCTCACTGGGTGAGTTAGGGCCAATCATAGACTCTTTCTCTTGTAGCCTAATTTGTGTCACCTTGAACTCCCTGAAGGAATGGTAGGATACAAATCAAAGTAGTTGGTAATAAATACATAAAACATGGTGTAGAGGTAGCTTTCACATAACCCGCTTGCAGGGTAGGGTAGGATATAAATTGAGATGAATGAATGAATGAATGAATGGATGGATGGATGGATGGATGGATGGATGGATGGACTGGGACCCAGACAGCTCCTCCCATTAGTGCTTTTGGTGAACCAGGTGCCATTTCTTTGGGATTGGAGCAAGAATGAACTACATGCGAGGAATGCCTGCACTGCTTGCTGCCTCATGAGGAAAAACAGAGAAGGTATCTGCCAAGCAGAATGGTCTTGGATAAAAAGAGATGCATTAAGATAAACTGCTTACATCTCCCCTCTTTTTGCCATTTGACAAAGTAGCTTCTGGTAGTTTAGGAGACTTTGCCATCAGAGTGCTATTGTTGATAAGTAAATGGTGGAGGCAGGGTTGTGAGGTTCCCCCTGGCCACTAGCAGGTGGTGGAAGGTAGGATTGCCATCTCTAGATTCTTCTAGAAATTTGGGGATGGAGCCTGGAAAGGAAAGAGACTTCAGTGGAGTACAATGCTATAGAATCCACCCTCCAAAATATCCATTTTCTCTATAGTCTGGATATAAACTGTAATTCTGGTAGATACCCAGGACCTACCTGGAGGCTGGCATCCCTAGGTGGAGATAAGAAAATAGACAAATAGTAAGTCGGTCCTTCCTCATTGCTTACTACTCCTCTCTTGAAGATGCAGAACCTCCATGCCCTGCCTTTCATGATGTGCAAAGCAGGATTGTAGAGAAACTGCAGTTATATACTTCTAAGCCTATTGGCTTCGGTATAACTCTCTTGAGAATTTCATTGCTAGTGATTGTCAGAAGTTTATTTGTTTCTAAGAGGACCAGGGCCAAATGTAGGGCCTTAAGTCATTGCTTTGTGTTTAACTAGTATGAGTTAAAAATCCAGAGGGACTATCAAAGTAACGAGCAAAATCATTGTATGAATAAATCACCAACTTCTAATTTTAACAAATATTAAACGTTTCAGGAAGAACATGATTTAGATATTTCCAGGGATGAGAAACAGGGTGATGAAATTCAGGGTGTGCACATCGTACCTACTTGTTTTGCAGGGAGAGCCCTGCCTGCTAACTCTTAACGTCTTGAGGCATCATTTAACCTTTCATTTGTGTTAGGGTAACATAAAGCAATAAAAAATATTTAGAAAAAAAGCAGTTTTTAAAAAGTTTTATTTTGATTAATAGATTATATATATGCATACACTTAGAAGGACTATAGAGTTATTCGGTCTGCCCATATTTGTATTTTTTTCGTTTTGAGCCTTTGGCAAATCGTAGTGGTCTAGTTTATGATAGATTGACAGTGGTGCCCTTGTCTCACCTGTGGGGTGGTCTGTGTTCTTCCTGAGATAGAATTCCTCTGCTGGACATTTCAACCCAAAGGGTGAAATGGTTGAGTTGACAAAGTGCTGGATGAAAAGCAATCGAGAATTTGAGCCATATAATTTGTAACGGTTAATCAGAGAATTGTAAGGATTATGAACTTGTATTTAAACCAAAATAGGTGATCAATGTGATATGGAAAGAAAGAAATAGAGATGGCAATGTGTGGGTGGGTGAGGGGTGTAGGTATGTGTTTTGTATGTTGTCATGGTATGGGTGTGTATTTGTACCCCACTGATAGCTAATCAGTGGGGGTGTTGTGTCTTGGTATACTGTTGAAAATCAATAAAAAAATTATTATTAACCCAAAGGGTGAAGAAGGCTAGAATTACATTTCCATAACATGATGAGTGCAGTGGTTTCAGCCTTCAGGTAATTTTATTGATATTTTTGGAGCTATGCATCTTGATAAAGTTTCTTCAAGCAGAAAGAGTAACATATCATTAAAACAAAATTTGTGTCCTGTACAGTCTAGATGGAAAAGTAAGAGCTGTAAAGGTTATAGCTTTTGTTAAGCATACAGTTTATATAACAGGGGATGTGGTAAAGTGCATTTCATTAAAGGCTGACTGCATTAGATGTTGAAGTGATAAAGCTGCTTAAATATACTGGTTTTACAATGGGAGAAAAAAAAAGGTATCTGAACAGAATGGTGGACCTTGAAATGAAGATCATTACCCTGCCATGTAGTCTGTTCTCAAAGTGCAACTATGGGACAGTCCTACCCCAGTGAGGATGTCATCATGCAACAGATACTAGTCCCAGCGTATTGCAACCTGTTAGCTGTAAGAATACGCACATGCTGAGCATCAGATAGTCCCGCTGAAGAAGAAAGATATGTACCAGATGGGCTGGAGGCACTGTGTATGTGTGTGTCAAGTGCCATCAAGTCACTTCTGACTTAATGGCGGCCCTATGAATTAACATTCTCCAAAACGTCCTGTGGTTAACAGCCTTGTTCAAGTCTTGCAAACTGAGGGCAGTGGCTTCCTTGATTGAGTCAATCCATCTCATGTTGGGGCTTCCTCTTTTCCTGCTACCTTCAATTTTTTCCAAGCATTATTGTATTTTCCAGTGACTCTTGTCTTTTCATAATGTGACCAAAGTATGGCAGCCTCAGTTTGGTCATTTCAGGTTTTGTAGAGAGTTCAGGCTTGATTTGTCTTTTTGGCAGTCCACGGTATCCGTAAAACTCTGCTCCAACACCACATTTCAAATGAAGCACCTTTATTCCTGTCAGCTTTCTTCTCGAGCTTTCACACCTATACATAGTAATGGGGAATACCATGGCATGAATAACTTGATTTTGGTTGCCAGCGACATATCCCTACACCTAAGAATCTTTTTCAGCTCCTTTATGGTTTCCCTTCCCAGTCTCAATCTCCTTCTGATTTCTTGGTTGCAGTCTCCCTTTTGGTTGATGATGGAGCTAAGGAATAGAAAATCTTGAACAATTTCAGTTTCTTCATAGTCAACCTTGAAGCTGTGTAATTCCCCAGTAGTCTTCTTGGTGTTCAGCTGTAATCCTGCTTTGGAGGTAGTACATCTATTAAAGATGTTGACTGTTGACTTTTACATACTGCTGTCTAAATTCAGGGGCTTTTCACACAGCACACCAAAACAAACCTAGGTTTGTTAGTTGACATACCCTCAGTGTGGAACAGCAACAAATCATGGCTCCCTGAGAAGTATACTTGCATTTTATATGTGTTTGCTGTGTTAGCACTTTAAATTTTTAGATGTGCACTTAAAATATCTTAAGTGTACATCTGAAAGTATAATGTGTGAAGTAGGTCATGATTTTGGCAAAGCATAGGGAAAAAGACAAAGGCATAAAGCAGCAATATTGTTGAGTGTTTGCTTTCTCATAATTCTGAATGGATTAACCAAAAGAGGCTGTAATTTGGGTTTATGACAATAGAAGGCTAATATTCCTCAGGGTCATTAAATTTTAAGGGATGGTCTCCTGTTAGCTTTGTTCAGGTACCCGTCAGAGTCTGGAGGGAAGAAAATCTCAGTTTAGGGTATGAAGCAATTGTGTGCATGCACATATATGTGTACATGTGTGAACAGAAACACATTTTTGGGGGGGATGGAGGAGAGAGAAGCAGACTGGGCACAAGCTATGAGAAGACTGAACGTGAAAGAATTGGCAGTACAGAGTTTGTCTCTCAGCAGGTTTGCTGTGGGTTAGTATATCTTCTGCCATATAGCCTGTGCCTGTTTTGTGAAAAATAATAATAAAAACTGTCAGTACTCATATACACACTTGTGCCAATTTCCACCAATTGTTCCTCCTTCTAGGTTGGCCCTGAGGGTCCACCCTCTCTTTCTCTGGCTGAGTGGGGCGGGCTGGTGCAAGTGGATCAAGTCTTGGAAGAGCCTCTGAAAAAGGTGCTGGTACTCAGTACCAGTGAGTAATATCACCAAAAAAGCAGTGCCTGTTTGTTTCCACCTGTGTTCTTCTTAGATAAAGCTAAACAAAGCAAATCGTACACTACACATTTCCAGTGCTCTGTCATTCAAAGGGAGCCAGACTTGGATAATGCTGCTCCTGGCACTTCTCCCTTTCCCATTATTATGTCTTAAGTTTTAATTACTATCAAATGTTGACCAGTAATATTTTAAATTGGGCAATTGATGTATAGGCATTTGATAGAAGCTGGAAGTGGAATCTTCAGAGTCTGAGTATGTTGGGATGGGTCGCAACAGGAAGCACCAAATTTTCCTATGCAGCAGGGGAGAATGGAGCAGGTACCCCAAAACCCAATCCTAAGCCCCTTCAGGCACCTACTGTCTTCCTGTTGGTTTCAGGATGAAGAGAACAGAGAGAGGAGAGAAAGACAAAGGTGCCTCAAGCCTTCTTTAGAAGAACACCTGAACAGTTAAGAAACAGCAACCTACTTACAATTTCTCCTTCTTACCCCATTCCAGATCTACATGTGTGAAGCCGCCCTCAGAACATATCTTTTCTGAATGCAGTGAAAGAGAATTAACAGCCGAGAAGCAATATACAAATAATCCAAAATAAATAAACAGATGTGCACATTGCATTGTCATGTAAAATAGCAGCAAGATCTTGCATTCATTGGGCCTACAAATTTGTAGATGGTGTGTGCAAACTGCGAAGAATAAAAGTATCAGACACTTTACTGTAGACCACATTATATTTTTGCTGATACCTAGTGTACGTTTAATGCAATACTGAAAATTTAAATATATGCACCTAAAGAGAGAGACAGGACACTGGAAAATATATAGCCCTGGCAAGAGTGAAACTTATAAAATATATTTTTTTTCATTTGAGGGGAGGGTTGTGAACTGTACCTGCCTGGAATTTGCAATATATGCAGATAATAATGTTCACATCAGCACAAACTATATACATTTGAGGGCCCGAGTAGATGGGCTAACAAATCACAGGTGAGACTTCAGTAGGAAAAGAACAAAAGAGGGTTGCATTGATTGAAATATGTGCAGTATTATAATACCAAATCTATAACTTATGTTAAAGAAAACAGAGGATGAAAAGTGTCAGACTCTGTTTGTTCAGCATGAGTTCCCCTGAGTCTGAACATACATTTCAATCTGCAGCAAAGTGCCATATGTTTCCCTCTCGGATGATGTTAAAATGTTGTTAAAATTGAGATAGCTATGCAGAGCTACCTAAAAAGCATTAGAAAATCTCTGTACTTTATTGATTCCCCATTCTTGATTGGTCTCACATTAGCTTAGTTTAAGCTTGCATCTGAATTGTATCTCCTTTTTAGTGGAAAGGAGGGCTTCATTTCCAACTCTGATCAAAAGAGCACTGTTGAGCTTCTAACAGTTAACTGTAAATGTTGTTCAGGTTCCTTCCATCCACAAGCTATAATGATGGGGAAATATGTATTTGGTAACCCCCTGCAAGTATTAACAGCATGGAAGTCCCATCTTCAAACGTTAGGTGCATATATTTAAAGATGCCATTAGAGATGCAAACTGAAATAGTAACTAATCATATTCAAGCTGATCACACTCCATTCATTAACCTTGGAAGGGTGACTGATGCAAATGAACTTTCCTTTGAGTTTTGGACCTAGTGGACTAGGCCAATTCTGTCTGCAACTGCGCTTTGCTCTCAGTTCCCCATGTCCTGTGCTATATTGAATATGTTTTCCTAGAATGGCAAGCGGGAGGGCAGCGGAGGGTGGGAGCAACTCAACAGAGATTTGATGCCATCCATCCAGAATGTTCAATGCATGTTCTCCCCAAACAACATCATCCCTATTTGATATTTCAGTGCACAGTATTTTCTCCAGTTTGAGGGCTCTTGTACTATATAACTAGGGATTCTCTTTCCCAGAGCCATTCGAGCAACCAGAAGTACAACTGCATTACATGAAGCTGATTGAAAGGGGCAGAAAATTCGGGGGGGGGGGGGGGGGGTTGGCCTATGCCTAATTCTCCACCGTCAAGGAACCCACTGCATGCCTGTGCTTGGATCCAAACTAAATTTTCTGTCTGCAGAATGGAACACTCCTGTTTCCCAACTCCCATAGCAGCCCACTGATATCCATAAAATGCTGCTGTTGGTGGGTAGGGAGACCCTGAAGGATAATGAGAGGCAGGTCTGTATCAAGGATGGGGAATCAATGGGAATTGCCAGTCTAGTCTGTATCCAAACTGCCAAGTGTTTGTTCTGTTCAGCATAAGACAGAAAGAGCTGTTGTGCCGTGTAGGTTCTTACAATGGGCAGCCCACCCACTTTACAGCGCTGAAGATACTAGGCTCCCACCAACTAACAACAAAACGAACACACACACGGTATGGTGTGTGTGTGAGAACCCATTTACCTATTCTGTACAGTGGGGATGGGGATGATTTTTGTATGTGTGTGTGCGCGTAAAAACAGAGCATGTCTATGAAGCCTGTGTCCTACTGTGCAAAGTGTTGGATCTTCTCCAAGCCAAATCCTTGAAGGATAACATGAAACATGTTAAATTAGGGAGGGGAGGGGCTGGAAGAAAAATTCTGAAATAAATGAAGCTAACGTGGTGTTCATGAGCAGGGTTAAGTGGCTAATGCTTTTTCTGTTTTTTTAAAAAAATCCCCTCTTCTTCACTTGCATCAGAATCCTACTAGCTAGGCAGGGTATATGAACAAAAAACAACCTTGCCTTTGTGTGCCTACTCTGCAAGGAAAAATTTGTCATGGCCTGTAAAATGGGAACCCTTTCTCCTCTCTGTCTGCAGTTTGGCAGGAAGATCCTTTGGGTGAGGTCTGCAGTCTCAGTTAGATGGCCGGGATGAAGGGATGAGTTAGGGCTTCCTATTGTATCTAGCTGAAATTTGGGAACAAGGCTCTTTTGGGTGAGAAATACAATGTAAAAGATTTATCCCAAGGGCAAGATTTATCCCAAGGGTTGTTAATCTTTAAAGCCCTATAGCGTCAGCAGGTAATGCTATTGGCCTTTAAAGCCCTATGCTGGTGTGGGGCCAGCATACCTTAAGGACCACCTTCTCCCAGATGAACCTACCCACCCTCTCTGGTCATCTTCAAAGGCCATCTTTGGGTGCTTTCGCTATCTGAGGCTAGATGGGTGGGCAACTTGAAAAAGAGCCTTTTTAGTCATGGCACCAAAACTTTGGGACTCCCTCCCCAGGGAGATGTGTCTGTTTCCTTCTTTGACCAGCGGGTGAACACTTTTTTGTTTTGTTTTGCATACTTCCAATCACTGCTATTGGCCCTCTTCCCTGGCTTTGCTACTGTGTGTTTGTGTGTTTATATGTTTTTATTGAATTATTTTGTATATTATTTTAAATGCTGTTTTAAGGCTCAACTGTTTTAACGTTCTGATGTTTGCTGCCTTGGGGACCCTATTTGGGTGGAAAGGGGGCCTAGAGATGTTTTATATAAATAAAATAAATAAATTTTCCCCTTTGAATTGATTAGCAGCCATCACCATGAGACATACAGCGCAATCCTAAATAGAGTTGCACCCTTCTAAGTTCACTGAATTCCATGAGCTTTAGAGGGTGTAACTCTGGTTTAGGATGGCACTGACAATAATATTATTCCCCCCCCCCATTTTCACCTGACAAAATGAGCTGAACCTGAATATAATTTCTGTATGCATCCCTAATTGGCAGCTGCATACTTTCTCTAGCTGCTGATGCAACGTAAAGTGTTGGAAGCAAAGATGGCTCTAGGATTGCCTGGCTGGCTTGAGCTGTGATGGATGAATGCATAAGGCCTGGGTGAATTCTGTTCTTTAACACATTGCTTGTTTCCTGCTGTGTTTTTCCATACCAATCGCTGTGTGTAAGACCAGAGCCAGGAGAGACAGTTCCTCGGAACCCTGTGTCCGCTTGCTCTCTTTGCTAGGCTGGCAAAACAAAACCCACGTTGAAATCCACTGGCAGGAAGCATCCATGGCTTTGAATAGTAAGTACAACTCTCCCACACCGTTATTAAGCTGACAGGCACTTAGCCAATTACCCAGTCATCGTCTCAGCTGTATTTATGGAGACAGAAGAAGCAGCGCAAACAGCTCCTGTCTTTGGGGCTTCAGCTGAACCTCCCTGGTGAACTGTAGCAGTTTTTCTCCTGTAGTGTATATGAAATTCAGGGAAAGAAACAAATGAAAACTGTGGAAGGGGTGGGTGGGAAGCGACAGGAAACAGGCATCAAAGAGCGCAATATCTTGAGGTAGGCAGAAGCCATAACTTATTTTAAAGCAACTTCAAGTCTTTTTAAAATTTTCTTTTAGTTTTTATCTTCTGCACTGGCAGAACTTTAAAATGCTTCCGTTATATAAAAATGAGATGTGGCTCTGGATATCACGGGTGGGGTTTGGGTGCAGGAAACCTACTTACAAATCCCCCCCCAAGTCATAAAACTCACTGCGTAGCCCAAGGCAAGTTGTTCTCTCTCTCTCTCTCATCCTTGCCTGCATCATAAGGACTTGCTGGGAGAGAAAAAATGTAATAATAATCATAAAGCATTTTATATTTTAGAAGTATTATGGAAGTGATAAGGAATAAAACATCATGCCAGTGCTATAGTGCGGCTCATCGAGAGTGTTAAGGGACCACAGTGTTAAGTTGTGCAGCCCTCATCAGCAGATGAGGTGGGCAGAAACAGGGAATAGCAGCGGGGAGAGGAGGAGATATAGGGGCTGTGGAGATATGGGGAGAAGATGAAGGGAATGTGAAGAGAGGAGAAAGGACAGCCAGAGGGGAATGACAGAGCAAATAAGGCAGACAGCCAGGATAAGGGGAAATGAGGCAAACACGAATATCAGGTGGACAGGCAGGCAGGCAAGCATGGAAGGGGGGAAAAACCAATAAGAAAGCTGGTGGCGCAGAGACCACTGAGAGATGCTTTCAGGAAACCTTGTCCTTCTGGGATTGTGGGAAATGGGCCTGGAACTTGATGCTTCCCCTCCTCATTGAACTCTGTTGCTCATTCTTCACAGAGTCAATAGATTGTTAGGTTATGAAGGCATCCACATGCAAATTATATCCTTGGCTGGTGAAGTGAAGAAATGAGAGGTCTACTGGCCAGAATTTTCAGTGCCTCATTGGAAGAGTATAATTTCCCTTGGGTGCTGAAAGAAGCAATGATGTATATGTGACTAAAAACAAGCCAACTTTTTTTTGGTGAAAAACAGTATATGTCATTTAAATAAATAAAATAACAATATTTTCAAAATTCCCAGGATTCCACTGCATCCTGTTACCGCACTAAGAACTCTAACCCATAGGGGGACAATGCAGATTGGACTGGCTTGGTTCTCAATGGTCTTCATTGAATTCTCTGAGAGAAGGCACATGGGCTGTAGTCTGGGACTTTTGAGATAAGGCAGATCCTGACTCCCATTCCCTAGACACTGGATCCATAAAAACCAGAAAGCAGTTTTGTCTGTACATTGAGGGCACCCCTTTATATCAGTGAATGGCTGGTTGTTCTTTCATGATGTTCCTTCACATACACATGCACTTTAGTTGTCCGTGCAATATGCATGATTTCCTTTTATATATCTTCTGCTCATCATAATGATGGATGTTTTGTGAGTGTATAATAATAGAGCTTATTACCATAGCTAAGAAGTGACATCCCAAGAATGAGAACTAACTACTATGGATTACTGCTTTTTGGTAGTATTTGCCATAGCACAGGGTCTCTTATTAGAGTGGACAAATTCCACACATACACATTCCATGAATATTTGCTCTAATATAAAAATGAACTCACTTTAGTTGCAGCTGTGCTTCTTTTGTATGCTTCTGCTTGTTGGCTTTTTTCCCCCTGCGTCAGAATAATTGAGCAACTGAATTTTTAACTTGACTAATGTTCATGGAAATCACATTTTAAAAACTATCAATAGATGAGTAAACAATCTGACTGTGTCTTCTGCAGCTGGCACCACACACACCCGTGCACGCACACAAATGCATGCATACCAAACAAATGTAAATACTTTGTTGATGACTGGCACTGACACAGGATAGGCTGTGTGACATTTTTTTTTATGGCGTACACAGTTTGCTTGGCATGGCAGTGGCTGATAGTTCCGTTACCCCGGTGGCCCTGCAACCGAGGCAATTAAATGAACAAGATGTGGCTCTGATCAGAACTTGGATTGCACACACAATTATTTTATGTGACTGTGACAAGAGAAAATTACCTTCCAAACACTGTACCCAGCCAATGTTCTGGTAGCCTGATTTTAATAAGAACAATGCCTCAGGCAGGGCCTGCGAGCCCCCAGAAAAGGAAAGGTTAATAATTTGAAAGCCCTTATTTGTTTCTGCTCCCTGATGGAGTCACAGCTCCGGGGACTCCCTTAGCACCTTCTTCTTGATTATGTCTCTGATCTCTGTTCCAGTCCCCTTCCAGGCAATCGATGTAGTTCTACAGGCTTCAGTAAATTTCAGAGCATGCTCTGGTAAGAGGTGTTGCACTTGGCCAATCAGGAAATGAAAGACTGTGATGAACTAAACAAGATTGTAGTTGCCGTCTTTCCTAAAATTAAAAAAAAGTGACCAGCCATCTGTATGTGAAACTGTAATTGGCTGCAGTTTAGCTTAAAGATTGTGTTTGCGGGGGGAGGGAAAAAAAACAAACCAAGCCTGTTTATAAGAGACAGGGGGGAACCCTAAATGCAAGCAAACATAACTATCCAATGGATCTAGAATACTGAACATCTCATAATCACAGTGAATGTGTTGCCATTGTTTAAGGGGGGGAGGGGAATTACCTTGTCTAACAATACACTGAGAGCATTCATATATTGAATCAGTCCAAGGAACTGGCCAGTTGCCCATGAGCATTGTTTAATTCAAGAAGGAACACAATTCACTGAATGATTATGCAGTGTGAAATTATTCACACACCTCTGCTGGATATAGCTCAGTTAGGAATAGAGATCAATGGGACTCCTAGTGATATCCTCTCTATATAAAATGCAGGACTGTGGCCAACTGGCTTGCTGGTTTGTTGGTGACCGTATGCCTTCTTCCTAGCACTGTGGTTTATTCAGCTAGGACTACTCCATTTCCCAAAGCACGAGAGACTAATAGTGTAATCCTGTGCAACTGGAGAAACCCTGCATAGGATTGCACTGTCAGACATCCAACTTGATGGCATCTGCTGATCATTTTAGAGCAGCAGGTGGAAAGTTTGAAGTCTCTGAGATCAGTTTTCATTCACAGTGAGAGATCAGAGAAGGTCTGAAAGAAATGTTCCCCCTCTCTCTTAGTATTTCCTTCAGCTATCTCATGAGCATACATTTTTCTTATGAAGGGGAGACATGCTATCTTTAGCCCTCTTTCACTTTGGTTTGGAGCCTTTAGCTATGTAAAAGTGCTGCAAACTTGCCCAGCTTGCTGTGCTGTTTGGTGATCTGTTATTCTACCAGCAGATCAAGAAAGCTGTGACTCTAGCCACCAACTCTACTTTTTGCAACCATATGAAGATATTGAAAAAGAAAACTTCCTGTCATTTCACATGAATATACACATTGCAATTTAAGAACAGAGTAGCTTTTAAGATCTAAGATAGTTAAACATGTACCAAATCTGCCTGGTATCCTATCACAGCAAAATTCTTTGGTCCTTCTTCTAAATTTCAGGTCAGCCCCTTATTCTGTTGAAAATGTTGTTTAGATTCTCTGCCTTAATCATTTTCTTCTCTATGCTAATTCTTAAGAGGTTGTTTCTGGAAGGAATAAGTAAGGCTATCTGAATGAAGCCTTATGTGTTTTATTTAATTTTTGTGGCTTTAGCTGCAGGATAAATTAGAATTGCTATGTGTTGCCATGTTAATCTCTGCATGTCTGTCATAAACTATTATGTTTCCCTCCCCTTTGCTTTGTTTCTGCATGTCCACACTGGCTGATGGTTGTTCCTGGCATGTTCTCTCTTAATGTCTAATGCACCTTCTAGCTACAGCATAAATATTTCCCTAAAGGGAAATGAAGGATTTAGTAATTTGTACTGCAAGCAAAGAAACACACACACACACACACACATTCCCAGTGTATATCTGTGAGCTCTGGCAAGAAGGGTTTTTTTGTGTTTGTCTTCCATGAAGAAGTTCATATTTTGGAAAGAGCCTGTAAAGGGGGGGGGGGACATACTAACATGTTTCTAGTGGTAGAAACTTCATTTGGAATCAGTTCATTGTTTATAAGATTTCTTTTCTAAGATAAGAAATTGATTCTAAGAAAGAAAAGATTCTAAGAAATCTTTTAATGAGATTTCTTCCCCACGTATCAATGTTGGTGTATCCTTGCATGCTGAAGGTGATACATGCATGTGTTTTGTATACTCCCCTGAGAATCATTGTTCTCAATTCCAGCCATGGCTAAGAGACACTTGGAAATTCAGCCAACCCCTACCCCTGTCAAAACAAACATTTCCAGGAACAAGATGGACTTTTAAATCTAGATGCATGAATGCAGCCAGAAATTTGCCAGAAATGATCAAGATAAGTGATCTAACTGGAAGCTGCTCTCCAAGGAGAGGTGGTTTTGTCGTATAGTTTATAGCCATCAAAAAGAGTTTCATCAAGAGTAAGGTGTTTTAACAGCGAAGAACTTCTGTTCACATGCCTACAAAGCAGCTGGTATTGTAATTCACATAGTTTCACAATGTCTAACGAATCAGAGCAGCATAAATTGGGCAAATTAAAAACTTTGGGGATATTGTTACCCATTTCTGCCAGGCATTAGATGTGCCCTCGTTAATGTATTCCACTGGGTGCAACATTGAATGAGTTGATGGGTGTGGTCTGGCCTAAAATAACTCAGCTGTTTCTCATTTGTGTTGTGCATGAGGAGCAGCTCCTTTCTGTTTTGACAGAGTCCTTTTTCTGCCGCAGCAACATTCTACTGAGGAGAGAAGAAATATGGCTTTTGTTTTGTTGTTCTGTGGCCACGATCCTCCACATGGTGCCCATGGGTTCCATGGAACGTCTTGATGTGTTTTCTGACATCAGTTTTCTTCTTCTTCTCCAAAGCAAATTGCTAGTCCTTGCTTCCTTCCACCTCATTAGAGCAGGAGGTACTCCAGAAATCAAGGAGGCATACCCTTCCTGTCTGCAGGAAACACCCAATTAGAAACATTGTAGAAGGACTTGGAATTTCTCAAGATTCTGTGATTAATTCCACGGCAGCGATTTTGTGGGACAGCTGTGCCATACACGACCACAGTTTTTGTGGTGGTACCCACTACCTATTCCCAAAAGCCAGAATTGCCCAGAGAGACGACAGATTTGGTGCTACTGAGTTGGTGACAGAAAATCTATTTATCTTACCAAAAAGTACTGGAGTCAGACTTCTGATGAAGCAGAATTATCTTTTATTGATATACTCTTGCAAGAGGGTGCATAGCAACAAAGCAAGCAAGCACACCCAATTCTTCAAAAACACCCACTTTATACCTGACACCGTCGTATAGAAAATAACAAAGTCCCTCCCACTGAACTGCCACTGGTCTGGCAGCCAGGGTGTACAACTAATCTGAATGCTTAAAGAAGTCACATGCTTCTCCCCACCCCTCCCCATACCTATCTCAGCATTTTCTAAAATCACCCTCCCTTGTTTGCTTGATTCCTATAAGGCTATACGTTTGCTTAGTTCAAGCTTTTCACATTAACGTAAGTTTCACTTCTTAAGCAATTCCAGTCATCTCATGGGGAATTGTTGTGGCCCATCTGTTTTCCCGTCACCAATTCCAGACCACGAGATGTCTCATTGTTGGGTAACTCAGACCACTGCTTGGTGTTTTAAAGCCATGTTTTCCCATAGGTACTTCCTCTTTTTATGCATGCAGTAAGCTAAATAACAAAGCAAATAAAGTTGATTATACATTTCCAGTTTATAACAATTCAAGCCCTGACCAACCCAAGTGTCTCCCACCCTTCTTATTGTTAGCCCTGACCAACCCAAGCGTTTCTCACCCTTCTTATTGTTTTTTCTTCTCCATACAAATATACATCTGGTATTTTTACTAAAAGCTAGGTACTCTTTTTAGTGCCATGCATGACCAGGCTGATGTTTGTTTTAGATTTCTGCTTTTTGTCCTAGTATCTGCCTAGTACAATTCTGCAATTAGCTGTTGTTCAGAAAATATTCCTTTTAGACTGCTGATGCTTGGAATGTCTGCTTTCGTTCTTAGCATGATCCTCTATTGCAAAAAGAAACAGGGCATAGGTCTGCAAGCTTAATGCTTAGAAGTATATTGATTGTAACATCAGTAAATATTCCTGTCCAAAACCCTAACTCTTATTTCTCACATTGGGTACTTTGTTTCACTGCTGATGCTGTTTTGCTCAGACCCCCTATGTAGCAATTTATCATATTTTTTTTGGTTAAGGTTAGATCATTGCATATCTGCAGTAAGGTTAGATCATCTGCATATCTGCAGAATATGAACTCATTGTAGAAAAGGATCATTTGTATGTTGCTTGTTTTCACTTAATGTTTATTTTTCAGAGTAGCATTATACCTTACCAGCCGGAGCTAGTTCCATATTTTGGGGGGGCTTTGGGCAGAGAGTAGCAAGAGCCCCTCTCCATTCCTCTGCCCACCCACCAGCCCCCCTCTCATGCCTTCCATCCCACCTGTCTACCCATGTGTTTGTGTGTCCTTCCCCTACCCCCTTGTGAGCCCTCTCACTGCTCATACTTATAGATGTTTGTACCATCTACATGCCCGTTCCTGACAATGCTGGGCAATGAATATGGCTAGGAACATAGGAGGCAGAGTTCTTGCAAGCAAGCTGGTTGGCAGTGGTGGAGGCATGTAAACAGGTGTGGCAGTGGGCCCCACCAGAAACCTTAGGTCCTGGAAGCTGCCCTGTCTCAGGGTAGGCTGACTCCAGCCTTGCTACCAGCCCCAAGGGACACCAGCCATCCTGATTACTGACTTTTTTTACCTTGTGCTTTTCCCAGTGCATATGAACACACTGCATGCGAAAATAATGAATATATTTTCCAGTACTTAGTAAGTGGACCTAAAATATGTGTTTGCCTTGATAGACAAGAGGAAGAACCAATGATGTGTGATTTCATAGCAGAACTTTCCCAGAGGAGACAAAAAGGGGGAGGGCTGTAAGTGGGAGACAGTAAGGATGAGTTCTGGGATGAGATGAAATGAAAAATCTGTGTTTTTCATCTGTGCATGACACATACACTACTCTGTTGGTTTTCCCCACTGTAGATTTGTGTGTGTACTGACTAGAGGATAAGTGGTAGGTAGGAAAAGGACTAAACACCCATTTTTCTGAACTACCACTTCTCCAAATCTTGTTCTCCAAACAAAATGGTGGAAGGTGTTCCATGCATTTGCATATTTTCTCTTTGTGGTGTAGCTTCTCTGTTCTTTTTTGTGTGTGTGTGCCTTCCAAAGGGGATTTTTTTAATTTGCATTTCTAAAATAATTACATAACTATAACGAAAAAAGGGGAGGGAAGAGACTACAAACTAAGGGAGACAGAACAGAAGGCACTAAAAGCCCAAGAGTAGAAGGTTACATATACTTATAGATACAAAGTTGTAACTCTTAACAATTAGCTTCCGACATGAGGAGTTTCCTTATTCATCACTTCAAGTTAAAATCCAGCTTATCTGTCTAGACAGAGAATAGTTCCAAAACTAATTAAGAAATATAAAGACCTTAAAAAACATTGACCTCTCCCATTACGCTTTCCCTCTCTCCCCACAAACATGACGTTGTGCAGCCTAGATTCTCTCAGTCCATTCAGTCGTCTCAATTATTCCTCTTCCTTCTCTGTTGGTTCTTCTTTCATAAACAGCTTTAATGAAACAGGCTCTGTCCAAGTACTGTTTCCTTTTCCAGGGCTTTCACTCGCTTGTAGCTTCATCCACACTCTGGTTAGAGAGACCTGCCATTCACTTTGCTTGCAGATTTTATATTACAAGAGTAATCCACCCTTTATTATCACTTTTTTATCTGCTTGCCACCATCCAATATAAGCTAGACACGGTCTCAGTTTCGTCCACAATTCGCAACTCGCTGCTTCTTGTGGTAAACAGTGTCCCTTTAAAAGTATCGCCACGTTTAGAGCCGTTCCCATCGAATATCCCACTTTAGCCAGCAGATGGCACCCGGTTTCATGCTATAGGGAGGTCAGCTGCCCCAGCCCTCCGTTTTTCTTCTTCCTGAGAGAAGCTTGTGTCCCACCTCCCTCAAAGCCTCCGATCGCCATCTTGGAGGGTTGTTTACATTTACCGATTAAAGTTGCCAAGGTCTCAAAGGTCTGTAAATGCTTTTATTGGAACATTTGTCTGATCTAGTCCTTCTACTGTAATCCATTGCTACTGTTAGCTCAGTCCTCCATCATCCCGCTTCGTTCAATCGCTTGAGGGGGTAGGGCGTCCCCTCCCCCTTCCCGCTTTAGTTTGTGGGGGCTTCGCAACAGAGCTCCGATGTCTCGCTTTAACTTAAACTCACTCATCCATCTTCAGAAATGATCCAGCAGGTTTCCCTGGGATCTTGCTAGGCATAGTAGAATCACGAAACCTTCATACGCTTGTCCCGGTGGTCGCTTCGAATCCAATACTGGATTTGGGGCAGAGAGTAGCCCCCCTGTACTGGCTGATGGCCAGAGGTAGGGTTCTCCAAAGCCCCCTGGCTAGGAGCCCATTGCCTATGGGCTCCATGGGGGAGTGTGCACGATCATGCTCCCTCCTAACCCCCGATTCATGGCACACGTCTCTCGGAGGAGCCAAGAGAAGCAGCCATCACTGAAGTGCCGAAAACCGGAAGCTGCCTTAACTTCTCTGTTCTTCGTGTTGTTTAAGGTAGAGAGGAAGAAAGTGTTGCTGATTAGCTGGCAGCATCCCCCCTCCCTCTGTGTGGCCTTAACAATGTACTAAATGACTTCACTTTCTGTCCCTGGATGACTGCCTGTGTACAGCTGGTTTTTATCGAAGTGTGAGACCAGTGAGTAAAAGGTAGGTAGAAGCCTAGTCTAGATTCTTTTTCCAAATAGGAATGCATTGAGATGCCTTCATAATGTCCTTTCCTTATCCTTCATACCTGCAGGCCTACTAAGTACCAAGATGGGTAAAAGGGGCAGAGAATTTGTTGCTGTCATAGAGAAAGGTAGTTCCATTTTCTCCATCTTACTTTGGGGGGCAGTGTCATAGCTGGGTGTTGGAGAAGGGTGAGATTATACATCCCACCCAAGCATACCTTTCTCCAGAGGCGCAGAGTGGCAAGAACAAGCATCCCTGCACATTGCTTGAGAGTAACTTTGCTGGGGTAGATGATTCAGCCACTTTCCTTGTGTTGAATGCTGCCACGTAGGTATATTTCTGACAAAAGGAACTGATGAGTCTACAGAAGTTAGAGCTACTGCAGTAACGAATCACAGTTGTATTAATTCACACCCTTAGGTATCATAGTTCAAGCAGTCACAGTGGTATAATAAGAGTGCTCATTTAAAAATGGGCACTTAAGACAATTCCTTACTAGCTTAATTAATATAATGACATTAAAGCATCACCTTATGTAATCACCGTTGGATATGAAATTACTATGCACATGGTATCTGATGAAGTTATTTTGGTCCAGTGTGTTGCTGAGTCCTACAACATACTGGGAATGACTTCTGCATTGTAATGACAGATGGACTTCACCTCCTCCAGTGCTGAGCCATCAGCTTCTTACTTCAAGCAACTGGGGTTTAGCCACCAACATATAATTTTTATTATTTATTTACTCTTTAGATTTGTATCCCACCCTCCCCGAAGGCTCAATGCGGGATTCAATAGTATTTTTAAAATTTTATTTATTTGATTTTATTTGATTTATACCGCGCCCTCCTCGCCAAGTAGTTAAGAGAAAGGATAGAGACAGCCTCATTCCATATGAGAGGAGGAATGCAGAAATAGGGAGTGAGAGCAACTGCAATTTGTGCGATGCAAGATACTTCTTTGACAGCTGGTTGCTTCTGCTTCCACTTCTAGGTGTGAAGGAAACAGCATCTTCTGCAATGCATTTCTGCTGTGTAAAACCCCATTGCAAGGAAAGGGAACTGGGAAAGCACACAAGAACATCCACTTGCAATTCTCATTCATTTTGATTGGCTTTGCATGGAAGAGAAGGTTGACCTAAAGGTTTAAAAAAGAGCTCTGCCTTAAGGTTATTGTTGTTGTTGGTCTTTCTGGGGTTGACCTTGCTGCCAAAATAAGATAAATTATTTCCAGTTGATTTCTTTATTGACTTGTCCCCTTGTGTTTATTTGTGTAGACACTTTGCAGGTTTATAAGATCTCCAGTAACTGGAAATTTGTGAGTTTCCACCACCTTTGAAATTAAGGCCCATATGGAGTCCTGAGTCATATAAATTCCCTGGCCTTTGGTGATATTTCCTCCCCCCCCCCTCCTCCTGCAGGTTGATTTCTTGCACTTAATTTGTGAGTTTCCACCACCCTTGAAATTAAGGCCCATATGGAGTCCTGAGTCATATAAATTCCCTGGCCTTTGGTGATATTTCCTCTCCCCCTTCCTCCTGCAGGTTGATTTCTTGTACTTCCTATGCAAAATAATACATTAGCTTTCTCTCCACCTGTGACTGGTCGGCTAACAGGCAAAAAATATTGCAACAATATTATTGTTGTTGTTGGTCTTTCTGGGGTTGACCTTGCTGCCAAAATAAGATAAATTATTTCCAGTTGATTTCTTTATTGACTTGTCCCCTTGTGTTTATTTGTGTAGACACTTTGCAGGTTTATAAGATTTCCAGTAACTGGAAATTTGTGAGTTTCCACCACCTTTGAAATTAAGGCCCATATGGAGTCCTGAGTCATATAAATTCCCTGGCCTTTGGTGATATTTCCTCCCCCCCCCCTCCTCCTGCAGGTTGATTTCTTGCACTTCCTATGCAAAATAACACATTAGCTTTCTCTCCACCTGTGACTGGCTGTGTTTTATTAATCTATGAAACAGATGGGACTTGAGATGGCAAAAACTGGTGTAATAACGCTGAATAGAAGGTTTGCACTTTTCATCTCAAGTTTCCCATGTGCTTCAAGGAAGAACAAGCAAATGAGGGATAGTGCTTGTTGCAAAGAAAATGAAGAAAGAAACAGTTCCACCAAATAGTTCTAGTTAACATTCTTTCATACGGAATATTGTAGGCAACTGCAACTTACTTCAACTATCTGGTGTTTCCTGGGTTTGTGAAAATAACTCTCAGTTGGTCTCTTCTGTCTTATGCCCATACCCAGTCTTCAAGGATTCTATGCAAAAAGTACCATACCAGGGCCTCGGTCACACAGGCTGGATATCGTGGGGGGGAGGTGTGGCTGTTTGCCCCAGAGCGAACTACTGCGTGGACGCCAGATCAAATGTCCCGCTGACGTCCCGTCGTTCAGGGGGCGGTGCCAATCATACGTCAGTTCTGCGGCGCGGCAAAGAAGCGGTGCTACGGGGGTTGTGGGTTTTTTTAACCGAAGTGTGCGAATGCGCCGTTGGGTGCTTGTGCGCATCCCGTGGAGACTTGGAAAAAAAACCTTTTTGCGACGGCACATGGGCGGGCGCTGGTTGCCACGAGCTACCACCGGAAACGTGATCAGACGCCCACCCTTGCCCCGCGGTTTCCGGAAACTAGTACCTCGGAGGTACTAGTTTTTTTATGGCGCATCTTCGGTGGGAAGCCTCGGGTTAGCCACGGGAGCTCTACGCTTCCCAGATGTTGCGGTTTGATCGCGCCCAGAATGTCCGCCTGTCTTCCGTCTCTGTAGTGTGGCTAATGCTCCGTGTGACCGCAGCCCAGGTAAGTTTTCAGCTTTGAGGCTAAGTATAGGCACTTGCTGTTTCTAGGTCCAGTGGGGGAAGAGGTGCAGAAGAAGATTAGCAGAGGGTGGTAGGTTAGTTAAAAAGAGGTTGTCCCATAGCAGCGATGTGTATCGGCAAACACTAGCTCATTAAATGTCCTCAAGTTCATCAACCATTGTCTTCTCCTGTAAAAGAGGGCATGTTGTCATAAGGAAAAAAATATTGATTTTACAACTAGGTACCTCTTACATCCTTTCCCATTCCCTCATCATGACTGGGTGAGAGAAAAACAGCTTTGTGGTTGGTCAGCAGTAAGGGAAGTGGTATGAAGGCTTGAGTGGGTGTGCATCCAGTCCTTGCCTTGTGCAAGTGAGCCAACAAGGGTTAGGTTTGTGCAGGCAGTTAAATTCAAGGCTTCCACTTCCCACTGCACTCAGCAGACTATATAATCCAGAAAATGGTGCCATGACCTGGATAGCCCAGGCAAGCCTGATCTCATCAGATCTCAGAAGCTAAGCAAGTAATTGGAAGGGAGACCTCCAAGGAGTACCAGGGTTCGGGATGCAGAGGCAGGCAATCAAGCCACCTCTCTGAAATGTCTTAGCCCCACTAGGGGTCACCAGAAGTCACCATGACATCTAGGTATGCAAGTACATGCACACTCACACACAAAACTCATGAAGAAACCAAAAACAGAATCAAGAAAATGGGGAGGGGTTTGCCTCAGTGTCCACTGGGAATGGCTGTCTTCCATATTACACATCTAGCTATATAACATTCCTAATTTCCATGAGAAAAAATTTAGAATCCAGTGGCACCTTTAAGACCAGCAAAGGTTTATTCAAGGTGCCACTGGACTCTTAAATTTGTTCTACTGCTTCAGACCAACATGGCTGACCATCTGGATCTAATTTCCATGAGTGAGTGTTTTCAAGTCAGCAGTGTGACAGAATTTGGGTTGGAATAATGTTCAGAATAGAACAGGACCTGCCACATTCTGGCAAATTCTGGGTAAGTTCTGGAAACAACATGTAAGACAGGGGTAGTCAACCCCCAGTAAGCATACCAACACTGGCACTCTGGGACCATTTGCTTGGCTTCCAGGGCCAGATGTCTGCCCAAGCAGCCATGGCTGTAGCAACATTGCTGGGGTCAGTGATACAGGAGAAGGTAAAAGGCATGGCTTATGCCAGGCATCACATCCTAGATCTGCACTACCACCAGCTGTGTCTGAGGTTAATCCCTGAGGAACTGCCAGCATTGCTGGGGCTTGGAAACTAGAGATGTAAAATTTCCGGAAATTTTGAAGCTCGGAAAAAACCCCGGTTTTTTTCGGGGGGAAACGGAAATTTTGGAAACCAACCCTCATCTCCCCCTGCCATTTTATTTGTCAACACACTAGCATTTTCATGAGGAAATGTTGCATTTTTTTTAGCACTTGGACAGAAAAAGGTTGCATTCTCTAGATGTAAGATCAGGCCATGCTGCACTTCACATGCCCAGAGTGGACTGTGGAAGATGTTATAGTTTCATTAAATTCCAGACTGTGCCAAACATTTCTGGAATGCAAAAAAGAGGCTTTGTTCATCCCTAATATCTTTGTATCAAAGAGCTTTATGAGGTGTGAAGAACCAACACGGACATCACATGCAGTAAAGTTGTTGTTTTTTGACAACCCATGATTTATTTTGGTTTTTGTATGTTCGTTTCATTTTATGACATCACTATGTACCATCGTGATCTCTCCTTAACTTGGCTTCTTTTGCCTCAAGAATGAAAGAAAATGGCAACTCTTTTATCTCTGCTATTGGGATGCCCTCCAGGAGGAGTTAGATTTAGAATTAGAAACAGCTATGGGGTAGGTTTAATGTGAGTCCCTGGAGGAATTAAACAGCGACAAACAGAAGTGATGTGTTGCTACCGACCACAGATTTACTGGTAGGGACAGCAGCCGATCCTCAGAGATGGGGAAAGTTACAGTTTAGACAGAAAACAAGAAAAGCTTTCAAGAACAACAAAACAACTAAATGGATTCAAAGCCCTTACAATTAGATTTGACAACTGCAAACAAGCATATCTAATGAGAGTGGCTTGGGGGACCAGCAGGCCTTGCAATCAGAAGGAAGCCTTTATACTGCAATGAGTCACTTTCCATACAATTGTGATGGTTCTTTGAACTTCAGCTGTGTTGGTCCTTTTTGGTTGACTGGACTATCTAACTAACCAGGGCAAAACTCTAAAAGATTTGGGTGGTGGAGGAACTATGTATCTGTAGGTGTCAAGAGATGGTTTACTGACAAATAGATCAAGACTACGTTACCCTAATTTTGTTTTATGTTAAAAAATATTTATGGCTAGGTGTGATCCTGGGTAGAAAAACCACCATGCGTTGTGTCTTTTGCATCTCTGTATGTCCTCCTTTTTCATCCTGTTTTATGACTTACGTTTTCTTGTCAGCATCTCAGTCTAGCAGATCAATTCCTTCCTGGCTCATCCTAGAGATTTTTAAGCACAGAGAGAAACTTCATTTTTGGCAAGTGAGAGATAATCAAATTGAATATTACCCAGTTCTGGAGAGCAGGCAGACCATGGCTGAAGCCAAAGTCAATTTCTTGTCACATGTTACCTCTGTCTGATTTATCTCATTCCATCCTAAAGTGGGGGTGACCTACTGCATAGTGTGCCAAGTTTCAAAGCATTTTCCATGCTTCACAGCCTAAGTAGGAAGCAGGAACACACTGCCCAGTCATAAATCTTCATACCTTGCCTTGTATGTATTTTGTTTAGGTGGCATTTCTTGATAGAGGACTGTTGTAAATATGTTTCTTGAAAAGATTAGTGTCACATAGCTTTGAGCCAGCTGGTGCCACTTGGACCTAATATGTATATCTCTTCTATTAGAGTAATAGCAGATACCTGAACTGGATCTAGCCATTCTTATGCCCAGGAGCCACCAGTTTTGGAGCTGACAACTTTCTAATTTCAGCATATGCTAAGCCACTTGAAGGCTAATCCTGGCACAGCAAATGGCATGGTAGGGTAGGCCAGTGGAGGATCAAGTTTGCAAGCATGAATAACCCACTATTTAACACAACAGAAGCAAGGGTGGTCAGAAACAAGAGCTTCAGCACCGTGGATAGGTCATAAGGAGTAGACATCATAGTCCAGTGCTTTGTCATGGGTATGCCTTATATAACAAGGATACTAGGCAACCTCCACCCTGTCTACAAACAGTGGCTGCATGCCAGACTGTTGTGCTTGGTACACAGGGCTGATTCTGTGTCCAAGCAACCAAAGTGAGTTCCTGAGGAACTTACAGGGCTGCTGGAGATGGCACTGTGGGAAAAGGTGATGGGCATGGTTTTATGTCCAGCACCGTTTCCTGGATTTGACATGGTTTTACGTCCAGCACTGTTTCCTGGATTTGACATGGTTTTATGTCCAGCACTGTTTCCTGGATTTGACATGGTTTTATGTCCAGTACTGTTTCCTGGATTTATATAGTCATAATTTGGGTCCAAGATGAGCCCTTGAGGCTCTGGCAGTGGCAATGCAGCTCAGCTTCCTCTGAGTGTAGTAGCCAAGTACAGACCTCATCTCTCTCTCCCCTCCCACATAAACCTTTATTGTCACAGTAGAAATTGTGTGTGTGTGTGGGTGGGTGGGGTTTGATGCTTGAACCATAAAATGTACCTAACACTGGCCGGACTACTTCTTTCAGGATTTCTCCCTTTCCAAGTAGAGCAGAATGCCTTAAGGGAGTCAGGCTGCACGTTTGGACTTTAGCACCCCACCGTTCTACCAATTCCTGCCTATGTGTGTTGTCACCTTTGGCAAGCAGGGTTTAGGGATGATGGGCCCATAGGTTATGGCCATTATGGCTCTTTGTGAGAATCTGTTTCAAAGGGTGCCACCACATGGAGGCCTGAACAAGAGGCCTTTGGCTGAAGGGACTCCTGACTGAGAGACATGATCTTGGTGGGAAAACCAGGTCCTAAGTCCATGGTCACTGGTGGTAGCCTCCCAAACTCAACAGTTTTCATTCATCTGTATCAGTGCTTCTTGTGGTTTGGTCATGAAATCAGGTGTGATATGTTCTTTGGCAACTGGGTGGTTCTGCCCATTGATTTTCTCTGACCTGGAGAACTTTCTTAACAGATTGGGACTCTGCCTGGCAGCTGCTGACTAAGGACTTAACAACTGACACTTACAGCACAATGCTATACAGAGTTACTCCAGTCTAAACCCATTGAAATCAATGGAATAACTCTGTGTTGTGTGATGGTAGAGACAACATCAGGCCCCCTCCTTATTACCCCCCCAACTGTCAAGCCTGGCATCTACCAGCAACAAACCAGATGCACCCGGTCAGCTGATCAATGGTGGCTGGCCTTTACGAGTTACGCAGGCAATGGCAGTCAGCTGTCTGACAATCAACTGTTGGGAAATTGCACCTTGCAAGTAGAGAAGGGGAATAATAGGGCAGGAATTGCTCAGAAGGCACTCTTGGTCCTTCACAGGCTTGGCAATGCCCCCATAAGGCTTCTGGGTAGAGAGAGGCAACTGAGCATGCCCCAGGTTTGGCTAGGGCCTTTAAAAGGTTTGAAGGCAGGAGGCCAGTGGGGATAGAACAGCTGTGGTTCCTAGCTCAGAACCGGGAGAAATAGGGTGGTGCTCAACGTCTGCTTTCCTGTGTCTGAAGCCAAGGGAAGGCATTTTAAGCAGACTGGGTACCTAGTGGATAACAGCTGGGGTGTGGTACCCTACCCTCTGCATAGGATTGCATTATTAATCTCATGGACAAAACTGTAGGCATGGATTTGTGGGATTCCTGGGATCAGATGCTCTCACACAATATATCCCATTTACTGTGCAGTGAGAGTTTTAGCTCCTGCTCACCCTCCTTTCTGTTCAGCTGATGGAGGTATCTCTGGAACAGAGGCTTGGGCTGCCAATATGTGCTAGTTCCAGGGAAAACTGACATTCTCTGAAATGTGGGCTGTGTGTGGCTGCTTCCAACTGGGCACACCATTATTTTCAGGCAAAATATAAAGACAAGGAAACTGAGATTGTTGATAGAAAGGATAAAACATAGGAGGAGAGAAACATGTATATCACCCTGAGCCCCTTGGAGAAAAGGGAGGATAAAAATACACTAAACAGATAAATAACAAGTCTGGGATGGGTTGATCCTGCTGGATGAGGAATGACTTGTATGCAGAAAATGAGGCATTGCATACATGTGGGCACATGTGTATAGCTATGTATATCCACGCATACACACACTTGCAGTGTGTTACCTGTATAGATTTCCTGTTTCCTACATCATAGTTTCTCTGTGTTATGAACTTGCCAAGGAATCCCCTGCTTCATTCCGAATATATGAGCTCCAGCCCTGATTCTGACAGGAAGGTGCCTCCAGAGGAATATGCAGGGGGATTTGCATGTGCTTTACAGGCAAAAACAGAAATAAAGAGAAACCATCTGTGCAATTCAAGCAGTGTTCATTATTGCTTTTCTTTAAAAAAGAACTTTCCTCATTGCCTCATAGCTCCCCTTCCTCTCTGCTTCTAGTTTCCCATCTCTCTTGGTCCAAAGGAAGCCATTCCCTTGCCTCTGCAGCTTCCATTGAGTTGCAAGTAAAGCCGTGTTTCCTTCCAGTCCGGCAAAGACCTGAGGAAGGTGTTCTTGAAGGTAGAGGAATATTCACTTTTAAACAGAAATACATTTCTAAATGCTGTTTATTTCTTCTACCAGCACCCTAAATTTATTCATCTATTCTTTCTCCTCCAAGAGTATGACAGAAGTAGCCCAGCACAGCTCTGAGGTGGCCCTACATCAATTCCAGTGTTGGCATCCCAGTGATGTACACAGAGACTTATGCTGAATTGTCTTGACCCATTTGTCATATTCTCTTCTGTAATCACAGAAACGCAGCCACATGTACAGATTTAGCTGGGGGTTTTTTATGTACGGCTAATCCCATAACCTAAAATCTTCAGTGATATAAAAATTGTCACCGTTCTACTTCTCACACTAGACAGATTATCAATATTTTTAGTTTCCACCCTGGCTGGGAGTGTAGCCACTGTTCCTATGTTATACAGTGAAAAATATTTTCTACAGGACCTATTAAAAGGCTCTGAATGGGGCAACATATAAACATTCTAAGATAATACATAGTACATTTAAAAAATAACAGTGGGGTCAGAGCTGTCTTTACATGAACGGATGTTTTTCACATTATGGCCCCTATGTGGAAGCTCCTAAAAGTGCTTCTGTGGCCGTGACCATCAGAGCCAGTGTGGTGTAGTGGTTAAGAGCTGACAGACTTTAATCTGGAGAACTGGGTTTGATTCCCCACTCCACATGAAGCCAGTTGGGTGACCTTGAGTCAGTCACAGTTCTCTGAGAACTCTCAGCCTCACCTACCTCACAAGGTGTCTGTTGTGGGGAGAGGAAGGGGAGGCAACTGTAAGCCACGCTGAGACTCCTTCAGGTAGTGAATAGCAGGGTATAAAATCAACTCTTCTCCTTCTCCTCCACCTTCTCCTGCTCCTGCTCCTCAAAGCAGGTGTCCATAGTTGCAGGGCAGGCTTTTTTCTACGTTCTCCAGGCCTGTCAACTAGTCACCTATCTGCCGCAGCCAGTCCTGGCCACAGTGATTCATGCCACAGTCACCTCCAGAATAGACTGTGTGCAAGGCTGCCCCTGAAGGTGCTTCGGAGACTTCTGGTTGTTCAAAATACAGCAGCCAGGCTTGATTCCCCACTCTTCCACTTGCTGCTGCTGGATGACCTTGGGCAATCCTGTCAGAGGTGTTTCTTGAAAAGAACAGGACCAACTGGCAGCCTATGCAGTTGCTTTAAGACAGGTTGTATGCATATACAGCCTGTCTTGAAGCAGCTGCATTGGCTACCTACCTATTGGTTTCTGGATCAAATTCAAAGTGCTGGTTTTGACCTCTAAAACCCTAAATGGTCTGGGACCATCATACCTGAGGAATGGCCTCTCCCTTTACAATCCCCCTTGGCATCTGCAGTCATCATCTTGCAGCCTACTGGTGGTGCCAGGCCCTCAGGTCATGGGTTTGGTGTCCACCAGGCGAGGCTTTTTCAATTGTAGCCCCATCCTGGTGGAATGCCCTGTCAGATGAGACATGGGCCCTGTGGGACCACCTGTAAGGCTGAGCTTTTCTGTCAGGCCTTCCCTGGTTAAGTGTATTTTGGGGGTTTAAAACTGGATCTACCACTATCGGTTGTAAATTGTTTGCTTTTTATACTCAGTACTTTATGCTGTTTTACTATATTTATTACCTCTCTTTTTATGCCATTGTGAACCATTTTGAGCCCCACTTTCTGGGGGAGGGGTGGTTTGTAAATTCAAATAATAAATAAATATACATTAATCTAACAGGGCTCTTCTTATGGCCTCTAACTTAGATGGCTTTAAAATGGGGTTAGACAAATTCACAGAGGATAGATCCATAAATGGCTATGCAACTTAACAGAACTTGAACACACAGAACACGCAAACTTCTGACTACCAGTGTGTGAGAGCAACAATAGTCAGAGGATTTGGCTTCCATGCTCTGCTAGTAGGCCTTCTTTGGGAAACAGGATGCTGGACATGATGGACCACCGGTTTGATCCAGCATGGTCACTTTTCTGAGGTAGTAGTTATAATGCATACTGACTGTTCACTTTGCTCCAGTAGCATAGTGAGTCTTCATATATAGAAGAAAAAAAGAAGAAGAGAGAAGAAGGAGAAGAAGAGAAGAGATTAGATTTATACTCTGCCCTTTACTACCCAAAGGTGTCTCAGAGTGGCTTACAAACTCCTTTCCCTTCCCCTCCCCACAACAGACACCTTGTGAGGTAGTTGGGGCTGAGAGAGCTCTGACAGAAACTGCTCTTTTTCAAGAACAGCTCTTATCAGAACTATGGCTTGCCCAAGGTCATCCAGCCAGGTGCAAGTGGATGAGTAGGAATCAAACCTGGTTCTTCCAGATTAGAGTCCGTGCACTTAACCACTACAACAAGAAGATACTGGATTTATACCCCACCCTTCACTACCTGAAGGAGTCTCAGGGCGGCTTACAATCTCCTTTCCCTTCCAGTTTGGTGTAGTGGTTAAGTGTATGGACTCTAATCTGGGAGAACCGGGTTTGATTCCCCACTCTTCCACTTGCTGCTGCTGGATGACCTTGGGCAAGCCATAGTTCTGTCAGAGGTGTTTCTTGAAAAGAGCAGTTTCTGTCAGAGCTCTCTCAGCCCCACCTACCTCACAGGGTGTCTGTTTTGGGGAGGGGAAGGGAAAGGAGTTTGTAAGCTGCTCTGTGACTCCGAATGAAGGGCGGAGTATAAATCCAATCTCCTCCTCCTCCTCCTCCTCCTCTCCATAAGGTAGGTAGGGCTGAGAGAGCTCTCTCGAGAACTGTCCTTGAGAGAACTTATGACTGACTCAAGGTCACACCAGCAGCTGCACATGGAGGAGTGGGTAATCAAACCCAGTTCTCCCAGATTAGAGTCCACATTCCTAACCACTACACCAAACTGGCTCATATAGTCATGTGGTAGCTAGTACTAGTACATAGATTCTCCATGCATGAATGGCTTTCAGACCTTATACTGGCCACGTGAAGCAGGTGCTTTGTGCAAGCATTTCTAGCTGTCTTCTGTGGCTTATGGGTTGTGGTCCATCAAAATCAGTATTGTCTACTCAGACTGGCTGCAGTTGTCCAAGGTCTCAGACAGAACCCTCACATCACTTGCTACCTGAGCCTTTTAAATGGAGATGCATTGCTGGGGACTGAACCTGGGATCGTCTGCCTGCCAAGCAGGTCCTGTACCACTGAGCCGCTTCCCCTTCCTTGTTGCAGTGCCATTGGAGTGGGAAATGATAGGGTTTTTGCAAGAGACCAGAGAAGGGGAACTCCTGCTTATTTTTAAACTACATTAGAATTGAGGGGCAGAACTGAGGAAATTCTGAGATACGTGGAAGCTATGTCCTTCCAAGTTCCCACCACTTTGTCTCTGTTTTCCTTGGATTCATTACCCAGTCTGCTATGCTGTAGTCTTCTTGGAAGAACTGAAAATGTATTTTTTCCTGTCTATCAGAATGACCTGTAATGGTGTGCCCCGTGAACTCTCAACTAAGTTTTTAAAAAAGAGTGCTCTAAGCATGTAGTGTCTGATGTGCTCAGCTCACTTCCTGTTTTCTGTGCAGGATTGTCTTAGGAAAAAGGTGGGGTCATAGCCCACGTTTTCAGCTATAGCACTAAATTGGGATTGTGAGATTTGAGCATATCATGGGAGGATGGCATATAGGCATATCCTTGTGATAACTGCTGATCCAGCTGCACTTGACATAGCCCTCAAATTGAATTAATTTAACAGAGACAGTTCAGAACAGTATAGAGCAGGGGTGTCAAACATGTGGCCTGTGGGCTGGATCAGGCCCTCGGAGGGCTCCAATTTGGCCCGCAAGGACCTGGCTGGTTCCTGCTTTCTTTTCCAGTTCTGCTGCTGTTGCTGTGTTGTAGCTTGCTTTACCAGACTCTCTCAATCATACAGGAAAGATAGATAGGCAAGCCTCTCCCGTGCGATTGACAGAGTCTGGTAAAGATTGGCTGAGGCTCCTCCTCCTCCTCCCCCTCCCAGGGGGAGGGAGGAAACAAACCAGAGTTTGCTTCCTGGCCAGGCTACCTTAGTTGCATACAGGAGACATCTTTCCCTCCATGGGCTGAGGCTCTTCCCTGAAGGGAGGGAGGGAATGATGGACAGCTTGCTTTGCTTGGCTGCTTCAATCACACAAGAGGAATACCAAGCACCTTTAAGACCAACAAAGTTTTGTTCAAGGTATGAGCTTTGGTGTGTCTTGCTACAGTGTGTGTGTGTCTGTGTGTGTATTGTTGGGCTCCTTATGCGGTGTGTGTGTTTTGTTGGGCTCCTTATGCCAGGACTGTCCTGGGTGCAACTGGGTTCCCTCCCCCTTTTCACTGTATTGATGCCCTCACGATCCAGTTTTTCTCAGTAAGAAAGCAATGGCCCCTGCCACATGGCAGGGAAAAGACGGGGCGAGGGGGCGCATGTAGATGTTAAACTGCGCCAAAAAAGAAAGGCCACGGCGGGATCCCACAGATTCCGGTTGCCGCGCTCCGTTGCTCTCCGGCATGATCAGATGCCGGGGAGGACAACACTCGTTGGAGGGGGAGGCTGCCGTACTGCGCATGCTCGAGCATGCGCAGTACGGCAGGGGGGAGGCGGGAGCGCGACGCCAGGCAGATGTTGCCGTGGGATCGCGACCGTCTGATGCGCCTCCAATCCGGCCCGCTCCCGGCCCAAACTGCCTCGTATGAACGGGGCCACAGTAAACTATTTTAGAAGAGGAATAACAACAAGCCAATGAGATGGATTAGGCTGAGAGTGCGTGTCCAGACCAAGTTCACCCATCATATTTCCTTTGTAGGAAGTTGTAGTTATTTCTCTGGGGAAATATAGTTTTGTAAACAAACACATAGCCCTCAGTCTGTGTCAGGATGCCTTCTCATGTTCTTGACCAGCACATGAAGCGATTTATGTACAAAAGCTATTTTATGTTTTCCCCTGGGTCCTAGGCTCAGAACATTGAGCATGAGATTTCTGTAATGAATGTCAATAAATCAAAAGTAGGTTTTCAGTTTACAGATACACACCTGAACAGCATATTCAATATTGCTACAGCAGATATTTTGATGCAATAATTCAGAGCAAGAGGTGTCAGTTATCAGAGATGGTTAAATAAAGAAAATATTGCAAGAGTGCTAATGTTTTAAGCATATTTTAAAGTAAAAAATCTTTGTGTTTGTCTGTGTCCTTTATAAAGTTTATATCTCCACTGCCTGGCATTACATTTTATGACACACATGACCCGGCCGAACAAGGTCTCATTTATGTCAGATCTGGCCCTCATAACAAAAGAGTTCGACACCCCTGGTATAGAGGGAGTACACTCAAGCCAAGAGGCATTGTCTGAGTGAAAAGCTATGAGCACTGGTCTTGGTAGAATTATTCAGGAAGTATTTGGGAATGGTTCATGTATATACTTTTGTGCAAGAGCACTGACTGCTCTTCCTTCACATTCTCTCTCTCGCACATAATGCATCAATCTTAGCAGAGCTATAAAATTCACCTTAGAGAAAATAACTATATCTCAAAAAGCAAGGATTCACCTTAAAGAAAATAAATATATCTTTAAAAAAAATGCAAGTGCCTGCTATAGTTCAACATAGGTTAAAATCTCAATGAAGGAATCATTCCTAAAAGGGACTAATGTTCTTATTTAGAA
>NW_015161959.1:1099557-1109401 GCF_001447785.1 Gekko japonicus
CTGTATTGGAGCAAATGAGAATCCTGTGACAGGTCTAATCCTTCCTTGGACCAACTCTATGCTTAAATTACCATGCGTATGCCTCTGGGCAGGTGATGTTTCTTCTATGTTTCTGGCTCAGGCCAGTAAGTTGCCATTTTTACTGAAGTTAACCTTGAGCTGTACAGCATCTCTAATTCTGGGTAGCCCATGATACTCTTGCGTCTCCTGTTTGCATTAGTATATGTTCATGCATTTTGGAATTTGAGACAAGAAGTACTGCAATGTGTGTTCCACACAAAGATGTCCCTAGCTGAGTCCCAGGGATACAGATAGTTACTAGAATTACAATTACTCATGTGAGATCTGTGAAGGACCGCAGGACTTACTGGGGTTTGTATATTGATTGCTTGCACCAGTGGCTGCCAGCTACTGCAGTTCAAAGCATTTCATTTAGTGCAGGCTTGGACACTGTGTTCTCCCAGTATCCCAAGTGCTACACGGTCCACCTATGCTTCTGTTTTCCTGCTTGTCCTCTCCTGCTCTGAGCTTTCATCATTGCTTTTATTATTCTAATTTATTGAGTTACTGAGTGCCTTTTGCCAGCGCCAAAGTCCTTACAGGAATTACAGATTGTGCATTCTGCTGTAATGTATATTGCAGGCTTTCTGGTTTAATTTAGTGGAACTTTAAAAAAATACATTGATAAGGGAATTAAAATATTAACCTATTGCAGGCAGCTAACTAGATTGAAATGGCAGTGATGCTTATGTTTATTAGCATATATTGGACATTTTTATTGAAACAGCTTTCTAGCAGAGTGCTTTGCAAATATTATTGAATTGGCTTCACATAGTCATCCTGTCAGTTTGTCCACATTCATTATGTTCATTCTACAGGTGTAGGAACTGAGGCATCATTACAGGAAATGACACATTCTGGCCACATAAAAACTCATTGGCTGTGCAAGGTTACATTTTGCGCTCCCAGCTGTGCCACTGGCATCCTGCCAAAGCTAAGTCCATAGTATATCATCATAAAACATGGTGATAAGCAAAAATGTTTTATTTTTAAAAGGAAGGTATCCTGTATAATATTTGCTCTAGTACTTAAACAAACTAGAGACCTCTGACCAATGATTTGGCAAGTTAATTCAAGCCAGGAGGTGAAATTCATCCTCTCCTTTCTCTCATGGGGTTTCTTGAGTCCTGCTGCACTGTAAGGATTTGATATTACTTTAGAAATGTAAATATACTCAGTAACTCAATTTATATGCCACTTCTCCAGAGACCTGCTCCAGGCAACTTAAAGCTAATATAAATAATTAACCATTAAAATAAGATAACCATTAAAATACACACAATTCAAAACAAACAAACAGGCCAACTGCATTACATTACAGGCCAAGAGAAGTCTCATATATCTTAGGAGTAGCATAGATGAGGGAATTTTCCCCATTGCAACATTAAATACTGACTGGAGAAACAGCACCTGTTGGAATTCTCCTCTTTATGCAGCTTTTTTTTTACAGGGGCTCTCCCGAATTCAGTAACAGACAATTCTAAAAAACCCAGAACTCCTCCATCCTCAATTTCTGTGCTTTACAGGCTCCCTTAGGTGTCTTTTCCTCCATCTGCAAATGGTTTACAATCCCTTCTTCCAGGGTTCTTCATGAACATTCCATAGTAAGGTTGCCAGCTGGCCTGGAGAAAAGGTTCTGCACCTTTTACAGAGGCTTAATGTGTAGAAATGAACAGTTGAAGCATTTCACAGAATGCTAGTAAATAACACCCCATCAATCCTCTATTAAAGGGACAGACTTTTTCCCCCAGAATAGTGGTCAGTTCTATCCCACAGCAATATTCATATCTCCTGGCCTTGGCCGGGAGGGTGGGGTAAAAAAAATAATCTAATAAATAAATAAATATGATTATGAATGTTTAAAAGATTACCACATGCATTGCCTTCCAACTATCAAGGGATGGCATGCCCTAATAGCCAAGTGAATGTTTGTCGTTTTGTTTGGAGAAAAGGGATATGGTCTGCAGTCCTACCATCACTTTCCTGTGATTAAGCCTGATTTAATAAAATGAAACTTGCTTCTGAGTACACCTGATTAGGTTTATTTATTTACACATTTCATTTATACCCTCTCTTCTTCTGCAGTGGGTAATCCCAAACAATTTATCATTATTGTCTCTTCCATTTTATCCTGACAAACAACCCTGTGAGGTAGGTTTGGCTGAGAAAAGCAATATAACCCAGCAAGCTCCCATTGCAGAGTGAGGATTTGAACCTGTTTCTCCCAGATCCTTGTCCTACCCTGTAACCACTGTGCCAAGCTTGTTCTCATGGATAGTCAATTGCACCCTATGAATGTATTTACTGATTGCAATAATTCCTTGTAAGCATGTTACAATTTTGAGGCTTTTAAAAATAACCCCTCTGTGCACCATCCTCATGTCATACTTTATCCCACCATAACAAGTAACTAGTAATATGGAGCAGAGGTCCATCAGTGGCTGTTAACCACGAGGTATAGATAGGAACTGTCCATCTGGGGCAAGTGATGCTCTGTATTCTTGGTGTTTGGGGGGGGGGCAACAGTGGGAGGGCTTCTAGTGTCCTGGCCCCACTGCTGGACCTCCTGATGGCACCTGGTATTTTTGGCCACTGTGTGACAGAGTATTGGACTGGATGGGCCATTGGCCTGATCCAACATTGGCTACTCTTATATTCTTATGTTCCTGTGTAACCCATTTTGCATGTGCAAAATACTGATAGAAATTGCAGGTCTCATTTGTTGGAAGCTGGCTAAGAATCTATCAAGAATGGCTTAGTTGTATATTAAATGACCCCTGATGCACCTTCCATATCTATGGTTTAATGAGCAATTCTACTGCACTGAAACTGGCTTTCATAATAACATTGTCTCTTTGCTATAAATACTCTTTCTCAAATAACAGGTTGCTTCTTTATAAACATTCTTTCTTTCTCTCCTGTCTTCAGCACTCCAAAATATTTTACAGGGCCCTTAATTAGACACGTTCTCACTATTTATTACCATTTTAAAGGGTAAGTGGTTAATGGCTTGTGATTGAAAATGCCTGGTAATTAATTATTAACTCAATAGGCTTGACTGCCTCTCTAACCTGCCTTGTCTCCAGTAGCATCGGGCTACATATACGTTAATTCTGAGTAATTAGGTGACGGGGAAAAGGAAAGCACCTTGGAAGTAGTTCAGCCAATTCAATCAGGCTGCCACTTCCAGTTGCCAACATTTTTTTTCTTACAATAGGGCATCCCTTATTTCAGGTCAGAGATCAAAAATTATTTTAAAAATAATAATGATGCAATAGTCAATGCAGAGTTGCCAGACTCTGCAGTGTAAATGCTTAGGAGAATTGATTGGTACAGCTTGGTAGTCTGAGTGCATTCTTAAGAAACTTTCCTAAGAACAAGTCCCATTATTTAAATTTTGAGTAAAACTGCTTAGGACTGCTTTTTAAGAGCCTTTGATGGTTATGCCTTCCTGATAAGGTACATGTTTTCCCCCAGATAATTAAAACATAATTTTGCATGTATTTAAGAAGCATGAGGAGGAGCTGCGGTGGCTCAAGTGGTTAAGACGCTGAACTGCAGGCTGTGGAAGGTCAGTAGTTCAGCAGTTCAAGACCCGGATGCCGCATGATGGAGTGAGCTCCCATCTCTAGTTCCAGCTCCTGCCAACCTAGCAGTTCGAAAGCAAGAAATTGCAAGTAGATAAATAGGTACGACTTCGGTGGGAAGGTAACAGTGTTCCGTGCGCCTTGGTATTTAGTCATGCCGGCCACATGACCACGGAAACGTCTTCGGTCAGCGCTGGCTCTTCAGCTTTGAAATGGAGATGAGCACCGCAACCCTAGAGTCGGATTCGACTGGCTTTCAAGCAAGGGAAACCTTTACCTTTACCTAAGAAGCATGAGACCTATAAAGCAGATTCATATGGTCATTTAGGAATGGAGTATCTATCCATGACATTTGTTAGTGGGGTTTGTTTGGACTAAATACTTCCAAAGTGCCCCCCCCAAACTTTCTGTTTATGTCACTGCAATAAAAGTTGTTAAACTTTAAAGTACCACTGGACTTTCTTTGTCATCTGGTATATGCTGGAAACCAATGTCTCACATTTGTGAAAAAAGTGCATCCTAAAATGTAAAAATTAAGTCTCATGTTGTTTTAAGGAGCCTTTCCCCAAAAACATACTTACACAGCCTTTTTACATAATCAGCCATTTGCTTATGTCCCAAGGTGCATGATGGAAAACTCTGCCATTGTGGGTTGGATGCAGTGATCTGTCAGTGGAAGGCTCTGATGTTTGCAGATCTTTCCTACTTTCCCCTCCCCTAGCAACCATTTCTGCTGCTGAAGTGATTTTGCCCTATTCCTTTATTTGCTGCAGCTAATTTGTTGCTAGCTTTGGGTTGGAAAACACCTGGAGACTTTGGGGGTGGATCCAGGAGAGGGCAGGGTTTGGGGAGGGGAGGGGCCTCACCATGGTACAATGCCATAGTCTACCCTTCAAAGCAGCCACTTTTTCCATAGGAGCTGATCTCTGTCATCTGGAGATCAGTTGGAAAAGTAGGAGATCTCCAGGCCCTGCCTGGAGGCTGGCAACTCTAGCTGCAGCTGGCCAACCCTCATGGCTATTACCGCACATGGGTTCCATGATTCTGATCCTGGGAGTAACTTTCCTGGAGTAAGAAATGGCTGCTGGAGGGAGGGGAAAGCAAGAAGGCCCACAATCTTTGCATGAGTGGATTGCTGGATCCAGCCCTGTGTATCCAAATTTCCCCCTCACTGTCTGAGAACACTGTAGCTTTTAGTTTCATTTGCTTGTACAAGTGTGTTGTTCTGTTTCAAGGTGGACTCAGATAAGATAAACCAATAGATTTCCAATTTATTTATTTACCCTTAATTTAATTATTAGCTGTTTCATGTTAGATCAAGCTCAGAGTTGTTTCTGACAAAAATTGCCATGTCCAAAAGATAACAGAAAACAAGACGATAAACTCGCACACAAAAAAGCATGATAAACAATGAGCAGTAGATAAAAGCAGCAAGGCAACAATAAAAACTAAAATGCAAGATGTCAGGAGAGAGAACCATAAAACCACTTCTTAAAAACTCAGTAAAAGCCATTTTAAGAAGTACTAACAAAATGCTGGACACTTGTAAGCTATTAGGCTAGGCACCGGGCAAACCTTTATAGGGGTGTCATTCCAAAATTGTGGTGCAGCTACTGAAGGATTCTGGTGGCCACCTACCACATTTCATTCTGTGGAGGATCACACAACAGGGCCTGGAATGTTGATCTTGCCTCATTTTTTAAAGAATGTGCCTTGCCTTGTACAACCATACCAAATTTATTGAATCACTTTGTATGATAGAAAATGTGCTGGAACTTTTCTTCAGAAAGGTATGCAATGACAGTCTCTTAACAGGAGGCCAGAGACATTAAAAACTTGGGTTGCAATTGAAGAAGACAGGCAAGGTTAAGTGGGTCCCAGCACCTTGCTGTTTCTCTCTCATCTGAATATCTGACAAACGTGTGGAAACTACTCTTCTCAAAGCACAGCATCTGTCTGCAACTTCGCACTTCAAAAACTTCACACTTAAGTCCTCAGGGTTTGCTATTGCATGTGTTAAGAAACATTGAACTCAGTCATACCTTCTCATCAGATGAGATAATCTCAGGCTGTGTTGTCTTTACCAAGGACTGCTTTAAAAAACTACATATATTTTCTGCTCTTGAATCTATGAATAAGCACATATATAGGAAACAAAAATTAATCCCTCATGAAATAAAGAATTTCAAAGATAACATGAAGCTCTGTCCAGAGAGTCTGCCATGCCTACCAGAATCCACAACACTGGTTTTGTTGCACAGGGACGTTCACTATTGCAGGTTCTTAAATACCAGAGGCAAGATGAAAAGCCTCAGCCGAACCAAAATGAAAAGAAGGCAACACTGTGCCATGTGAACACGGAGGTACATTCTGGGACACTGAGAGTCTCATACAAAACCCTTCAAAAGAAATAGACTATTAAAGGGCATCTGTAGGCAGTTGCCTGTCTTTGGCAGCAGAATAAAGCACTTGAATGTGTAGGAGCAGCAGGGATATTTATTCAGGTCTCTCCAGCACCTATGGTGGCAAAAATGATGAAAACTGCACAGCATGTTGCACCCGAGTATGATGAGACATAATGGCCACATATATGATTTTGTGATTGCAAAAAGGGCCTTGATTGTAAAAGCATTGGAAACGCCATAGTTTAACAGTCTTTTTAACCTATTAGGAGGACTTTGTATCCAAAGCAAATGGCATTCTCAAATGGCATGTGCCCATAAAATCTGGGCTACTGACTGCTGGGTCATTTGAAGCACTTATTTCTGGGATACATTTCAGTATGTACCAACCAGATCCTGACAATTGCCTTGGAAATCGTGTATTTTGAAGAGTTCTTAAAGAGCAGAAGCTCTAGACCTGATGTGGTCTTCAGAGAGCTGGGAGATTTTTATATTCTTTATACATCAAGTGTGTTCATTGAACTGAGAGAATATTCTTTAGAACTTCTTGAGTTTCTTGTGGGAGTATGAAAAGTTCTGAAAAGTATGTTCCCCACTGATCTGAGAAAGAGCCACCTGCTACCCAGTCACTTTGATTGAGAGAATTCTTCGCAGAGCTTTCAGTGACAGGTGTGAAAGTTCTGCTGAGGAGGATGAGGATAGTGATGGGGAGATTTGGGGTGTGATGGTGCTGGTAATGACATGAGATTTGCAAGGGAATTTGTTGGGTGTTGTACATAGATAAAATTCTTTTCTGTGTTCAGTGTAGAGAACTAAGACAAGTTTTCTTTTGCTTATTGTCATAAAATGCATGCCTGAACATTGGAATGGCTGATTAACAAAACTTACTTTGCAATATAAAGAACCTTTATCATGTCTCATTTGTATGCTGCAAAGTTACTATAATTAATAAATATATTTGAAAACCCTTTTTGTTGCATGCTTGACTATCTCTTCTCAGGATGGCACAGGTTTCAGTCATCTGCTGGATGATATGAGTGTGTAAATGAGAAGGTCGCCCTCCCTTAAATATTATCAGATGTGTACAGACATTTGGGGGGGGGGGTGTATGTTGTGTGTGTATGTGTGTGCTTGTGAGCCTGGAAGTCATGGTGACTTCTGGTGACCCCCTAGTGGGGCTATGCCATTTCAGTGAGGTGGCTTTGATATTACATGCCTCTGAATCTTGGTCCTAGTATTCCTTGGAGGCTGCCCTTCCAAGTACTTGCCAGGGTTGGCCCTGCTTAGCTTCTGACATATGACGAGATTGGGCTTGCCTGGGCTATCCAGCCATTTTAGTGAGTAGAACTAATTTTTGTGAAACAGAGCAGGCATAGTGTAGTGGTTAAAGTAATGGACTAAAGCCAAGATAACAGGGCTCAAATCCTCACTTTGGCTTTTTGAGAGTTCATGGGAAGCTACAAAGAGGAAAAGGTCATTCTGAACACATTATGGGGGAAACAGGATTAAAAAAATGCTTAGCTTCTGACATATGACGAGATTGGTCTTGCCTGGGCTATCCGGATCAGGGCTGTACAGCCATTTTAGTGAGTAGAACTAATTTTCGTGAAACAGAGCAGGCATCGTGTAGTGGTTAAAGTACTTGTGACTATTATGTTGGACACCATGTACTATTTTCATTAAAAGAATCATGGTTCCATTTCTGCTCCAGATGCCTGATCCTGCACAAAATTCAAGCATGAAGGATCATTCAAGATCCCAACTATTTCTTACTTAGTTCAAGTGCAGGAAGATAGAATGTGGGAACTGTGATATCATGTGCTTTTGGACTGTCCTTTGACAACAGCAGCCCACAAAATACATTGTAATCCCTATTGTAAACCTCTGACTACAGATAGCATAATAATTTGTAAATTGTGGTTTCTGTGTCATGCTGAAATTGTGACAAATTGTTAGCTTTAACCGTTCTTTTTTTTTTAAGGTACTAATATTCATATGTAATTTTTCACAGATTTCCACCAGTTCCCCCTGTGGATTTGAGAGAGCCCCCCCCCAAAACGGTGCTCAAACTCAGTACTGGGGAGTACCATCACAAAAGAAAAACCCTGCTTATAGTTGAATCCAAAAGTTCTTGTAAGAAAATTCCACAATAAATAAACAGATTTTGTCTTTCAGCCCAGGAGAAATTATCTGTTTCAATAATTTAATCAACTGTCACTTAAATATTTTAAAAAACTGAAAAATTTAAGCTAACCCCAGGTTTTTCTTGTTTGTTAGCAGTGTCTTCTGATGCATGAACACAGTTTTTGTGCAGACCAGCCAGAATATTAAGTTTTGAAAGAAGTCTCTAGGGTCTATCTGCTTTCCAGTTTCAGCCTGTTTAATTTCTTCTTCTTTTTTTAATGGGAAAGCCCTAGTGGATAATAAAACCTTGCCTGTAAACCATAAATCAGCCACGGAATACAGTTCCTCCAAATACAATGGGATTACTAGTGAGTAAGTAGCTTCCGGGCTGTGACCCAAATGCCTACTTTGCAGATGGTCAGCCCTTGATTATCTCCAGGTTGTCAGAGATGATAGATTAGGCTGCAGTCGTTAGTGGGGCATACCATCACCAGTAGACTGATCCAGTGCACCTATTTTAGTTGCAGGACTGCAAACAGGAAGTCACATAAACCAAAGGAGCACTTATAAGCAGGGTAGTTCTAACCTATGTGCTCACTGCCAGTGCAGTGCTCTTCTCCCCGCCCACCTTTGGCACTATTAGAAAAGCTATGAACACAACTTTAAAAAAAATCTCAGGGGCATTTCTGTAACTAAGGTGCTATGTACACCAGTTTGGTGTAGTGGTTAAGTGCATGGACTCTAATCTGGGAGAACTGGGTTTGATTCCCCACTCCTCCACTTGCAGCTGTTGGATGACCTTGGGCAAGCCATAGTTCTGTCAAAGCTGTTCTTGAAAGAGCAATTTCTGTCAGAGCTCTCCCAGCCTGACCTACCTCACAGGGTGTCTGTTGTGGGGAGGGGAAGGGAAAGGAGTTTGTAAGCTGCTCTGAGACTCTGAGTGAAGGGCGGGGTATAAATCCAGTCTTTTCTCCTCTTCTTCTTAGATGAGAAGATGAAGGGTTTGCCTCCTTAACTTCTGCTAATTTAGTTCAGTGATCTATGGAGTTGAATTACATAGTATTATTATTTGGTATTGTGTCTTGTGTTGGGATTGAAAACTGGGACAAAACTGGCTCTGAAAGGTGTATTACTTTGACAACACAGAAGTGACAAAAATGGTTGTAGAGGGAGTGATAGTTGTGGTGACAGGATTTGGTAGTAAGCCATTTTGGAAGCTTTTGCTTTGACCTTTCTCTGAGCGCTCCAGGAAAACAACAACAACAATTATTTTCTGAGACCTTACGTCTTTTGACTATGGGACATAATTGTTTCAGGATCACTTGGGAGTGGGGACTGAAGATTCCCATCAGTACAGAGAAAGGGCTCATCAAACAAAGCAATGTACTTTTCCTTTAAATGGTACTGGCAATAGCCCTATTCATGTTGTTGTTACCTTATCATTTTAACAAGCTACCACAACAAGCCCTGAAGAATAATTACAACTGCATGGAGATAGATTTGGCTATAAAATGGAATCATTTTGGTTCTGTTTCAGTGTTCACCCTTAATCTCATAGGCAGTCATCTGTGCACTGCTAGAACATCTGGGCAATGAGGAACTATTCTACCTCTTAGACTTCCAGTTCAATCCAATGCCACTGCTCCGTCCTTTCTAGTTCCACTTCATATC
>NW_015161959.1:1109460-1116361 GCF_001447785.1 Gekko japonicus
AGGGGGTCCTCTGCTGGCCTTCTGCATCTAGGTCGCCATTTATTGTTAATGGTTTATGACTTCTATTTCCTTTTCTGCAAATGGCTGCCATGAAACAGTCTTGTGTCTCCCATGCCAGTCTGATAGATGAGTATGTATCTGGGTCTAGACCCTTGTACAGGAACTGAGTGGCTCTTCCTTGGTGTGCTCTGGGCTGTGTGGAAATCATTTTACTTTTCTGTGCCTCATCTGTTCTGTTCTTTAACGTGATGGTAGAAATAACTTTGCAAATCTCCTGGACTGGTAGAAAATAATATTTTCCCCAAAACATTTTCTTTCCTTTTATTACTTTTTAATCATGCTATTCCTCCTCCTTTTCTCCCCCCCCCCGGATTACATAGCTTTGCTGTTTTTGAGGAGAGGATATGGGATTTTTTTCCAAAAAAGAGACAAAACAAGCTGAAGAAAAGAAGGGAGTTGTGATATTTGCCGACTGTAATCTTTATGGTAATACTTAAGCAAGTATCTTTTCTGTTGTGTTGCGCCAGTTGTTGTGTCAGGAGAAAGAGTGATGTGAGGATCGGGGTGGGGAGGAGAAAGGTAATCGCAGAGAGGATTAGAAGGTTAAGATAGGATTAGGGGGTCAGAATTTTTAAAAAGGGAAAGCGTGAAAGAAAGAGGTGAAAGAAAGTGAGAAAATGAAGTCTGATGTTGGTGACAGTAAATTGAAAATACAAGTGAAGAGTACTCGAATACTGGAGATAGGGGAAAGAAGGTTTTATTTCTCAAAGACAGGTTGCTGGCTTCTGAAAGGATAACCGGCTAGAATTAACCCGCCAGTCTTCTGAATAAAATCATTTCTGTTGACACCTTTCCTTCGTAGGTTCACTTGGGTACCAGTCGTAGGATGGCTGCTTATTAGAATTATGCTGATTTAGTTGGAAAGTGTGGCATTGAAAAGCAGGAGATACATGACCAAATGAATCAACTCACTGAGAGCACTAAAGTGAAGGCGGGGAAAGACTGGGAAATCCATTGCTAGGATTATGAGGAAAAAGGAACTGGAACAAGTAGCACCATAACAAGCAGATGACCACCACGGCAGAGAGAATTGCTATAGTATCCCACATTGCCACTTACCAAACAGTCTATTAGTGGTCTGTGGCTTAGCGAAGATCATTAGTGGCGATGGCTGGCCAAGGGATACCAGTGCTCACGGGGCAGGGGAAGTATAGCGGTGGGACTAGGCATAAATGTAAGGGAAGGGGACTGAGATACAGAAAGGCTAGGTCCCCTTCCAGTTTACGTCCCATCCCAAAGGTAGTTGGCAGTGGGGCTCAGATTGACAACCCCTCTCTGTCATTGGTCTTGTGCAATGCCAGATCCATAAATAATAAGACCATGGTCCTTCATGACTTCCTGCTGCAGTGGGATATGGACCTGGTGTACGTGACCGAGACCTGGGTGCGAGATGGGGAGACAGTAGCTCTCTCCCAGTTGACTCCTCCTGGGTTCTCGGTTCTTCACCAATCGCGGACTAAAGGGCAGGGGGGGAAGTGGCCCTGTTCATTTGAGAGGTCCTTCAGGGGTCTCCCGCCACCAAAGATCATGGAGATTGAGTGTGCCGGCCTGGCGTGGGAAGCCGGGGAGAGTTTGGCACTTTGGCTGGTGTATCCACCACCTAACGCTATGGCAGATAGCCTGCTGTCCCTGATGGAGGCTTTATCAGGCTGGGCACTGGAACACCCTAGACTGATAGTCCTGGGTGATTTCAATGTCCATGCCGATGACGTGACCTCCACTCAGGCAGCGGACCTGGTGTCGTCCATGGCGGCACTGGGACTCTCCCAATATGTAATGGCCTCCACTCACCGAGCTGGGCACATGCTCGATTTGATCTTCACAGCAGGGGTAACAGTGGACTGAGTTACTGCTACGGCAGTCACATGGTTGGACCACCATGCCCTGAGGGCTAGTCTGAATGTCCTGCCCCGACCCTGTTTAGGCGGCTAGCATATTTTAGCTTGCCCGCAGAGCCAGATGGACCCAATGCAGCTTCAGATGGCTCAACGGGATCTGATGCCCCCTGGCGGCTCGCTGGATGAGCTCGTGGAGGACTGGCATAGCTGATTCTGCAGCCATTGACAAGATCGCTCCCCGGCACCCTCTGCACCCTTGCTCTAGGCTTGCCCCCTGGTACACCCAGGAGTTGTGGCTTACAAAACGAGAGCTACAACGGCTAGAGAGATGGTGGTGCCGTGCTCTTGACGAAGATACAAGAACATCCTATAGGACGCTTATGAGATCCTATGAGATGGCAGTCAAAGCCACAAAGAGAGAGTACTTTTTGGCTACGATTGCGTCTACAAGCTCACATCCAGCCCAATTGTTTAGAACGATTCAGTCTATAACAACCCTGCCACAGGGCAGGCCAAATGCTAGGGAATTGGACATTGACTGTGTGGCATTTGCGAACTAGTTAATTGAGTGGGCGGTGGCATTACAGTTACAGGGCTTTATGGATGATGCTTCCATGTTAGATCCCTTCCAGTCCGGCTTTTGCCCAGGACATGGGACGGAGACAGCACCGGTCACTCTTACTGATCATCTCCGGAGGCATCTGGATTGGGGCAGTTCGGCGGTGCTGTTGTTGTTGGACCTGTTGGCTGTGTTCTACACCGTCGACCACCAGCTACTGCTTCACCGCCTCACCAACATGGGAATTCAGGGGCTTGCCTCGCAGTGGCTTGCTTCCTTTCTCCAAGGTCAGGGACAAAGGGTGGCACTAGGGGAACAGAAGTCCATGAGGCACCTGCTGGAGTGCGGTGTGCCTCAGTGGGCTGTGCTGTCCCCGATGCTGTTCAATATCTATATGCGCCCCCTTGCCCAGATTGTCCGGAGGCATGGGCTGGGGTTCCATTTGTACGCTGATGACACCCAGCTCTATCTCATGTTGGGCGGCCGGTCAGACTCTAATCCAGAAGATCTGGACCGGGCACTACAAGCCATGGCTGGTTGTCTTAGGCTGAGCCGGCTGAAGCTGAACCCGATGAAGATGGAGGTCCTGTACGTGAATCAGAGCAGGCTCGGAGGAGAAACCCGATTCCCGACCTTTGGTGGGGCGCCATTGGTGCCAGCGTCAGAGGTTAGGAGTCTGGGAGTGCTCCTGGACTCCTCCTTATCGATGGAGGCCCAGGTGTCAGCCACTGCCGTTCAGCCTTTTACCATCTTCGGCTGATCAGGCAGCTGGTTCCCTTCCTCAGCCACAACGACCTGGCTACAGTGATTCATGCGATGGTCACCTTGAGACTAGACTACTGTAACACTCTCTACATGTGGCTGCCCTTGTTGCAAATTCGGAAGCTGCAGCTAATGCAGAATGCCACGACCAGGCTGTTGATGGGTCTTCCCAGATGGGAACACATCCAGCCTGTGCTGAAGGTGCTGCACTGGCTGCCAATAGCATACCGAATTTGCTTCAAGGTGCTGGTGCTTACCTTTAAAGCCCTAAATGGCCAGGGTCCGACATACCTGCAGGACCGCATTTCCCCATATATACCCAAAAGAGCACTGAGGTCGGGGTCCCAGAACCGACTGGCCTTACCAGGCCCCAAGGATGCCAGGCTCACCACTACTAGGACCAGGGCCTTTTCAGTGGTGGCTCCATACGGGTGGAATGAGCTCGCAGAGTAGATCAGGGCCCTGTGGGATCTTATGCAGTTCTGCAGGGCCTGCAAGATGGAGCTCTTCCACCAGGCTTTCAACTAGGAGCTGCCGCCCCCAACCACCAACGAGCCAGCCCATAGTACTAACATCTGGCTGCTACCACTGTGCTCCAGAAGATCATTGAGCGAAACTGTCTGGTTGTATGGTAATTTCAGCGTGCCATCTTATGCATTCAATGTATTAGCACTAGCACTTTATGAGGTTTTGTTTTATTTTGTTGTACTGAATTTAAATTGTTTTTATGTGAATGTATGGTCATCTATAGACCAATTATGTAAGCTGCCCTTAGCCCACTCATGGGGTAGGGCGAGGTATAAATTTAATAAATTTTTTTAAAAAACCCTTGTGAATACCTAGAAATTCCAATGCTGATCCTGTGCATCTCAGGACACTTCACTGTGTTCCAGTTCTTGTCACCTTGCTCCTTGTCACTCTTGCCTATTCAGCTGTGCTGCTAGGCTGATTCTCGTATTACATTTTTCCTTCCACAGAAGGATACCCATGGAGGAAAACACCTGAAGAGCTGTTCTTGTAGGAATGTAAAACCCATGTGGCTTTTTCAGAAAGGATCCACAAGCAGGAGGCTGACTTTATACTTGTGTTCTTTTGCTACAAAATACACACCGATATTTACTCCTACACATCACTTTTCAATGCATTAAGAAGAAAAACAAAATTTTGTGGCAGCTGACCCTTTGTTTCCAGCACTGGTCCGTATGTGTTTTGGAAAATAATATTGGTCAGAACCCATCCAAAGCAAGGATCTATGACTGCTTGCAGCTTACATACAGCTTCCCAGGCCACGTTCCCTCCAGTAGTTAAGATCTCCAGAGTAGCTTATGGGCTTTGTATAATTTCTATCTGCACCCCGACAGCCAGACTTCATTTTGTTCTATTTGCATGTAATAATAAGCTGCTTTTCTTCTGCTTTAAGTCATGAATTATCAGGCTATCAAGCCCTTCCAGCAAGCTAAATATGTCATCGTGATCAAATCCAGGCCAGCAAATCTGAATGGCTGCTGAGCACCAGTCCCAGGGCAGGGTGAGGATAGCTTGCATGGGTGGGAAACACTTTGATATATTTCACTAGAGGCCATGAAAGACATTTCTGATATTATGTGAACATTCAGATGAATGCCTAAGCTGCCTTGGCTGTGTATTCATCTTTAATTATTAAAACAGGACAGGTAATTCATAGCCCTTGAGGTCTTTATTTTATTTTCTGACAGCAGAATTAATGTATGCATAACTGTGGAGTACTGTAGGTTCCAAGAATGGGAGAACATAGATGGATGGGAAAGGGGAAAAGATTAAAGCAGGAGAGTGAGAGAAACTAGTTGTATGGGGCAGAGATAAACACATGGCATAGGCTAACACAGAAGCAAAACTTTTAGCATAGAAGCAAAACTTTTAACTTTTTCAAACAGTATGCAGCAACGAAATAATTACCCCAACATCAATAAATAGTCCAAGGCTTAGATCCTATGATTGTGTTCCTTTTATGCTTCTCTCCAGCCAATGTAAAAGCTGTCCTCCACTGTGTTGGCTTGCCTCCTCCAACAGTAAGGCAGTACATATCAAAACTGGAGTTTCAGGCTTCTTCATCCTTCACACCCATGATTATCTTGACTGGGCCAGGACTCATTGCTGAGTATTGTATTAGACATGGATAAATGTTTCATTGGCAGTGACATGAGTGGCTAGTAAGGCTAAACAAGACTCCCCACTTCATTAGACTTTAACTCAGCTTCAGACCCTGGGCTTCTAGTTCTTGTTAATGGTAATCATAACACCTTTATGTGAAGAAGTCCTGGATTAACAGGGATGTTCCAAAAAAGCATTTTGAGTAAAAATTGTCATGAGTGGTATTTAAATAAATTTAATGAGGAGTATTTAAATAAATTTAATGAAAAGAACCATTACAACTGCATGAGGAGCAACTATCTATTTAACCAAATTTCTAACCATAACCCTATCTGACTGGTTTAGGATAAAGAACCACATATTAATCATAAATTCAAAACTAACACTGATGAGATCCCATCCTGCCTTATTTTTTCCATCTCTAGTCATGAATGTCCATTCTGAATAAAGGATGCCTTGCATGCTTCTGGAAGAGGCCTAGAAAACAGACTTTGGTGAGTCACCATAGGAGGAGAATTCCACAGATTAAGGACCCTTTGTTCCTGAAGCTTTTTGATTCAACACATCAAGAAACGATGTGTGATATGGCAGAGATACATAGATTTTGGACTGTGTCCGTAATGCTATGTTCTTTGATGACTAGATGTTGTATTTTTCTTATTTTATTGGATGACTGTCTTTGAGTACACTGGATGCTAGTTTTCTTTCTTTGTGCTTGCCTCTTACTGTGCTTTTTGTGACAGTTTTTATTATTGATATTCTGATTTTAATTTTTTTTAAAAATTGTTGTAAGCTACCTAAGCAATTTTCTGGAGAAGAAGCAAATATCTAAGTACATAAGAAGCATTCCACAAATATTAGTCATTTCTGAAATTGTCATAGAACAAATAGTCACTTCCTGCATATGTTGTAGCATTTTCATAAAACAAGTAAACTATGCAAAGTGATTGATATGGTTGTCTGAGAGATGACAGGATATAATCCAAGACCCAGTCTACCCATATATTAAATCTGATGAAAATGAGGCAGTGGGCATACTAACAGCACTCAACCATGCAAAGTTTAATGGTATTTGTTTAAAAGATTTTTAACTTGTATGCTCATCATACATATTCTTGGTGTTTGTATCCCACAGATCTGTGGCCCCGATGCTGTGTTCAGAAAGGCACACTATTTTAGTCTGAGAACCTCTACCCTACATATACTACACATAATTATGCTTCAAAACTGACAGTTTTACACAGAAAACCATTCTTGCATGTAACCGGCAATAAAATGAAGTGGGCAATGGTTATTAAATGATATTGTAGTTCTACTTGCTGTTTTAGTACACTTGACTCAAGAATACAACAGTGCTTTGTTGATTGTGGGCAAAATGAATAGGCTTGCCAAGTCCCCCCAGGGGGCGGGGAAACCCCCGCCCCAGAGGCCCGTTCCCCGCCGCTGGTGGATTGGGCCCCGGGGGAACCCCAACCCCAAAGCACACGACGTGCACATCACCCGGAAGTGACGCGACCATGCCGGGCACGCTGGGGGCGGGGCCACAGTCATC
>NW_015161959.1:1116586-1123503 GCF_001447785.1 Gekko japonicus
TTTTACGATGTGTACGTGAGGCATCAGAGTTTTGCCAGAGTTGTGAAATGTTGAGAAAAGCTTGTGTCCTGTTTTCAGGAAACTGAAACGTGTCTCCAAGTCCATACTTCTCAGCATGAAGAGAGATGCAGCATTCCTAGATCAACATGTGACTTGTTCTTATCCTAATATACTTTTCCGTGTCTCTGTTTGTAACCTGAATTGCTTTGATTTCCTTTTGTCCAGCTTCGGATCCTAGAGATCTGAAATTTATCACTGTATTTGGATATATAGTGAATGTTTACTTAGTAATAAGAAGAGAGGAAGCTAATGATCAATTGTTTTGTTATTATGTGTTAAATACCATTTTGTATTATGTACACAAACAGCAATAGATAGGTTCTTTTGCTCTGAATAGTACCTGCTGAGATGTTGGAGACCAAAGAGAGGAGGAAAATGCAAGATTAAAAAATGGGGAAATTGGACTAAAGATGTGTCTGTAGGGAGAATTCAGGTAGACAGACAGGTAACAATAAAAGGAATTCATATCTTCATCCTACCATGCCCAGATTCGAAAAATATTTTTGTGATGCTATGGTTAGACAATATAAATGCAGAAATACTCTCACAACTGAAGTTGCTGCCAAAGGTTAAAACACAGGGAAAAATGAGGCATGGGGCTGGAGAAAAATGATAAAAGCTGTGAACAGATAGAATGAAAGAATGTGAAAAAAATATGAACAGATAGAATGAAAGAATGTGAAAAGAATAATAAGAAACATTCCGTACTCTAAATTCTTTAGATGCTATGAAAAATCATGTTTTGCCTTGTTTAAAACCAACAGGTTGTTTTGTCTTTTAGATGACTCCACATCTCCAGATCTAAAAAACTAGTGACTGTAATTTCACACCTTACAAATTTTGTTTTTCTATGCTTTTACTTTTATAATTGAGGCTTTGGAGACTGTTTAGTCTTCTAGTCCTCAATGAGGCCGCAGTGCACTGATTCAGGGTGCCACCTGGTATTCACTTGGCCTGTTATGAGAGGATTATTGGCTTGAAGGAACCACACAGTAGGTTTTGATGAAAACGGCTACGCAACAGGTTTATTTTACTGGTATGTGTGGCTTGGGTGTTTCTTTGTTTTCCTTTTCTCCAGCCTTCTCAGTATTACAGTACTGAAATTTCTGGAGAGCTGGGGCCTGAGAAAACATAACAGTTACAAAGCAGGTTTCTTGTTTGACTGATTTCAGACTTGCAACATAGACCAGAAAGGTGTTTTTCACTGTTTTTGACAGGAACAGCACCCAAATCCTACCTATATTCAAAATACCTGAAGTCCTTAATGGACTCCCTGCCTAAGAAGCAGATTGCTTAACTCTTCTACCACCAAAATCCAGCAACCCTCAACTCTGTCCATTGGCTAGCAGTTAAACCGCCCAATCCCTCTCCCACCCCAGCATCCCAATCTATCATTTGAAAGTGATTGGCTGAGTGTCTCAGAGAGTGGACCTTGAAACTGTCACAGACACCCATATTCAGAATCTGGCAGGTTCAAATGTAGGATTTTGGTACTCAGCCAAATGCTATGGCCTATGCAGAAAGCAGCAGGAATTTATATAGCATCCTGTGAATAAATAAATTAATAACTTACACACTCATCCTTGTATGCTGGTGCTATAGGACTGGTAACTATTGGCCTTCACTGAAACAAACAAACAAAAAAACAAGAACATGTAGTAATCTGGTCACACAGAGAAGGTTATCTTCTACCAAGACAGTGTTCCCAGAGCCCCATATGCAATAAGTTGACATAGAAAAAGACATAGACAATACTATTGTGTAGTTCTGTACCATCACACCTGGCAATTATCAAATAATCCTAACCTAAACAGCCTGTCTGAACCTTGAGCTAAATGTGCTTAGCTCACAGCAGGCCTGACATTTTGTTTAAACAGGAAACATTTGTTTTGGACGAGTACTGTTTTTTGGAGCGTCTCATTTTCAAAGAAATAGCCAACACTAAAATGAAGAAAAATAGTAGACATATGTTTGGAGTTTAATGATAGGATTGCAGGGGGTTCTTTTGGGGAAACACTGGTGCCATTAGCAGGGTGTAAGAATCTAGGGTTAAACTGTTACCAGAGATTGCAGATAAGGTGTAGGAACTGTGAAAAAACATCCTGTGAGGATCAAATTCCTCTAACAATTAGAAGAGGAAAACAAAGGCAAGTATGAAATGCTACAGGAACAATCCTGAACAGGTCTACTCAGAATAGAGTCCCATGTTATTCAGCCTCAGAATCAGGGCTTTTTTTGTAGAAAAAGCCCAGCAGGAACTCATTAGCATAATAGGCCACACCCAACAGCAGAAACTCATTAGCATATTAGGCCACACCCCTGACAGCACAGCTCATTGTCATATTAGGCCACACCCCCATGTTACCAAACGTGTGCTCATCCAGCCACACCCACCTTTTGCTTCTTATTCTGTTTACCTTGTTTGTTGTCCAAACCCAGGGCTTTTTTGTAGTAGGAACCATTTTGCATGTTAGGCCACACACCCCTAATGTAGCCAATCCTAATGAGTTTCTGCTGTTGGGTGTGGCCTATTATGCTAATGAGTTCCTGCTGGGCGTGGCCAACTTGGAACCCAGCCGGTACTCCGTTCCTGTGCGTTCCTGTCCAAAAATAGCCCTGCTCAGAATGTGTGTTGGACAACCATAGAGAATTGAAATTAATGTAGCAAACTCTTTGCCAGTTGTACCTAGATCTCTTTCTCTCCTGTCTTCATATCGAGACCAATAACCCTGGACAGAAGTTGTTGGCTGACCAGCTGTGTGTGTGTGTGAGAGAGAGAGAGAGAGTGGTATGAGCACACTGGCCCCACTCCCTGCCTCAGCGTGGACACCAAGTCATCTGCAAGGTGTGAATGTATGGAGGAACTGTCTACATGTATGCTCCCTCCCCATGATCAGTGACAGAGTATTCTAAACATTGCTGATCATGGGAAGGGAGCATACCATGTAGACACTTTTTTTGTGTTCTCACACTGTATGGATGACTTTGTGGTCCTGTGGAGGTTGGGGGGGCAGCCCAGTCATGTCTGCTTTCCCTCCATGCATGGCCAATCAGCACATGAACATCAGTACAGGACTACTGAAACTGATTATCTCAGTCCCAGGCAGTCTATATTCAAAGCAAGCGGTGATAGTACTAGCCAGAAGCTATTCATTGTTTTTTTATCTCCCTATAGGGAGTTGCTGGCACATTGTGTCATTGTTCCATCAAGGAGGTAGGTATGGGGGCTTCAAACTTTGCTTGAATGTAATAATGCCACTAATGTTCCCAAATAATTCATTCAGCTCATAATGCCCAGATAAATTTCAAGGAAAAAATTACATTTCTCTCTCTCCCCACCCCCCATATTTTTCTTTCCTGGTCACATTTTAAATTGGGAAATTTTTAGCATTAAAATTGAAGCAGAGTATATGTAATTTACAGAATAATACCCTGCTCCTGATTTCTGGCTCTCCTATCTGGCAGTTTCCAAACTAGGAAACAGGTGAATTCCACATTCGATGAACTCAAGGTAGCGTAGGCAATACTCTGACTACCCGTAAATATGTGCTAGGTAAAGGTTCCCTTGCTCGACTCTAGGGTTGTGGTGCTCATCTCCGTTTCAAAGCCAAAGAGCCAGCACTGTCCGAAGACATTTCCGTGGTCATGTGGCCGGCATGACTAAACACCAAGGTGCACGGAATGCTGTTATCTTCCCACTGAAGTGGTACCTATTTATCTACTTGCAATTTCTTGCTTTCGAACTGCTAGGTTGGCAGGAGCTGGAACTAGAGACGGGAGCTCACTCCGTCATGTGGCACACTCGGGTCTCGAACTGCTGAACTACCGACCTTCCACAGGCTGCAGTTCAGCGTCTTAACCACTTGAGCCACTGCAGCTCCGTATAAGGTAAAGGTTCCCTTGCTCGAAAGCCAGTCGAATCCGACTCTAGGGTTGTGGTGCTCATCTCCGTTTCAAAACCAAAGAGCCAGCGCTGTCCGAAGACATTTCCGTGGTCATGTGGCCGGCATGACTAAACACCAAGGCGCACGGAACACTGTTACCTTCCCACTGAAGTGGTACCTATTTATCTACTTGCAATTTCTTGCTTTCGAACTGCTAGGTTGGCAGGAGCTGGAACTAGAGACGGGAGCTCACTCCGTCATGCAGCACACTCAGGTCTCGAACTGCTGAACTACCAACCTTCCACAGCCTGCAGTTCAGCGTCTTAACCACTTGAGCCACCGCAGCTCCTAAATATGTGCTACAAAGTCCCAAATGCTTGTGTGAGAACAAGCATCCACTTCTCCTGGAGGAGAATTTCACACGTTCACATACACACACACATACACTTAAGAGCTGGTTTAGAATTACTGGGAGAGGGTGGTCCTTTAAAAAAAAGAAAAAGCATTCAGTGTTGATACCTGTGCCTGGTGGACTGAATCTGAGTTGAAATGGGGGGGGGAGATTCCCAAGCATTGCTTGAAAGCAGGGCGTGGGGGGGGGTGCTGGAACTTTCAAGAGGGAAATGAAGTTTCAATCTGTATACTGAAAACTCATGAACTTTTAAACATTTTTAAAAAAACGTTTTGCCAAAGAGGTTCCGGAACTCCGTTCCAGTGTGGTCACCCAGAAAAAAAGCCCTACTTAAAAGGCTGGTTCAGAATTCTAAGGCTATTCAGGACTCTGGTTTCAGGCTCACCCAGAAGACCAGAAGTGTTACTGCTAAATTCCTTTCACAGCTTGCTTATGCATCCAGACTTTGTTGTTATCAAATTCTCTTATTTTTTTTCCATCCAAAAAAAACCCCAGCTGACAGGCAAGTGTTTTTCTTGATTCTTGCATCAGACTCTTCTCTGTTGGAAGTGTGGTAGTTTGGGGGATGACTACTGGAGAGGGCTTATTTGTAGCTTTTATATCTTTCTCTCTGTGCCATCTGTTCACAGAGTGGATTACAGTGGCTGCCAGTTAACAGGCAAATTGCCTTGGCCCAAGACTGGAATAGCAGCCCGATGCTTCCCCCACTCCCAGCTATCAGTGGATTTATGGTCTATGATTAGAACTCACAGCCTTGTTGCTGCTGGTTCCTCTCTGAGCCATTGCCCTGCCTCTTTCCTGGGCCCAGTGCCACTTGTCCTGTCTCATGCTCCATGTAGATGTCCATCTGTCTGTCGCTTTCCTGTGTCCTCACTACCTTGCTAACCCTTTTTTCCTCCAAGACTCTTACTGTCAGCTTGTTTTACAGTCAGATGGCACGCTGTGCTCAGACCTGTCAGTAGTGCTGCCCCTGTACTCATCAGTGTTGATTGGAAGAACATTCCTTGCCAAGACCCATTGGGGACCTTTTCCAGAGGACACCCGGTGGGTTCCAATCGTTCTTGTTTCCAAGAGGCTTTGTGGTCAGGTATTTGCAAAGAAAGGTACATGGGGAGAGAAGAAATGCTGAAAATTAAAAGCCTTCCTTTGCATTCCATCTGATTGGATGAGCACAGGGGGAGAGAGTGGGAAAATTGCCCTGGTACGTTATTTCTGTATCCTGTTCTGTGAAGCGTGGCTTTCTTTTGGTAAGAAGCTGATTCTCAATTGTTTTTAGTTAAAAGGGATCAAGTAAAAGTTCAGGAGCATCTGCTTCTTTTTGTCATGCCAGATACCTATATGTTAGTATTTCTCAAACTAACACAGTATTGATGAGACCCAAATTTGGCTGCTGGGAAACTAGGTCAGCCCTTTCCTTGGAACCCATTCCTGTCTCAAGTCATGTAGCCAGTCTTATTATTGCCTCCTCCAAGAACATATGGACGTTACTGCTGCATGAAGGACTTCTAGTGCCAGACTGTATCTGTTTGTTCCTATGGCCTAGGAGCCTCTTATCCCATGGTGGTTTGAGCCCAAATCTGCAACTCACTAGCTGTAATCAGGTGTTTGATAAACACATGAAGAGGAGTGACCAGGTAACCACCACTAGTTCAAAAGTTCAGTTTGCATGGAACATACATGCATGCACCCAATTGGGTATAGGCTCTGGTATTTCCAATCCATGGAGGGGTTTGGATTACAGATACATTCAAACGTATGCATTTGGACTTCATACCTTTGACAGGTGGAAGCTGGGAGCAGGGCTAGTAGGCTTAGTCCTAATTCTGGCCTCTACATATTCATTTGTGCCTATGTGAGTGCCTTAACAATGCAGTGTCTCCCACATCCCAACTCATTTAATGAGGCTTTAACAACCATAGCTTCAGCACTTGTCATTCCAGCATGTAAACAGGGATCTCTGTTGAACTTTCGTGCTTCTTCTCACATGTCAACATTTATCCCTTTACAGAGTACACTAAAAGAATCTCTGCTTTTGTGCATCTGTTCTTCGTCCCCTGCCTCATTTTGTTTATTTTGTTATGGCCAAAGACTGTCTGTTTGCTTTTTGACCCCATTTCTTTGGCAGGACTGGTACCTTCAACTGTCCTATAATCTCACCATCCCTGCTGAGTGCTCAGCTTGCGGTGCCTCAATAATTTACCTCTTATATTCTAGCCTGCTTTGAAGTACAGCTTTAAAATGAGAAGCCGGGAGAAAGAATGGAACCTCCTGATCACAGGAACTGGGCTAGGCTTTGCTGGATTAGGCGGGCACAATCGGTTGCATAATGAGGTTAAGAGGATTGCATTACCTTTTCAAATATATGGCTCAAATGAAAATTTGTTGTCTGTGTAGCTGGACAGGTGGTAGATGTGCGTAAGGAAAGCAGGGGGTGAAAAATCTACTACAAGTCAGTTTTTGTTGCTTAGCCTTTTTCTTGTTTCCAGAGGCACAGTACAACAATGGACTTTTGAAATGGAAATAATCCTGCTGGCCTAGGCTCCCTTTCCCTTCTCTTGAAC